>NC_035109.1:238854255-239169889 GCF_002204515.2 Aedes aegypti
CAAGGTGATTGACGGATTTGAGCTTGATATTGAGCCTGATTGACCGCCCATGGTAGCTAAGAGGTATCGCCAGATGAGCTGCTCTTACACGAGGAACCAATAGGATGACTGTTTGGGACTTGAGTGTCCAATTTCCGTTCATTTTTTTTTGTCCCGGAATTCAGGATAAACATTGATGCTTGTCCCGGGAAAAATGTGAAAATTTAGCTATTTCAGTCTGAAATCATGTCGCTGCCATAGATAACATCCCTGTTTTTGATGTTGTGCGATAGAACTATACAAATCTCTCGTTTTTCTATCAGAAACAAGATGATCTAAAGGTGTTCATTTTACCACCCCTTCCCCTACAAAAAAAAATTAAAAAAGTAGGAATTTAAAAAAAAAAATTGAAAAAATCAAAACCCAAAATTTATAAATTTGCAAATAAAATTTATAAATTTGCAAAATAAATTATTATCCAAACCGATAACGAAAAATGATATTTAGATCGAAAATAAAAATCCGGATATTAGAGGGTTAATAATGTCTTCTTTTCACATGTTTATTATACTTGACCTCCAACAAATAATACCATGGATAATACCTTTTATTATGATAGCCTTGAACGTGGACGTGATTGGGGAAATGAGTTAGGTTGCGAACAGGTGACGGACGCATATATGACAGAACCGGTAAGCTATGAATTATGGCATATGAAGTTCCTTTCCTAATAGCTTTCATTACCACAGTGAAAATTCATTTATTATTATTTTAATAATTTTTGACAAAACTATTTGTTTATTATTGCAAGTATAACATTGAAAAAAAAAAAAAATGTTCGGAAATATTCTCCTGATTGATAATACTTTCGAAATACTAAGTAACTTCATTTTCAATCAGACTAGTGAGTTCTAAATTAAAATTGAGGCCGCTTTCATCATATGGATTTTGAGGCTTTATATATTTGAGATAATGTCAAAAGTGCTTAGAGTAGGGTCCAATTGAAAAAAAAAATATTTTTGCGATTCCGTTGCAAATCAGCCTACTTTCTATCAAGAGAAAGGACCACATAACGATTCGATTTTCAAGATCATAGAAAAATGTACCAAAACAAGCTCTCAAAATAAGATCAAATGCCATTTTATATGATTTCCAAATACCTACAATTGAATGAAGTTTTGAAATTGATAAACTTATATTATGTACTTCAAGGTTAATTCAAGATTAAGCTTATGGTTCATCAACTCATAGAAAAATTATGATCAATTTAATTCTTATGAATCGAAACAAAAAATCGGATGAAGAAAATCTATTCACTCAATTTTGGGTGCTTCTAACATCGATTCAAAAAATCGATTAATCTGAACGAAAAAATCGATTTTCGAAACATCGATTCAAAATCGCCCATTGCTAGTGTATGATCCTGTTTAAAAATACAATGTGTGTTTTTTTAATTCCATTCGCCCGTTAAATACCGCTAAAATTTATATGTTCGGCGATTTTTAAGTTGCACAAGTTTTCCCCATGAGCGCATTTTGAACCACTTTGCCCTCTATAAGTATGGATGCACCACACGGTAGCCAACGACAACGAGGACATTGCGACCACCCAGAAGTCGTGCCGTTGTCGCGCTTGCTGTTTAGAAGCACCGGCGCACCACCAACTGCCACTGCACTTACACAAGTTGACATTCAGCAAATAGCTCTTGAAATTCTAATAACAATAAAAACTTTTGCCCATATCATCCTCCATCGGCTCGCTGACCGCAAGATAGTAGAGCGGGATGTGTGATGGTCCGCCAACAACCGCAGCCAGTACGAAATGCAACTGCGGCGGTCATTTCGAGGGATGGGGAAAAGGCTGCAGCCGAAGATGATTCACGCAGTGACCACGGTTTTATGAGAGAATTGCCTCTTGTAAATGCAAATTTCGCTCTTATTGTGCGCCATAAGACATATATTGCTTGCTTGGCTGCATGACTGTTGCACTTGACAGAGTGGACAAAGTCATTGCTATAAGGCTTATGCGAACCATGTGTGGACATTGGCAGTTTTGATTCGATAAAAGTAATAATATTTGCAAAATTTTCAGCAATGGCTTGAGTTAGGGAGAAGATTATGGGGATTTGTTAACCAGACCATATGTGGATATATTACCGTTGATTTGGATGATAATTTAGATCCCTTGTGCATCTTATAATTATATGCATGTTTTTTAAAAATAATTGAATATTTCAAATTGATAACTGTGCAGAAGATAGGAAACCCTCTATTTTTATTTATTTATTTATTTCGTCGACCAGAATGTAGGCAACATGTACAAAAATACAGTAATTTTATCTTATTTCCAAATTTTGAGAACGTGTCCTATAATGTTGATAAATATTCATATTATGAATCAATTTATTTAACTGTGTGAATTTCATTCAAATTTATCCATAAATAATTTAGATCTAACCATATAAAGTGGATCATTTTGTATGGAAAATCGAAAAAGTTGCAAATGTATTGTCTAATGCTCTAACTCTGCTCAATATATTCAAATTTCATCTTGATCTATCTATGCGAGGCTAGTCCAGAATGATTGCTGTTCCAAAGCTGAGAAACAAACAAACATTATCACCAGATGTGATAAACAATTTCGAACGAAAGAGAGCTACATAAAATATCGGCTCAATTAAAAGGTGACCGATGGAGACGATCTCATTAATCGATAGTGTTTAGGATTTCTCTCTCCGACTGCGATTGAGCGATTCCTTTGAAGTCGTTAATTCCTCTTAACTCTGAAGCTAAGACCCCCGTTCGACCATGAAACAATCAATTTGATCTGATTTTCGTCGGAATCGTGAATGGAGCTCGGACAAATTGGTCGATCTAGATCTGTTAACGCAGTTTCTAGGAAGCAATTGGATAATGTGATCACCGTGGGTAAAATACACGATACTAATTTGCTTCATTCATCATTCCACAGCTGTACCGCCAAGCGGTTACGTCACCAAGTTAAGCCAAAAACTCTATTTGTAAGTGTAATTTGTTCTGAATTTATCAAAAAGACAAACATTTCGAACCTGTTTCTAACAGCCATCAGATCACCATGACAAATTTCCCCCAATCCAGGGATCCTAAAAAGAGAATAAAAAAGTGCTAAAACCGATGATCTCATCGTCATGATATCCACCATAGCATATATTGTGTTACAAATATTCCTCCGCCCGGTTGACTCGTTCGAGGCTCAGCCCTGGGAATGTTGAAAAATAAAACCAATCACGGCGGACAGATTTAGCCTAATGAGTGATCTTTGTCAATTCCTTCCCCGTTCCCTCGGATGGAAGATGATTTGTGAATATGAGCGCGTCCGAGCGTCCACCCCCTCTCGCGATTTCATCATGTGTGGGGCGGACCGTTCGATTTGAACATGTGTAGGGTGAACGCTTTAAATTTCGACACATTAAACCGACAGACGGATAAAAATAACTTAAAAATCGTAAAAATATCACGTTGAAAGGAATTTCATGTTTTTGCTGAAAATTAAAGCAATGTTAATAAAATTCTTTCATTACATTGTACTTGCTATCTGCAATGCAGTGATAGATTTTCATTGAGAATCCGTCAAATTAAAAAAAGGTTTTAATTTGTTGATGATTGCAGATGATTGAGTAAAATATTTTTGAGCCTTCATATGCAATTACAATGTTGTTCCTAATGGAAATGAAATAAGCATGTAATGTTTAAGCAATTCTCGTTGCACTGCTCAAGTGGTGTTCAGAATGCACAAACATTATCCTTGACCTCAGGCCCTCTTCTCCCCGGAATCACCTTACGGTATTTCTTCGGGGAAGGGCCTGTTCTTCTTCTTCTTTCTGGCGTTACGTCCCCACTGGGACAAAGCCTGCTTCTCAGCTTAGTGTTCTTATGAGCACTTCCACAGTTATTAACTGAGAGCTTTCTATGCCGATTGACCATTTTTGCATGTGTATATCGTGTGGCAGGTACGATGATACTCTATGCCCCGGGAGGTCGAGAAAATTTCCAATCCGAAAAGATCCTCGACTGGTGGGATTCGAACCCACGACCCTCAGCTTGGTCTCGCTGAATAGCTGCGCGTTTACCGCTACGGCTATCTGGGCCCCGTTATAGCATTCAACACATGTAGCAGAAGTGGCCTAGGTAAACTGTTTTTCCTAGCCGACATTAACAATGTTACAAGGGACTAGCTTCGGCAGGGCCAGCCAAATAACATTGATAACTGAATAACAGCTTATTCAGCTGAAATTCTGTTTATACAGCCTCTTTGCAGCTGAATAAATTGTTATTCAGCTACCATTGTTACTTGGGAATGCACTGCAGCGAACTCTTGGTCAGCGCTGCAATTCTAACATAATGTGAGTAACAGCCGTAGGTACTGCATTCCAGAACTCGGCATCCACACACATTCTCTCTATTATATAGTCGGGGGACGTGTCCTCTCCGCATGTAGCAAGCATGCGATCTCTCACAACAATAAAACGCGGAAAATCGAACACAACGTGCTCCACGTTTCCTCCACACCAGCACAATTGGGACACTCAGGAGATTCTGAGTGCTAGAACCTATGCAGGTACTGCCTAGACCAACCATGTCCTGTCAAAAACTGCGTCAGGAGGAAGTTCACTTCCCCATGGAATCTTGCATACCAATCTGGCACATTTGGTATTAGCCGATGGGTCCATCTACCTTTAATGGAGTTATCTCGTTCTTGCTGCCAACCTTTAAGCGTTGTCTCTTAAAACGCGTTGCGGACTCCTATGGTACCTCTTTGGTTGAAACATTGAACATCTTCCTCACAGCCTCTTTAGAATCCGTTCGGTTGCGCTTGCTATTCTTAAGCAAATGATCCTATACATACTTTTCAATCGCTATGGGTTTCTGCTCGTTCTAAGCGCTTTTGATCACATTGGTCCTCCATACCTTAGTATGGATAGCGATACGCCTGCCAGGCAAGCATGGGAAAATTCACTCACTCACCCGAACGCCACCGACAAAAAATAGCATAAAAATAGCTGAACCATGGGTGGAGTGTAGCATGAAAGCGTCGAAACCGATTGTGTTAAAGTGAGAATCGGAAGTAACACGAAGAGAAGTGAATACCAATACACTTGTATCTGCGAGGCACGAGTGAACGCACTTAGCATCCATTCACCGAATGCACTGAACTGACTGAGCGGATTCCCACTCACTGAATCATTCCGTGGTGTGGATTGCTGGTCAGTGAACGCTCATCAGCATTCAAACCACTCGATCGGAATCAGAATCTAAACAATCATTCGGTTTGCATTCGGCTGCCTTCGGCGTTCAGAATCGGTTACGACTCAATAAGTTGCCGTTTTATGTTTCGCTTATTGCTCAACGAAGAAGCGGAATGGGCAATGGAAATTAAAACGTTCAAAACTGTGAAACACAAAAACTGAGTGAGTGTTTCCCATGCCTGCTGCCAGGAGCTTGCGTTTGCTGCCAATTACAGCAGAGCTGTTAGAAATCATCCTCGATAGCATCGCTAAAGCCGTAGACGCCGTTTTACAGGCATATTGAACGTGGCTAGTGAAGCTGAGCTTGTAATTGATCATTACCCCAAGATGCCTAGGGGATCGCTTGGACTCTATGGTGCAATCGCCTACCGAGATAAGCGCCCGTTGCTCGGACTTGCGGTTATAGACCACCACCAGTTCAGTCTTGTGACGGGCCAGCCCTAGTTTCCTAGACTTCATCCATTCCTCAACTATGGAAATAGAGTGCGTTGCTGTCAATTCTACTTCCTCCATCGATTCGCCATAGACTACTAGGGTGATGTCATCGGGGATGCCAACAATCTTAACATCTGTCGGAAGGAGCAGCCTCAGTACGTCATCGTACATCGCATTCCATAACATCGTGCACAGGATTGATCCTTCAGGTACTTCCACGGTGATTCGAATGCTTTTCTACCTCTCATCTGTGGCATATAGTAGAATCCTACTATCAAAATAGCTTTCTAGAAGCTTTCACAAAAGCATCTGTACCTTAAGGTGGCTAAGTGCGTGTGCTATTGCTTCCCAGCTTGCGCTGTTGAACGCATTTTTTTACACCCAGAGTGACAACCGCGCAGTAATGGATGCTGCTCCTTTTATGCTCGGTTGCCACCTCAGCTGTCTGAACGACCGACTGTATAGCGTCCAGAGTAGAACTACCTTTCCTGAATCCAAACGGGTTGTTGGACAGGCCGTTGGCATCTTCCGTATACGGTACTAGCCTGTTGAGGATCAAGCTCTCTAATAACTTGCCCGTCGTATTTATTATATTGATAGGTCTATACGCCGACGGATCACCTGATGGTTTCTCCACCTTTTATAGTACCACCAATTTCTGTCACTTCCATACAGCCTGTGGGGCACCTGGGCACCCCTCACAGTATTTTGTCCCTTACCGCGTTAATGCAGGGCTCTGGCGTGGTGGACCTTTTTTCCCGTGCTACTCGTGGGATCCAATCATGAATACAAACTTAAACCAAAATCAAAATAATAGTAGTAGTGCAGGTAGTAGCAGTAGTAGGGAAGCGAACCCCTTCGCAAGAAGTGGGTTAGCTAGGTCTCCGTTGAGGAGAGCAGAAGCAGGAGGAGGCAGCAGTGCATGTAGTGCCAGTGCTGGAAACCATATTTCATCCCCGGCTAACGCATCGGGTGAGGTTATGGATGGAGCGTGGTTGATGAGGGCCATCAATAAAAGTAGAGATGGGCTCTCTGCGATGGAAGTAGCTGCACAGCAGCTCGACTCCATAATTGACTTTGCGTCCTCGAAGTCTAACATCAGCAAGGACCTCAAGCAGGCCCTGTTCAGACTTCGTAAGTCGATGTTCGCGGCCAAGCAGAACCATGCTGAACCCATGGCGACTGTGGCTGCGGCAGAACCCGTGAAATTGAAGGTGCCGAAGTCTACCCAGACGGAGCCCTTCGTCTTCGCGGGTAGCCCCAAAAGTGCGGAAGCGAATGCTTACAACAAGCAATCACAGAAGCGCGCGAGGCAGCCGTCAGGGGAGGAGCTACCCGGCGGCGCTCGCAAGGCCAGGCGGATATTAACCCCGAAAACCGGCAGAAGTGCCGGAAAATCGGACCCCAGCCAGGCGTCCCGGAAAGCCGAGAAGGGTGGGCCCGAAAAGGCTGGCCCCTCACGGAGTGATGGGAACAGGGGGTTGCGACCTTTGAGAGGTCCTCAATCACCACAGGTTAGGGCGGATCAGGGGGGGGACGCCCCCTGGACAACCGTAGTGAGAAAGAAGAAGAAGGAGAAGCAGGAAGTTCAGGAGCGCAGGGATACCAGGCCTAAGAAAAGTAGGAGGGTAGGTGCCAAGCGCGAAAAGGGTGATGCGATCATCATCAAGACGGAAGAGTCCAAGTACTCGGAAGTCCTGAAGGCGATGCGCAGTGACGCGAAGCTCGCAGATCTTGGAGCCGACGTACGCAGTGTCAGACGCACTCGTACAGGTGAAATGATTCTCGAGCTTAAGCGCGACAAGGAGCGCAAGGGCGCCGCCTACAAAAGTTTGGCGGAAGAGGTCCTTGGCGAGGGTGTCGAAGTGAGGGCTCTGACGCAGTCAGTGACTCTGAAGGTGATGAACCTTGACGAGATCACCAACGCAGAAGAGCTCGTCACAGCACTGCGGCAACAGTGCGAGATTCAGGTGCCCACCGCTGCCGTTCAGCTACGGAAAGGTCCGGCAGGTACTCAGGTGGCCTTAGTACACCTACCTGTGGCGGACGCAAATAAGTCCGCTAAGGTAGGCAAGATCAAGGTTGGTTGGTCAGTATGCTCACTGAACATACATGAGCAACCGGTGATCTGCTTTAGGTGTAGGGAACCAGGACACAAGTCCTGGGGCTGTAAAGGCCCTGATAGGACCAAGTTGTGTAGGCGTTGTGGTGAGGAAGGTCATAAGGCACTAGGCTGCAAGAACCCTCCCAAGTGCTTGATTTGTTCCGGCAAGTCCGTGAACAACAATCATCCAACGGGAGGCTCAAGGTGCCCGACCTTCAAACGAGCCATTAACGAAAAGTCACAGTGCAGGTAACGCAGCTGAACCTGAACCACTGCACAGTGAGAAAATCGGGCTCCAAAACGCGACTAAATGCAATATCTCAGCTGGGTAATGGTTTCAGGAAATGATTTTGACCATTCTAGATCGGAAAAAGGCTGCTGAATCGATTGGTGGCGGTCCCATTGACCGGAGACTTCGCCCTGGCCACCTAGAGCCCTGGAACCATCCTGAGTTCCTTACGGCAAGTAGAATTATTGGAACTGATATAAACTGTCATGATTTCGTTTTGCTGCGGAACAGCACACGACAATATTCTTGCATGGCGGATTTAGTCATATGAATTATTGAACATTATGGCCATTTCATGGTTCCAGAACTAACCCGGAACATCCGTAAAATTGGCAATATTGAAAAAATAAAAAGTTCTGATGGTTCCTTTGTCTCTTGTTGATTAGAAAGAAGTACTCTTCCAATTCGTATTTAGTAATCTGAATGTTTGACCATTACGGCCATTTTATGGTTCCGGAACTAACCCGGAACATCCGTAAAATTGGAAATATTGAAAAGAAAACAAATGTTTTGATAGTTCCTTTATGTCTTGTTGATAAGAAAGAAGTATTCTCACAATTCGTATTTAGTAATCTGAATGTTTTACCATTATGGCCATTTTATGGTTCCGGAACTAACCCGGAACATCCGTAAAATTGGAAATATTGAAAAGAAAAAAAATGTTCTGATAGTTCCTTTGTCTCTTGTATGTTAGAAAGAAGAATTCTTACAATTCGTATTTAGTAATCTGAATGTTTTACCATGACGGCCATTTTATGGTTCCGGAACTAACCCGGAACATCCGTAAAATTGGAAATATTGAAAAGAAAAAAAATGTTCTGATAGTTCCTTTGTCTCTTGTTTGTTAGAAAGAAGTACTCTTCCAATTCGTATTTAGTAATCTGAATGTTTGACCATTACGGCCATTTTATGGTTCCGGAACTAACCCGGAACATCCGTAAAATTGCAAATACTGTAAAAAAATGTTCTGATAGTTCCTTTGTCTCTTGTTTGTTAGAAAGAAGTATTCTTCCAATTCGAATTTAGTAATCTGAATGTTTTACCATTACGGCCATTTTATGGTTCCGGAACTAACCCGGAACATCCGTAAAATTGCAAATACTGTAAAAAAAATGTTCTGATAGTTCCTTTGTCTCTTGTTTGTTAGAAAGAAGTATTCTTACAATTCGTATTTAGTAATCTGAATGTTTTACCATTACGGCCATTTTATGGTTCCGGAACTAACCCGGAACATCCGTAAAATTGCAAATACTGTAAAAAAAAATGTTCTGATAGTTCCTTTGTCTCTTATTTGTCAGAAAGAAGTATTCTTACAATTCGTATTTAGTAATCTGAATGTTTTACCATTACGGCCATTTTATGGTTCCGGAACTAACCCGGAACATCCGTAAAATTGCAAATATTGAAAAAAAAATGTTCTGATAGTTCCTTTGTCTCTTGTTTGTTAGAAAGAAGTATTCTTACATTTCGTATTTAGTAATCTGAATGTTTGACCATTATGGTCATTTTATGGTTTCGGAACTAACCTGAAACATCTGTAAAATTTTCCATATTGAAAAAAAAACCTGATAATTCATATGTTCTTTGTTTAAAATTAAGTATTGTTACATATTGGAACCTGGAACATCTGTAAAATTTTCCATATTGAAAAAAAAAATCTGCATGTTTGATCACTTCGATCATCTTATAATTCCGTTATTAACCCAGAACATCCGTGAACTGTGACGCAGCTCAGCAACTGCTGTACCAGGCAGTTGCTGAGTGGGGGACGGACATCGCCATCATATCGGACCCATACCGAGTACCCGCCGGCAACGGCAACTGGGTCGTGGATGGATCCGGAAAAATGGCGGCGATATGGACGACGGGTAAATACCCCGTCCAGGAGTTGGTGTCTACTACCTACGAGGACTTCGTGATCGCCAAGGTAAACGGGGTCCTCTTTTGTAGCTGCTATGCGCCTCCGAGTTGGTCGACCGAGCGGTTCACGCAGATGCTGGACTGCATGACGACCGTGTTGACAGGGCGAAGGCCAGTAGTAATAGCGGGTGACTTCAATGCCTGGGCCGTGGAATGGGGAAGCCGTATCACGAACCAGCGAGGTCAAATCCTGCTAGAGGCACTGGCCGTGCTAGATGTCGATCTGGCTAATGTTGGTACCAAAAGTACCTTCAGCCGAAACGGAGCGGAGTCGATTATCGACGCTACTTTTTGTAGTCCTGGCCTAACGAGTAGTTCGAACTGGAGGGTAGACAATGCCTACACTCACAGCGACCACCTGGCGGTTCGCTACAGTATCGACTACAACAACAGCAGGCAGCGCGTAGAGGAAGCGGCTAGGTCACGGCCAAGCCCTCGTAGGTGGAAGACATCGTACTTCAATGACGAAGTACTTAGGGAGGCGCTCCGTCGTGAGCGTAACCTACTCGGCCTAAGCGGGGACGAACTGGTAGCGGTGCTTTCGCGTGCGTGCGATGCGACCATGCCTAGGAAAGTCCACCCTAGAAATGGGAGACCACCGACGTACTGGTGGACTCAAGCAATTGCGAACCTACGCCGTGCCTGCCTACGGGCCAGGAGGCGGATGCAGCGAGCACGTACCGAGCAGGAGCGTGAAGAACGACGGGCGGTGTTCACCGCTGCCAAAGTCGCGCTGAAGTCCGAGATAAGGGCAAGCAAAAAGGCCTGCTTTGAGAGACTCTGTCAGAGTGCCAACGCGAACCCGTGGGGTGATGCCTACAGGATCGTTATGGCGAAGACAAGAGGTGCAATTGCTCCTACGGAGCAATCTCCACAGATGCTGGAGGGGATCATCGAGGGGCTCTTTCCGCGCCACAACCCTAGCCCATGGCCTCCTTTTGTAGGACAGCCGGGGATTGGGGCTGGCGATGAGGATAGAGTAACCGATGAGGAACTTGTAGGGATTGCAAAATCCCTAAGCATGGGGAAGGCACCAGGTCCGGACGGAGTTCCAAACCTGGCCCTCAAAGTCGCAATCTTGGAAGCTCCCGGTATGTTCAGATCTGCTATGCAGATATGCCTGGACGAGGGAGTATTTCCAGATGCGTGGAAGAGGCAGAGCCTGGTACTATTGCCAAAGGCGGAGAAACCACCTGGTGACCCGTCGGCGTATAGACCAATATGCTTGATTGACACGGCGGGGAAGGTGCTCGAGAAGATCATCCTCAACAGACTGTTGAGGTACACTGAGAGTGTAAATGGTCTCTCAAGCAACCAGTTCGGCTTCCGGAAAGGGAAGTCCACCGTAGACGCTATTCTGACGGTTAAGAAAACCGCTGAGATAGCACTCCAGCGTAAGAGGAGGGGGATTCGCTACTGCGCAGTAGTGACTCTGGATGTAAGGAACGCATTTAATAGTGCCAGTTGGGCGGCTATTGCCGATGCGCTCCTGCGTCTGGGGATACCCGAGTACCTGTACAAGATTCTCGGAAGTTACTTCCATAATCGGGTATTAGTCTATGACACAGAGGTGGGTCGGAAGTGCTTTCACATAACCTCAGGAGTCCCGCAAGGTTCCATCCTGGGTCCGGTGTTATGGAATGTCATGTACGACGAGGTGTTGAGATTAAAATTCCCGGCGGGTGTGGTCATCGTTGGCTTTGCCGACGATATTACGCTGGAGGTCTACGGTGAATCGATCGAAGAAGTGGAATTGACTGCAGCCCACTCGATCGCAATTGTGGAGGAGTGGATGAGCTCCAGGAAACTGGAATTGGCTCACCACAAAACTGAGGCGGTTGTTGTCAACAACCGAAAGTCGGTGCAGCAAGCGGTGATCAGTGTAGGTGACTGCACGATCACTTCGAAGCGCTCCGTCAAACACTTGGGGGTGATGATCGACGATAAGCTTACCTTCGGTAGCCACGTCGATTATGCCTGCAAGAGAGCCTCCACAGCTATTGTGGCACTGTCCCGGATGATGTCCAATAGCTCTGCGGTGTACGCCAGCAAGCGAAAGCTTCTGGCTAGTGTCGCCTCGTCCATACTGAGGTATGGTGGCCCGGCTTGGGGAACGGCCTTAAGTACCAAGAGCTACCGTAGCAAGCTAGAGAGTACTTATAGGCTAATGTGCCTGAGGGTTGCGAGCGCGTACCGTACCGTGTCACACGATGCACTCTGCGTCATCACCGGTATGGTGCCTATTGGTATCCTTATCATGGAAGACATAGAGTGCTTCGAAATGCGCGGCACAAGAGGCATACGCAGGACTGCCAGACTGGCCTCCATGGTCAAATGGCAGCGTGCGTGGGACAGTTCCACCAAGGGAGTGTGGACTCACAGGTTGATTTCGAGGTTAGATATCTGGGTCAATAGGCGCCATGGGGAACTAACATTCCACCTGACACAGGTCCTTTCGGGCCATGGTTGCTTTAGACAGTATCTACACCGTTTCGGTCATGCGGGTTCTCCCGAATGTCCAGTTTGTGCAGGTTTAGAGGAAACGGCGGAACACGTTTTGTTCGTGTGCCCGCGTTTCCGCACAATGCGTGACCGCATGTTAGCCACATGCGGTCGGGACACGACTCCGGACAATTTGGTCCAGAGGATGTGTGAAGACGAGTTTGGCTGGAATGCCGTTTCATCGGCTATCACCCACATCGTCTCGGAACTGCAAAGGAGGTGGCGAGTGGACTCGAGGAGTGGCTAGTGCAGACGCTAAACAACAGGTGGTCCGAGGGTTCGCAGTCGGCTACGTAGGTCATACCGGTGCCCTACGGTCGAAATCGACCCTTACAGCGATTAAGTGGCCGCGGGGAGAACATCCTGGTAGCGCTGCTGTCGTAGCGCCGGCCTACTGGGTTGGTACGAGCCTCTGGTTGTTCGGGGCAGGTGGAGGCCCCTTCGTCAGCAATCCCAGCTGGTGCTAGCTGATAGGGCCTGAGCCTTCAGTAGGTCAAATTGCGAAGCCCGCAGTATCAGTTCTTGATACCTGCGGTGCAGCTGGGCGCGGGCGTAGTGGTCGACCCTGCCCGCTTTCAGCGGACAACGGGAGGTGAGGACCACCTGGGAAGCTGGCAAAGCGCCAGCATGCTACCTTGGTGGACCCCCCTAAGCGTGTCATCGATGTTCGTTGCTGCATGGCTACGCAGCTAACCTGGAGGATGCGATGTGCAATAGCCCCTCTCCGAAGCAATGCCTTCTTGGTGGTCCCGGAGAGACGAAGGGTTTGGCGGCAATGGAAATGGTTTAGTGGGTCGGGGGTGTAGTCCTGTTTACTGCTTGCATGTAGTAAATGGTCCCTAACCCCACACGGCGTCTGTTGAGCAGATTATCCCCCCATTGCTTAGAAGAAAAAAAAAATACATCCGGGAAGACTCCTTGATCTATGCAGCGCTGCATCGCGCTTCTGAATATGTCTGGATCCGATTTGACCGCCGCTTTTAAGACAACATTCAGGATACCATCGGGTCCCAATGCCTTATTTAACCCGAATCATTTCACGGCTTCTGTCAGATCTTCGTTCGTCACCATTGTCACTTATTCTCCTTCATCTGGTGTTGAGGGTCATGGGCTCAAGACATCGATTATCGATCGCAGCAGCTCGGACGACTTCTCTAGGGGTGCTATGGCACCTTTTGTCTCAGCTATTACCACTATGTAAGCGTCACCTCACGGACTCCCGTTGGCACTCTGGCAAAGCATGTCCGTTTACGACTCTTGATTTTTCCTTTTTGAGAACTAACTTTTTCTCTTTGAATGCTGCACCAGGTCCGTCCTACTTGGGTTCAGATTGGGTACCACATCTAGTACTGCATTTGATCTCTTGGTACTGCAAAAGGTACCCACGTTTGACAGATCGCAGTACACTTATGTGCCATAAAATTTTGGGCAACTGCAAAGAACATGGAGGTCTTTATTTCGTCTTGGTGCAGCCAAAGTTCTTCTCTTTGTGCTTCTGTGCTTGCACGTTGCATTCTTCGTCTAACCCGAAAAGAGATCGCTCGAAGATTTACCATGCCACTGGTGGCCGGTCCACTCTGAGAGGGGCTTTTCTCGGCATGGAAGCATCACACGCTCGTGATATCACAGCAACTAATTCTTCACCGTTTAGTTCCAGAGTGCACCGTTCGCGCCTCAGTGCTTCAGTGAATACTTCGCCGCTGTTTTCCAACATCCGTTTTGGGTTAAGTTTGTTACCTGGTAGCTCCTACCGAAGGGTGGCAATTACAGGGTCGTTTACCTTAGATCTCAACTCTATACACCCACAGAAGGTACTCACCTACGGCGGGAGCTACACACATGCACGTGTGTTGCGCGACACGTGCCCACCGATGTTGCAAGGTGGAAAAACTGACAAACAGTGCCGTATCTAGGAGGGGCTCAAAAGCTACTCGAAGAGAAGAATTCACATTCGATATACAGTTGGCGAGGCCTGGCGACTCCTTTATGAGTCCGAACAATCGAAGCAAAGTTAAGAGTGGTGGAGAAGACAAATGGATAGCCGAATCTTAAATAAAGTGTGCTACCTACAAAGCAATTCAATTTACATGCCTGTTTATTCGCCAATTATGGCATTTTAGCGTAACGTCACAACGTATTAATGGGGTACTTGCGGTTCATGCTCATTTTCGATCAATGGTGGAAGCAGCTGGGGGTTGATGATGATGACGGGCGAATTCTGATGCTGAGGGAGAGGCGAGGCTTGCGATGGTGGTTGATGGCTTGACTGGTCAATCACCGACGAGACGAGTCCTTGTCGGTCGTAGGTAAAGGAGGGGCCCAGGGCACACCTGAATCCCTTCGGCGGATTATCCTTCCGTGCTGGGGCAACTGAATAATGGTGATGATAAGGCCGGCTGACAGATAGGGCCAGCAGTCAACGTGGCGGATTTGGCGAGAAGCAATTACGAAGTGGTTGGACCGGGCGTGGCGTGACAATATGGCCGATGGTGATGATTTGACTAGGAATACCGGCCGAACAATGGAACAATAGGCCAGCAGGACCACGCTTCGACGAATTTCCCAATTCTGTCCCAAACTGGCGTGTCGAGGAGTTTTCTGGTGCGCTTGTCCGTGGAAATTGCCGATGCTCGATCTTATGGAATAGAAGAACGGCCCTTGCTCCGCCAAGAGAGGGTAGAAAAAGAAAAAGGCCCAAGAGATGGACCTACCCCATGGTTACTAACGTGTGACGTCACTAAATTTTCACGTTACCAGAACAATAATTTTCATGTAGGCTTAAAATTACCTTTTTCTTGTCAATCTAACACTTGACCTTCTTTTTGTTTTTGACGGGACGTTACAATACGAACAATGGATAGCTATAACTACAATGGAAACAATAGGTGTGTGTCGTGTGTCAGCCGTGTATGTCCCGTACGCAGCTGAAAGAGGACGACCTGTTCTCGACGAGCAGGTTGGTCTTGTAATGTAGTCGTGGTGTTTTTAATTTTGCAGAGGAACACCCTCTGTTCCGGTGGCATTGTCCGGACCAGGCGGTCCGCAGTCGCTCCTTCAGCCATGATTTTACGTCATCACGGGGGATCTTTCTCTATGGTGGTAGGCTATTGCAGCCGATGCCAGCGAGTGCGTCAGCTCGCTCATTGCCGGAAATGCCGCATTGACCAGGGACCAGGCATTGCAGAATTCGCTCTCATTTGAGTATGAAGCACGATCAAAGCAAGCAAAGAAAAACATCCCATCTGTTGCGGTCCACGATCGTCATTGTATCGCAAGGTGTAACAAGTCTGATAAACGGAAGCAGCGAGCGAGAGCCCCAAAGAGAGAGCGATGATAAAATCTATTATTCTCGCTTGTTTACCGTTGGGGGTAGGTGTTTTTCTTTACTGGTACGATAACAATACACGAACCACGGATCACTCGTTTTTTAAACGGCTCCGACTCTACCCATCTCTATTTCGGTAGACCCCGTGCCAATTGAATTTCCAGTTCAGTACCTCTCGGAAAATGGCCCGTTCTTCCGTGGGCTGCACTGTCTCCGGAAATAGGTCTTGATGTTTTGGGCTATCTGGGGTTTCTTGCAGTGCTGGGAATGGTAATAGTAGTAGGCCTGAATTTCGCGAAAATCACGTGGCTTTCCTAGTACCGTAAAACGGGGTAACTTTGATAATGCGGGTAACTTTGATAGTGAGTAACCCACCGCATACTAAATGAAATATCATAATTTCTGTTAATCAGTTAAGCAAAACGAATGCAAAACTAAAGAATATTAGTATGACACTTCATGTAAGAGTGGTTTTCATCTTAATCAAGAACATTTTAGGCTTTTTATATGAATTTAAAAAAATTACACAATTTTAGCATTTTCAAAACGCTTACAAACAATCTGTTCTACGATCATTATTTGATGTAGTTTTGAATAGTTGGCCACTTATCTTTGATAGCCTAGTTATCATAGAACTTGAATATGGTCTCAAATATCTTAGCGAAAAGCATATTCACAAACTGGGACCATTTTTGTAATCTAAGTCAGAAATTTCCATATAACGTTAAACGCCTAGAGGTATGCAATGCCCTACAAATGTTCGTTATTCATTCAATTTTGTTCGAATCATACTCCATTATCAAAGTTACCCCAAAACAGAAAACCAACTTTCGATTACAGTGGGATTCCGTTTTTGGCATGCTCCGTTTTTGGCATGCTCCATTTTTGGCACCCCCCGATTTTGGCAACAAAATGGATCCGTTTTTGGCAACATTTTTGAAAACCATTGAAATTTGTAAACTTTTGTAAATATCTGTGTGTCTTTTGTGTTAGTCATTTGAAAAGCAAGTCAGCTTCACGCTCATCGCATTTCAGAGCTCAATTTTCGTTGATATTCCCCCAAATTGCACCAACTGCTACCGTACGCGCCTATTCACTTCTAAAAGGCCGTGTGTTTGCAATGTTTCATAAAATCATTAATCTCTATGAGTATCTTAACTAGAGTTCCAATTTATTTTCTTAGGCATTCACGCTGTATGGCCAGCCCACTTGAGTATGCCGGTAGGTATATACTTTCTTCTTCGAATTTGGAAAAGCTCTTTTGAACAAAGCATAAGCATCGACACAAGAGCAACAAAAATTCTATGAGTTTCTATCATAAATTTCGTCTCACCTCTTCAGCTCACTGTTCCTTTAATTGGTATTACATGCATAGCGTTTGTAAAAGCAGCCATAACAATAGAAGCAAGACAAGCAAAAAGTCGAGTCTCTTGGCTTTTTGCAGAATTTCTTTGACAATACCTAGATAAATAAACGACTCACAGAAGCAGCTGTTGCTCAGGCTGGAGTATAATGCGTGCAATATCAACATCAACATGGATCAAAATGTTCCTAATGCTATCCTGGTGATCATTAGCTAGGTCTAGGAATTTTCTAACTGTATTCTGGAGAATCTTTACGGGATAATATGTTCTTATAGTGAGCTTCTAGGAATTTTCAGTGGAATCTTGAAAATATTGAGCGAAATCTGGGTATTCATATCGGATATTAAAGGTTTCTTGAGGGATCATTAAGAGTTATTTTTAGTTGCTTGAGACGCTGTCCAAAGTCTGTCGATTCCTTGTAAATTCCTAAGGTGTCAGACGTCCTGAAAGTTTCTAGCGGAATGCTGTAATTTTCTAGTTATATTGTGAAATTCTCTAGCAAAATCTTGAGGATTCTGAATAGGTTTCCAGCGGAATATGAAGATTGCTATTGGTAGTTTGGGAAGGCCTTATAAACTTTTGAGAATTTTTAGCAATATCGCAGTTAAATCTTAAATCTCTGAGCAAAGTCCTTGAAATTCCTAGCAAGCTCTTGGGCAGGGCAGGCAATCGTCAGATTCGTCACAGTGCGATGACGAAATAAAAAAAGACATCGTCATCCAGTACAATAACTCTGGCAGGTCGACGTCTCTTCATCGACGAAAGAATGCACGACTAACTTCAATCCCAAATCGTCAACGAGCAAATTTTTCTTCATCCCGCTTGCTACCCTTACTCACAAGAAGAAGGCGTTTACTGTATATTCGCTTGCTTCGCACCAACCAACGAATGCCATCACATAATTGCTTGTATTGGCAAATGAACCCGCTTTCCTCATGATTCTATAACAGCTCTGTTGGTAAGCGCGTGGTGTTGACGAATCAGAGATCGTTTGTTCGATTCCAGTCGTGTTTTGTTATTTTGTTTTTGTTTTATTTTTTCAAAAAATGCTCTCAATCTGTCGAAGACACGATTCATATTTTTAGTCGGCTCAGTGCTCCCGAACGAAGATTCACCCGTATCGAAGGAATCGTATTTGTTCGTCATGACGCCGAGCCTCTGCGCCGGATCTCTGCGGCAAATCGTCATCCGAAGCTGGTTGAGCGACGATGACGATGCTTCTTTTAGTTTCGTCGCCGACTTTTTCCATTTGAAGGTGACGATTGTCTAGCCTGCTCTTGGGTAGACGTCAATACCTATATGACTTCTAGGCAAGATCCAGTCGATTTCTAGCGAGCTACTCCAGATTGTTTGCGGATTTCTGTGGATTATTAACGGACACCTGAAGAAACTTATCGGGCTGTAAGGGTTTCATAGCGGGATCCTGAGAATATATGTTGGATCCATATGGTTAATTTATAATATGCAAGCTATAGTTTTAAAATTCATTTCCAATTTAAGTGATGAGAAGCTTATTTGTGTATTCTATGCAATTGTGGGCCATGTTAAGTATCACTGTTCTATACCATTTTTCAATTATTTCTAGAGAAAATTTCCATCCCTATTTCTGCGGAAAATCCAAATAAATGCTTAGTCAATATTCTGTTTCGATAAATATTATAGTGTTTGTATTTTATGATTGATTTCAGCTGTTTCTGTGTGCCCTTTCGATTGTTATAAATCACTTTAAATAAGATACCATACTATGCAAAGGACATAATTTTGAAGAGCCATTTTCAATTGATCGATTATTGTTAAATTTGGCAGCAGAAGCGATAGCCATTAAACCACCAATCCCGTAATTGGTAAATTTGACGCTTAGACTTAAAAGTCAAACTGATATGTTCATTGAATTAGAAAAATCATTATGTTTTGTAACACCCAAAACTTTTCTGTTAATACGTTTTTGATGAAAAGTATTGTATTTCTGTATTCTTCAACTATTTTATGGAATTTTCCAGTTCCAGAATAAAGATCACTTATACGATTATTGTTTTTACGCGGCCTTTGAATACTAATAGTATGCATAAAACATCATTGAAGATACTTAGGCCATCAAAAGTTTGTTGAGCGTCTGTCACAATTAACATGACAGGTCTATAAATTTATAGCAGAAACTTCTCTCACGGAAATCCGTTTCGAAATGGACCATTCGGAAGTCTGGCCATCACTTGGATCCATAATTATGATGGAATGGAGTCCAAATAATAATATTGGAATTGAAAAAATGGGTTCCGATTTTGGCACGGTTCCGTTTTTGGCAACTGAAAATTTCGATTTTGTTGCCAAAAACGGAATCCCACTGTATATGAAAAATTATATATCCATTCAAAATGAATATTTTGCCAATTTATCGACTGATATCGATAGCTAGGATGCCAGTACTTGTTTTAAAAATATAAATTGCAAATCTTTGAAACAACATGCAAAAATATTCAAGTTTTCTTCGAAAAAACTATCAAAGTTACCCCGTTTTACGGTACTTACTTGATACTTGATGGGCTACAATTCGCTACGATGAATCTGCGCCGAATGGATGAGTCTTCTCCACTGGGCTCGGTCCTGGGCCAATCGCTTCCAGTCGCCCTGAACGTTAAGTGCCCTTAAGTCCTCCTCAACCGCAAAAAGCCATCGTGTGCGCGGCCTTCCACGAAGTCGGCGGCCTCGTCCGGGTTTTCTGTTGAATATTATCTTTGCTTGTCGTTCTTCCGGCATACGGGCAACGTGACCAGCCCAACGCAGCCTGCCGTGTTTTATGCGCTTGACAATATCCACCTCTTTATACACTTGGTACAACTCGTGATTCATGCGGCGCCGCCAGATGCCGTTTTCTAGTTTACCGCCGAGTATTGTTCGCAGCACTTTACGTTCAAACACCCCGAAAGCTCTCCGGTCGACTTCCTTCAATGTCCATGATTCATGGCCATAAAGGACAACCGGAAGGATCAGTGTCTTGTATAACGCGAGTTTTGTTTTCGTTTGCAGGCTACGGGACTTCAGCTGGTTACGGAGCCCGTAGAAAGCCCGACTCGCAGCTGCAATACGTCTTTTCACCTCGCGGGTAACATCATTATCGCATGTCACTAGTGTTCCAAGATACACAAATTCTTCCACCACTTCAAACTTATCACCACCTAGCACCATTTCGCTACCACTAACACGTCCGGACCCACGTTGACCACCAGCTATCATGTACTTCGTTTTTGTGGTGTTGATCGTGAGCCCGATTCTCGCTGTCTCCCTCTTGAAAGGCACGAACACCTCTTCCACTGCCCGACGGTCAATCCCGATGATGTCGATATCGTCCGCGAAGCCAAGGAGCATATGAGAACGTGTGATAATGGTACCGCTTCTCTGCACACCGGCTCTCCTGATAGCACCTTCGAGCGCTATGTTAAACAGCAAGTTAGAAAGAGCGTCACCCTGTTTCAATCCATCTAAGGTTACGAACGATGATGAAATCTCGTCCACCACCCGCACACTTGATTTTGATCCATCAAGCGTTGCACGAATCAGTCTAATCAGCTTCGCCGGAAAGCCATGTTCGGACATAATTTGCCACAACTCGTTTCTCTTCACTGAATCGTACGCTGCTTTGAAATCTACAAACAGATGATGAGTCTGCAAGTTGTACTCCCGGAATTTATCTAGGATTAGACGCAGGGTAAACATTTGATCCGTCGTTGATCGGCCCTCTCGAAAACCAGCTTGGTATTCGCCGACAAAGGACTCCTCATACGGTCTCAATCTGTTGAACAGAACTCCAGACATGATTTTGTACGCCGAATTAAGGAGTGTTATCCCTCGGTAATTGGCGCACTCCAGTCGATGCCCTTTCTTGTACAAAGGGGAAATGAGACCTTCCAACCAACTAGTAGGCATTTGTTCTTCCTCCCATATCCTCGATATGATACGGTGAAGGAGTTCGTGCAGCTGCTCGCTTCCGTGTTTGAGAAGTTCGGCCGGGAGCTCGTCCTTCCCAGCAGCCTTGTTGTTCTTCAGCACATTGATAGCTTTTTTTACCTCATCTAGCGTTGGAGGTTCCACAGCCTGTCCATCGTCATCAATTTGAATTCTGCTACCAGATCCACTTCCATTATTTCCATTCAACAATGACTCAAAGTACTCTTTCCACCTGGCGGCCACCATTGTCTTATCCGTCAGCAAGTTTCCTTCGCGGTCGTTGCACATGGCGGGAGACGGCGCTGTTTTTCTCCGCACACCATTTACGGACTCGTAGAACCGTCGCATGTTGTTCTCTTCCATAGCTTCTTGCGCCTGAGCAATTACTGCCTCTTCATGCTCCTTTTTCTTTCTGCGATGGATCCGTTTTTCGGCTGCCCTTGCTTCCTTGTACCGCTCTCTGCTCTGACGGGTACCAGACACCAGCATCCGGCTTCTAGCCATGTTCTTCTCGTTCGTCATTCTCTGGCACTCCTCGTCGAACCAACCGTTCCTTGGTCTTCGTTGAGCAGTACCTACCACTTCTCGCGCTACTGTGCTCACTGCTCCGTGGACTGACTCCCACAGATCGCTGAGGTTGACGCTTTCGTCGATTTCGCTAATCCGCTCGTCGAGCTTTTGATGGTAGTCCGCTGCTACACCATCTGCTGACAGGCGTTGGATATTGAAACGCAACGATTGTCGATTTCTAGAACTCGAGACGGTTGATAATCGCGCTCGAATTTTGCTTACAACGAGATAGTGGTCTGAGTCGATATTAGGACCCCTGAAAGTTCTAACATCGATGACGTCGGAAAAATGTCGGCCGTCTACCAGAACATGGTCGATTTGGTTGCAAAGTTCGCCATTTGGGTGTTGCCAGGTGTGCTTGCGGATATCCTTGCGTGCAAAGTAAGTGCTACTGATGGCCATCCCCCTGGTGGCAGCAAAGTTCACTAGACGTAGGCCGTTGTCGTTGGTAACAGAGTGAAGGCTCTCTTTACCAATGATAGGGCGGAAGAAGTCCTCTTTTCCGACCTGCGCATTAGCGTCGCCGATGACAATTTTCACGTCGTGTTTTGGGCATTCTCCATAGGTCTTGTCTAGACATTCGTAAAACGCGTCCTTCACGTCATCGGGTTTGTCGTTAGTCGGTGCATATACGTTGATCAGGCTGTAGTTGAAGAACTTGCCCCGAATCCTCAATACGCAGATCCGCTCGTTGATCGGCCTCCACCTAATAACGCGCTTCATCTGCTTCCCGATCACTATGAAACCGACTCCGTGTTCAGCTTTATCGCCACCGCTGTAATAGATGTTGTATTTGAAAGCGGTGTTAGCGACGGGATCTACCGCTCTGAATTCACGTTCTCCAGATCTTAGCCAACGCACTTCCTGAATAGCAGCCACGCACACGCCAACTTTTCGCAATTCACGAGCCAAAAGGCTCACTCGTCCAGGTTCATTTAAGGTCCTGACGTTCCAGGTACCGAGTTTCCAATCATAGTCCTTATTTCGTTGCCAGGTCGGTTGCCGAAAATAAAGTTCGTTTCTTCTTCTTTCTCCATTTTTCGTGGTGGATAATGAATTCGGTATGCTACCTTACCGGGGTCGCGCTACCTACATCACGTTGATGGGACTGCCATCTTAGGTGTAGCTGACGTGATACAGCGTTTCGTACTCAGCCGCTGGATACCAGAACAGACGCTGTTTGAGCCGCACCTCCTGGTGTACAGACGCTCAGAACGCACCTCCTCACTCTAGCTGATGTCAGAAGGACAACAGTGCCCAGGCTGCACTACCAGCTAAGTACGCAACCCTTAGCTGGCGGTCTTTGTCATCATTTGACCCGTGGAAGCGCGAGGTAGGAACTTGTGAGGACCAGAGCTGTGTTGGACGCTCCTTCCTGATTGTCGACTCACCATTTTGCAGCTTTCCTAGTACAGTAGTTCAAAAACGTGAATCTCATCAAGTAACCTATGTTGGGTGCATGAATTTTCTAAATCGTTAGTGTCATTGAAGGCTCTAAATGCGGGAAATGCAGCGGGAAATAGAACATTTTTCTACAGTAATTTTGGGTTGCCCTTAGCAACGGGTGTTTTGCAATTTTCAAGGCTCTTTGCCTACAGCAGCGATAGGCGTGAGTTTCACTGGCTTTGCTGACTGCGATTGGCTTTGTTTGGCTACTGTAGAATGAATTTCAGATTTTTTGCCAACCCTGGTTTCTTGGCCGACCAGCTTCTGGGTCCAATTCGTTGGAACCCGGCCACCGGAGGAATATTGACCACATCGTAAGGGCAGAGTTCGCATTCTCTTCGAGGATGCAAGTCTGCCCATCTTCCTTGTTCCTTTTAAGATAGCTGCCACTGCGGTTTCCGAGGGTCAGAGCGACTTTATACCGGAAAGGTAACACATCAGCTTCTGCGCATGCTGAATCAGCAGGAGTAGAAGGTAGCAGTCCAGAGATCGCCCGGATGGTGTTGTTGTAGGTCGGCGTAGAAGCGGCGACTACAAATTACGATTCAAGTTAACACGGTTTGTACAACAATCTTTGACCGGAAGAAGAAGAAAGTTTTCGATCAAGCGTCGCTCCCAGCACTTTAAGTGTCTTCTTCAAGGCAACCGCCTTTCCGTTGGCCATGATTGGTGTCTTTGGTGGGCGGTGATTTGAGTTCCAGATGTGAAGTCTTGAGGTCTTTTTGGGCGATGTCAATGCCTGTGTTGCCTATTTGATGACGGCATGCACTGTCGATTGTATCTTCCGGCATGTTTTCCGGTTTTCCGGTGACTAGGATGCAAAAGAAAAGTTGAGACCTTAAGCTTTCATTCCATAAAAAAAGATTGGAAATCGGTTAAGCTGTTCAAAAGTTATGATTTTTTTTAAACATTACAAATCTAATGCGCTGAGATGTACAGTGTGTGCCGATGAAAAATGACTGATTTTTTATTTTCAAAAAAATATATCTCAAAAACTAAAAAACATACATCGCTGAAAATTTGACAGTTTACGTAAAATTTTCTGAACTTTTAAGAAAAAATGAGAGCAGCAATAGCCCCTTTGGTCACGAGGCCTTCAAAACACGAAAAAAAGGAAAGTATTGAGTTTTCTCATGTAAAAAACACAATTTTTGTGAAATTTTATATTTTTCCCGAAAAGTCAACATCTTTGGCCTTCATTTCGTTCAAAAAGATTGAAAATCGGTCAAACGGTTCAAAAGTTAAAATTTTTATATAAATAAAAATTTTGCAAAATCGCGATTTTTCTGGTCACCCTATTTTGGAAATGGTAACCCTAATCAAAAAATCCAAAAATACTTGTATCCTTATTTCGGATAAGGAACAAAATAGCAAATTTGCACGGAATTCGGAGACCCACTAGAGAGAGATAGCTCCAGGTAGGCAACGAGGAAGAGTGTAAATTACAGAACCTTGAATCACTCCGGTCTCCTCGTGACCTTTTCTATCAGGACCTCGAAGGTTCGGTTTGTGAGGAAACTATGAACAAAATTCAACAGGTTACCGGATACTCCCCATTCTTCCCTGGCCTTAGATCTAGCGAGATCGCCGAGAGGTTTGCGGGCTGATTGATTTATCGAGTCTAAGTGTAATCGGGTTGTGATCACTTCCCCGGCTATCCGTTTCCACGAACCGAAGGAGGCAACTAGTGAGTGGGGTAGAGGCAAGAGAAACGTCTATGATTGTCTCTGTCTGCACGGGTATGAATATAGGGATCCCATGATTCAGGATCGCCAAGTTGTTGTTGCAAGCGATGTCGATGCCACATTTTCCTCTGGTACCGTGGTGAATCAAAATCCGGACGGTACCAATATCCGGACACTTTAATTATATTAATTAATTACAGTTAAAATCGAGTGATTACCGTGATGCATCAATACCCGGACGCTTAAGACGAGCCATATACTCAAACACTATTTTCAACATGCTCTAGTTCAGTTTTTCAAAAATTTTGCTTCGAAACTAACAAATTGAGATCTAAGTTTGATTAATGTAGCATATTTTGTAGTGTTTATTACGATCTATTTACCAAAACCGTTGAATTTAAATTGTTCGTCGTGTTTTCAAATCCGGACAGGTGTTTTAATAAAGATAAAGACAATTTACACCGTCTTCAGCCATAGGCTGCACAGACTGAACATAACTTACATTAGACAACGGACACACGGAACGACCAGTGGACCAATGAAGAATTTTTCGTTTGACGAAAAGTTTTCTCCGTCTGGGGCGGGAATCGAACCCACACTCTGTAGCACAATACGCCTAAACGACTGACGCCGCTAACCGCACGGCTACGAAGCCCACTAATCATGGGTCAATCATGGGTTCAATAACCGGACACGCTGGAATCGAAATCCGGACATTTGTATTATTAGCACATTTACAAGGAATTAGTAGTATATATTAACCAAAACCCTGCAAATTCATGCTTATTTAACCTCTATCTTGTAATTTCTATCTCGATAAAATAAAAATAAAGCGCAAACCACTTCGCTAAACTTGATTTTAATTACCTGAATCTGTTTTGCTATATGACTTCGACTGCCTTGTTGTAATACAAGGAAAATCCACAGATATTTCACTTTACTCCACTTTTTGTGCACTATTTATACCTTATGTAATATGCATTTATGTTTCTTCTCTATTTTAAGTTTGAACACAGTTTCTTCTCAATAACATAGACTGTAATCACTATTCGTCCGGAATTGAAAACAGTGGTTCTAACTCCCGGACAGCCATTTATTCACATAAAATAACACAAGTTTGTAATTTTTCTGACATCCTTGAAGCCGTTTACTGCGATGTATAAAGTAGTGCACAATATCAACGTAAAATAACACATTTTTCTTATATTTTTATGTTTAAAGTTTGATCACACGTTAGCTACTGATTTTGATATGGACTTGTGGATTGATGAACAACGACCGCTGATGGGGACAAGCTTGTCATTTTTATTATTTTCTGTTTTATTACAAGGATTACTAGATTAATTTTAAAGGGAAATTGATACCCAATAACTCATTTTATCAGAGAGATATAAAATTTATATTATATTATAATAAAATAACAGTGAAATCCATGATTATTATCTGAGTGTCCGGATATTGGTCCCGTCCGGGTTTTGATGCATCACGGTATATGTCTGGTTTTGTTCATTCCCCTTTAAATGAACAATGCTGATCATTTTACATTAATTCTAATCTAGTAACCACTGCTAAATAATTAATAAAAATAAAAACAAATTATTTGTTCGTGTTGGACGTCATTTCGTCGCGCTTTAACTTCAACTCGAGTTGAACGATCGATGAACGCGCAAACAACGTTTGTTTGAAGTAAAAGTTAGTAAAATATATCTTTATAGAACTTTTATCCAAAACTGTTCAAAAGAAGATATTTTGGAAGTTCGGTGACTCCACTATCATTAAATAAATTGCAAAAAGTAAGAGGTTGTTTCCGAGATACAACCGCCAAGTTGACGTTGGATAACGTTAGCTTCTTCTATTTCATGGCTTGAGACCGGCACGAACTCATGAAAGATTTCTACTGATAAGAATCCAATCAATTTTCATACTATTTGTTGCATGTCAATGCTGACCTATTATGGAAATTGTGTGTTATTATTTGGTTGGTTCGGTTAACACTTCAACACAGATAGAATCGGTCGATGGAAGAAGAAGTATGAGCGGTAACTCTTGCTTCTCAAACAAATGTTCCGGTCAAACGTTAGGTCCACGCATGATCGTTGCTTCAGTTAGTGCTTTAGATTGGTTGCTTTAATGGGTTCCGAAGCCAGTTTGAGGTTGAAGTACTTCTCCATGAAGTCCGCGAACTCAATGTTCTCCACTTTGTGCTCAAATTGATGTTAAAGTTGCCAGTCACGATGATTGGCATGATCTCGTTTTGATACTCGAAGAAGTTCCGCACCATAAAGAACTGCTTCTGCTTCGTCGTGGTACCCGGGAAGCAAGTGGCCTAACTCATGTGCACCAAAATTGATGCAATCTGTGGTAAATGAACGTTGTTTGTCTTAAATATTGTGTGTAGTGAAGTTTTTTCTGTTAAAGAATGGTTGTTTCTATGGTAATAATGCAAAATTCCAGAATCATGTCTTGTGTGTTGTTAAAATGCATTCATAAACTTCTAGTTATAAACAAGCATGTGGATATGGTGTTTGTAATGATGCTTAACATGGTGTTTGTAATGATGCTTCAAATATATCCCCAAAGCAGATTTTACTACCAAAATTCTCATCAATTTTCTCGGTTAAATAATTTAATTTCAGTTGAAAGTTAGGGAAATCCTTTGGGGATTGCCTACATTTAGGCGTTAACCGCTGTATTCTTGAAATTTAATTATTGATTATTTCCAAATATATTATCTTGTTAAAAATTTGGTAAGCATATTCGGATTCAGGAGACTCAAATTAAGTTTGTAGAGTTGATTTCAAAACTAATAATAATCACATTCACAAGTGATCAATTTAACCCCTAAATGGGATCCCCTGATTTGTTATTTAAAAGATGATTTTGTTTTAGGTACATAAGCCAATAAGGATCATCGTCGTACTTGTTTTCCTGCATTTAGTTGTATGGTATCGATAATATATAAGAAAGCAGACCCGAAAAACTGTGAAAAATGATCAATTTCACCCGAAATTACGGTACCGTAATCCGGGGTAACATTGATAATTTTTTTTGAATATTTTTTTAACATTTGATTTGAAAATGCATGTGTTGCAAATTTTAAATTTTTAAAACAAGTACTGCCACCCATTGTTTGTGTTTATGTACTGTATTTTGTTTTCTGAAAGTTTAAAGCATGTTCAAAAAAATGTTTTAAGTGAGTTTTTGATTTAGCTGATATGGGGTAACATTGATCACACCATGAAAACATCGTTCGGTAATATTGAAAATGTCATTACTTACTAAAATCATGGTCCCTGAAGCCGAATATGAAGGTCAAACTCTTATAAGTCATTTACTTTTTGAGTTATTTTAAAATTAAAAACACCTTGAATTGTGGAATACGCCTAAATGTATGCAATTTCCTAAGGAAATTCCTCACGCTTTATAATAATTTGTGAATTACAGTCCCCCCACGCAGTTGAATCACCCACAATTTATGAATCAGCTGACTTCAAAAGACAAAATTATTATCAAACTTGTCACAAAACATCACAGAATTATTTTTACTGATAAGAAACTATGTGTAAAAATAATTCTGTGATGTTTTGTGACAAGTTTGATAATAATTTTGTCTTTTGAAATCAGCTGATTCATAAATTGTGGGTGATTCAACTGCGTGGGGTCACTGTATGTTTTATTGAACATATTTATGAAAATTTTGACAACGGAGTCGTTTTCGGCGATGTCATTTTTAGTAACAACCGCATTTCTCTTGCTCATATCGTTTACAGAACTCATGTGAGACATGATTCTTTTATGGTGTCATCCATAATCATGAAAATCATTGTTTACAAAAGTTGAAAAATTTACGCATGAACACAACTTTATTTTCGCAAAAACCTGATTGTTTATTAGCTCATGATTAGAAGAAAGAGAATCGCCATTCATGCATTGAAAATATTTTATCAACAAATGTTGATTCGAGCTTTTTACGAAGAGGGTCATTGCGATCAATTTTAACCCGCTGATCAATGTTACCCCGGATTACGGTACAGTCACCCCACAGTTATGGATAGCACACAGATATGGATCAAAGTTGGATTAAAACGCAAATATCTCATCAAATAGAGTTGCAATTACGCAGAACGCATTTTACGTACGTGAACCATAAATCTGTACAACATCGCAATCAATTGTAATATGCTTAAGCATATTTTTTCCGCCCGTAGGAAATAAAATGTCAACCGTATTACCAGAAGCGTTGATTCATAACTGTGGGGCATTGAAACCCATACCACAGTTATGAATCATAGATAAGACGCTTCCGAAATAAACGCCAAAACGTATGCTTTCACTAGCACACCATTCGTTTACCTAGCAGATACATTGCTGTTGTAGTGCTTTGATCCATAATATGAGTCGATTTGATCCATAATACGGATCCTCTTCTTCCACTGATCCACATCTGTGGGGTCGACATCGTTTGAAATTTCCGGCGAAATCGATACTTTTTGGTTAATAACCGAGAGTTTTGAGGTGTATTCGCAGAAACAACTATATTCTGCAGTGCCAGGGAGGTAATTTTGTTCTGTAAAGCATCACCATGATTTTTAATCACATTTTGTTCTAAAAAATGACCCTTAGTTGATCCATAACTGTGGGGTGACTGTACATACATGTTAACTTCAAAACGTCGAAACCGTATAACAGCAAGAAAAATGTGCTTTTCTATGAAAAATAAGACATGCCTCGATATTTACCAATTTTTCAATAGTTCAGTCATAAAAATCAATAGTTTTCATTATTGGAGTCAATTCGTAGAAAGATTTCCAATCGATTGGTGCAAGAATCTTGAAAATCTATCCAGGCGTTAGTAAGTTATCAACAGTCAAAATCTAACCACTATTCGTGACGCGAGCGATTTTTCGTTTTTCGAAATTGTACCCCAGTATGTTGCCGTAAGACGTTATCCAACGTCAAAAGACTGTCCGGGAATATGAGCCAGTGTTTTCAGATCCGGACATCGCGTAACAGACCCCCGTTTTACTAGTGTAAAAGAAAAATTCCCGAAAGAAAAAATAAGTGAAAATTAGAAAAACAACTGTGGATAATGTAGTGAGTATTCAGAATGAAATTGATTATTGGATAACATGTATTTATCTTCAATAATAGCTGTTCGAGCCGCATCGAATGCAGTTCAAGCTACGTGTGCTTCAGCTCAGGTAATCAAATCAGTTTTATTACAAACCTGTTATTTGTTTTGCCATTGTCGGGCAATCGTGGACATCAAGTTTATTAAAGATTGTTATTTAATTGCGTGTTGATATTATTTTCATTGAAATTTAATGAATATTCCATGCTATAACACCTTTGTCCGGATTTCGATCCAAAAGTGTCCGGAATTAAAGCCATCATTTGTCTGAGGTGTCTGGATTTAATGACAAGACATGCTCCAATATTTGATTAATTTTTGTGTTAAAATCATGATTTTTATCAAAAATTTCATCACTTCCCTGAAGATCTGGCTTTAAGCAATCTATCGAGCAATATTATATCGAGAATTTTCTAAAACAACACGCTCATATTGAAGTAAGAACATTTGTGGCACCTTAAGCGTCCGGGTATTGATGCACCACGGTATTATAGTTTCGACTGCGTCATGCTCGGTGGTGCCCATTGACGTCAACAAGTATCACAATGGGGCTTTCCAATGATTGCTTCCAGTTGAACCAGAAATAACCGAAACGAGAATGGGCCAAGGGAGCCTAACCGCGACAATTGGGAGGTCCGTGTCGAGATCAATTTCTTCAGTCGTAATGTGCGTAGACTGCTACCGACTGGTATATGTTAGCGCCGGTTTTAGTGAACCACCTACTTGCCTAAGGTGTTGCCCATCGTCGCCGGGGTTGGGCGATGTATTTCCTGAATGGCCAAGGCAATCAGTTCGAGGTCTTGGCCGTAGTTTTGGTGGGACTTACCGCCTGGATTGGACGATCCAGGGTACCCACGGTTTTGTTCTTCTTTCCAACTCTTATCCACGGGTTTCTATTGCTTTTCATCCGTGGTTCCTACGGAAGCACTGCCTGGTTTGAGCTATCCCGTGGCTCTTTTTTCTTGGCTTTTTGGCCTTAGGTGTGGCGTTGGCCTCTCTACTGTTGCCATGACCTCTCGATCGCAGAGCTTGTGCCAGCTTTTCCGCTCTGGAGGACGACTGCTTAGGTCATTTATCCTTTAGTAACCATGCGTCTTTTCACCACGTATTCATTCTAGGAAGATCCCCTCTTACGCATCGTCAAATACATTTCGAAACATCATCAAGACGAACAATAAGGTATGCTTTCTTGAATGATAGGGGAATTCGGGGCATAATGGACACATCAAGCAAATGCTTGTTTTAAGACCATACAATGACATTTTTTTTCAAATTATTCTCGACTAGTTTTCAAGTTTTATGTGCTACATTCATTCATGGTCATAAAAATCATATCATATGCCAGAAAATTAAGATAGAAAATAAGGTCCAAAACAAGGCTAGTTAAAAGGTATCGGGGCAAAATGAACACTTGCATGACATTTAATGATTCCAAGATATTTAATGTCTGTCAGCCGTTACGATGTGTGAAAGGGCTCTCCCTCTATCATAAGAGCTAAAAAAAACCCTTCTGGGTTCGTTGTTTTGCTCAAAAAATAGATTCTCCCACCGTCTTGCTTACATGCCAATTTGAAGCGGAGAAAAACTTAAAGTCAAATTTCAAACGACAATTGAAGCAAAACATAAACTTTTTTACCGTAAAGCATTTCAAATGCAATACAGATTTCATGCAGTGTATGAACTTTTGATGAAGTATGCCATGATTCTTAGAGATTGAGGGGTTTCCCATTTTACCCCAGGTGTTCATTATGCCCCTAATCCCCCTACCGGTTGAGAATTCAACGCAATTCCTATAAAACAACATGCATGAAATTCGTTAAATCAAAAGGGTTAATTTTGATTGAAACCTCTACATTTTGCAAAATGTAAAAATTGGAACAATACTTCAATACAAGAAATAATATCTGTGAGTGAATTTGAAAACTGAAATATTGTTTTACTTTTGGCCACCTTTGGGCTGTTGTGCGCTGTTTAAACCAGTCAAACCTATTTTCTAGCAGATAAATCCGAGTTACTGTGCATAAAATACTGAAAATAAATCGATACATAACAATCTTTGTTCCCCTAGAATCAGTTCTGTCAGTTTTTGTTTACAGTTGAGTCGTTCGAAGATCTGGTCATTATTCATTGGTCAACCTTGAGTGGTAAACGCATGTGATAACCGTAGAATAAGGTGAGGCAAAAGTTTGACCATAGAGAATAGTCAATATTTTTAGAGAAAACTATAACAGTTGACCCACTACGGACCAAAATTGGTTTCCAAGCTTTTATGTAGAAGCTAATACACCACAAAGCATCCTTCGATAGGCCTACGGACGCCCTTACACAAAAAATAGAATAAGATTGTATTTTCATTATGTTCCATGCAATGAAAGTTTGTCCTCAAATTACATTTTTCACGTCTAAAACAACGAATCGCATTAATTTTTCCAAATCTCAATCCATTTCTATCATCTTCTGAGTTTTAGTCCCTTACTTGAATAGCATTCGAAGCAACATGACATTTTTAACATTTGTAATGATTTGTGCTAAAAAAGAAACTGTTGCTCCACTCAAACCTTGTACTCTTCCGATTGATTAATCGACAAAATGATACAAATGAGATAACATTTTATGTAAATCCAAGGTTTTTAGTATTAAAACATTTAAGTAATTTTTTAGCTGTTTATGAATCCATTCACAATTAAAATTAAAATAATTCTACCAATGGATCATAAACAAGCACGAAGTCGAAAATCAGATCCCTTACCCCATACCCACATAAGATGCTGGAGCAGGTAAAGAAACTTTTCGAAAAATAACAACACAACTGATTAGCATTGAAATAAAATATTCATTTTTGACACCTGTGCGATAATTACATTACCCGAGATTGTGAGTTAGAAGGTGATCTTTATATGCTTTGCGTTTTTCGGTTTGCCGAGACGTGCGTCACGGTCCATCGGGTGCAGCATGGGACAGCAATGGACAGATGGACGGGTTTGTGCGTTTGCCACCTTCGACCTGGACCGTGTCGTCGCCCGGTTGGAATTCGATATTAGCTAACAACGTGGTGGACGATAAATTATCTTTCGAGATGGACAAAGAGGTTGATTGTTTTTGGTATTCAGCGTAACGAAAGGTAAATGGTCAACGGAGATGATTTTAGCGTTCATTCCTGTTTGAAATGTTTCGGTATAGGGGAACCGGTGATAATTCGCTCATCTTATTCTTCTTCTTGGTATAACGTCCTCACTGGGACAGAGCCTGCTTCTTAGCTTAGCGTTCCTATGAGCATTCTCACAGTTGTTAACTGTGAGCTTTCTTTGTCAATGTGGCCATTTTTGCATTCGTATCTCGTGTAGTGATACTCTATGCCCAGGGAAATCAAGCAGAAATCGGCTGAGGAAGGCCGCTATCGCCCATCTCAGAATAAGATTAAACACACTAATGATTCTTAACACATGAAACATCTTGTAACAGATTTATATCAAAATTTGACGAAATTTGGAAAAAATCAAAATTCAACGGACTTTTTCAACTTCAAACAGATATATCAGTCAAAATAGAACCATAATAGTTCCATTAACTGAAATTTTACTATCCCTCATTGTTCCATAAAATATAAAAAAAAAATCATTTAAATGAGAAACCAAGAAAATCATTAATCTTTATAATTTATGTTTCAAACTCATCAAATAAATTACATAACAGCGATGTCGTGTCGTGATTAAGTGTGCATAATGGGGCGATATTCAAAACTGAAAAGGCAATAGATGGCTCTTTTTCAGTGGTAGTAAACACGAAATCCTGAATCAACAAAAGCACCACGGAAGATGAACTAAACACAAAAAGTTATGTATTCATATTACGCTTGATTTCTAATCACTACTTTTTCGATCCAGTTTCCTAATTGCAAGTAATCTACGTTTTTCATTATTTTCCATACTTTTTGACAGTTCACGGACTACCATTCTTCCATGCGCTTGTGTTTGAAATTTGAGAAATTTGAGAATCCAGCGTAGCGCGATCAGTGAAAGGAATACACACATCAGTGTCGCCGCTAGGCGGCCAGCACAGATAAACTGAATGTTCGAAGGGTTGTTGTCTGTACTTTTTGCCACTGGCGCCAACTGTTAGCGATTAAGATCAAAATTAACAATCGTTACCCTATTGAGCAGAATAGAATTTAATCAACGTAAAAAAGATGTTCAGCTGGAAATACTCACCGAATGCTTTGATGAAATGGTATTATTTAGATATCTATTGCCTCAATATAAATCTCGCACTCCAATCCTTCAACAAAATTTACTAAAACAAAACCAAGTCTTACCACACCGGTAACGTGCCAAACTTGTGAAGGCAATCTGTTTACGACGATACCCACTGAGTTTGCAGTAAGGCAGCACAGTTTTCTCTGAAGAAGCTTTCAACTGTACGTCCACCGCATAGTGAGCCCACGATTTATGAATTTCACAATCGATGGACGGTCGAAGATTAGCCGCTTGCTTTTCGCTCAGACCCGTGCCAGCGAAAATTCCATTTGGAGACACTTTGGGTGCAAAACCAGATTATTAGAAACCGACTGCCACACTGTATGTAACTTGTATGGTGCACTCTTGAAGCACTGCACAGTGGCTTAATCTAGAAAACATGTCGGCCAGAACCTAAAACTTTTAATCAAATAGTAAACATTGTAATATTTTTGCACAACATACAGTGTTGGAGGACTTATATCATATCTGCTTCGCATAACTCACGAATGAGATTTTGATGCAAAATCACTTAAATTCAAAAAAAGGTGATGAATTATGGACCGCAAATGTAATTTTTCATAGAAAATCATGCCAACGAGTTGTATAAAATTCAAAATCCGATCCATATGGTTGAAACATTGAATTTAAACCACAAAAGTGTTAAGAAAGCCGAAAACCGATCAGAAAAAATCACTTTCATTTTTGAGGTTTTGGCCACCCCGAACCACTGTGCAGTGGGTAGGGTAAAACCACGAAACCACCGATAGACGACCAGCAGAAGAGCTCCGTTCTCTTATCGTACTTGAAGTTTTTTTGACTTTTGTCACCAAAACAAGCACCCCATGTGGCGCAAATATGTACGAACTTATCGCACCAACTGGCCATGCGAAGTCAACGTCTCCCGGTCAGGACTTAGTAGCAGCGTTGAATTATGGTTTTGCAAATTATTCCCGATAGGAGCGCTGTTATTTACTCTTTTGTGCCGGTTTACAAATTACCACTTACCACGAGATACGGGTACGAGGGCCTCGGAAGCGTTAACATTGTGTGCTCGGTCGTAGGGGTATGCGATATTTCGTATGAGTCCGTAAATTCCGCGAAATCACTAAATTCAATAAGTTCATTTGAGAAAAAATCAAATTTTTTTTTAAACAAGCGAAACTAACGTGTCAACGCGGGACACTGATTTTATTAGGCTTCTCATTATTCTTGCATTTTGTTCAGATCCTATTTCTTGGCTTAGTGTTTTAGAAGCTGAAAATCTTCTTCTTCTTGGCATTACGTCCTCACTGGGACAGAGCCTGCTTCTTATGAGCACTTCCACAGCTATTAAGTGATAGCTTTCTTTGCGCCAAAGTTGCCATTTTCGCATTCGTATGTCGAGTAGCGGGTACGATGATACTCTATGTCCAGGGAAGTCAAGAAAATGTCCATTACGAAAAGATCTTGGACCGACCGGGAATCGAATCCAGACACCTTCAGCATGACTTTGCTTTGTAGCCGCGGACTCTAACCACACGGCTAAGGAAGGCCCCATTAGAAGCTGAGAATATTTTTATCAAATTATCAAATTTGGCTACATATATTTCAGTGATAATGTAATCTCATAAAGAAAGGGTCAAATAATGCATAAAATCGCACGAATATGTATAACAATTTTATTCACTTTTGTTCCATAAATAACAAATGTATTTCATTGACGGAGCATATATTTTAAAAAATATGTTTCACCACTATTTACTTAGCGTAATAGAGGCACATTGTCAAAAACATTGCTGCTGAATTCTTCACATGTATTGTAATAATTAAATCTAACCTGTAACATTGTTTTCAATGTATCCACACTAAGCTGGGATTTTTTGGTGGTCAAGAATTTGTTAACAACTGAAAAAAAACTTGTTCAGTAACCGTATTTGTTCCTGGCAAGCATAACGCGAATTCTATAACTTTTTGCATATTACGAAATGGAATGTTAAAATCTTCGAAATGCTTGAAAAGTTCTACCCATCATTCTTCTATTTGTATATTCTTTTCATTCCAGCTTACAATTTTGTCTTCATTTGCATACTTTTTCGATCGCGCTTTTATCAATATCGACTAATTCATCAAAACTGCTAAATTTACGGACGTATTCGAAACATGTTTGAACTGCTTGCCAGTCAATGGGCGCTTTGAGACTCACCCATTTAAAACAATCTATATGGTCACATTGAGTGACTCAAGCTTCAAGATACTCAATACATTTCTGATAAAAGCTCATCACAATGGATTTAAAATTTGGTTTCGACCAACCTTTTTCCCCAAATCTTTCTACTGATTGCATACGTTAAGTGGAAGAAATTGATTATCTATCCTTTCATGGAGCTTGAACTTCAGGTTGTCAATTTCGTCAACTACTTCTGTGATTGTACTCCTGTCACATTCTATTTTCTTCACCGTACCATAAAATACGGCTGCCTGATTATACATAAAATACAACCACATTTATAAAATATATGGACATTTCCATAGTTTTACCGTCAGAGTTGAAAAACTGATAGATTTTTGCGAAGAAGCGGCAACGGAATACATGAAGTTTTTAGGTTACAGTAAGACTTAGGTTACAGTAAGGGGGCCCAAATAGCCGTAGCGGTAAACGCGCAGCTATTCAGCAAGACCAAGCTGAGGGTCGTGGGTTCGAATCCCACCGGTCGAGGATCTTTTCGGGTTGGAAATTTTCTCGACTTCCCAGGGCATAAAGTATCTTCGTACCTGCCACACGATATACGCATGCAAAAATGGTCATTGGCATAGTAAGCTCTCAGTTAATAACTGTGGAAGTGCTCATAAGAACACTAAGCTGAGAAGCAGGCTCTGTCCCAGTGGGGACGTAACGCCAGAAAAGAAGAAGAAGAACAACCACATTTCTGAGCCTTCATCCTCAAAAAAAAAAAAAAAAGAAAAAGAATTCTGGGACTGTTATCGATCGATAAAAAATATCACTTCAATAGAGAAAACATTTTTTTAGTACTCTTTCTATAGCAGGCACCAAAGCTAACCATCTAGTCTTCTTCTTCTTTTTTCTGGCGTTACGTCCCCACTGGGACAGAGCCTGCTTCTCAGCTTAGAGTTCTTATGAGCACTTCCACAGTTATTAACTGAGAGCTTACTATGCCAATGACCATTTTTGAATGCGCATATCGTATCGAAGATACTCTATGCTCTGGGAAGTCGAGAAAATTTCCAACCCAAAAAGACCCTCAACCGGTGGGATTCGAACCGACAACCCTTAGCTTGGTCTTGCTGAATAGCTGCGTGTTTACCGCTACGGCTATCTGGGCCCCCTTACTGTAACCTAAGTCTTACTGTAACCTAAAAACTTCATGTATTCCGTTGCCGCTTCTTCGCAAAAATCTATCAGTTTTTCAACTCTGACGGTAAAACTATGGAAATGTCCATATATTTTAACAATAATGCCCTCAATGTCTACAGGAAGTTGATCAACTGCCGCTTGTATGTTGTTGTGAACAATATTTGGGTGTGCTACACCGAAAACAGGTTTCTGAAGGTGATCTTTAAGTTTCGCATAAACGTTGTTTATACCGAAATTTGTGTTGGCATTAGCTGCACAAATTGCTGCTACTTTACCCTGCATATTGTATCTGCACAAAATTTCGTAGATTGACGTGGCAATGATATCAGAAGTCTCGCCAGGAAGAGATACAAAATCGAGTTATTTGATTTGAATTCCAGTCGAAAAATCTGATAATTGACGGAGTTTCTTTATGATTCGATGCATCGGAAAAGATAGTGATGAAGATTACGTGTTTCATTATTACGAGGATCTGGTCAAAAGAATACGATGCGAGGACATTCTTTGCAATCGTTTCGGTTTTAGTGCGACCAAAAGAAAATTTGGGTTCAATGAGTGATTGGACAAGCTTCGATGTACAGTATGTAGCAGTATTTTATGTAAATACAGCTTCAGCATGAGCTAGTCGCTGTTCTTTCACTCCGTATCCAATTTTTCAAAAAAAAAAAAATAATAAACTAACTTTGACGACGTTGCTGCCGGTTCCAGCGCACGCTTGTGCTTTGCCGTCACCAAATGCCTTTTGATATCCATTTTATCGCCTGATCCCATACAAAACTCACTGCTACATGTATCGCAAAAACGTTTCCAGCTGTTTCCGCCTTCTTGAGGAAGGGAAACTTCTACTTGATGTCATCATTGAACAAACACTGGCGCTTTTTCGACATGTCTGCAGAGAACTAGAAATTATTCGTCTTCATATATAAGGCAAAATAACAAAATATATAAGGCTTCTGTAAACCTACCTTGGATAAGCAGTATCTGTTTCTCAATTACCTAATATCATAAAAAATCGCACGAACGATCTAACTTCTGCAATCGTTTTCACTCTAAATCACAGGAAATATTCAGACAGATGGATTTGCGACTGAATCAAGTGTTTTGTTTATGGACCAATGCATGAGTTCACTCATTGACGTTTGAGCGGTGCCGTGTTATTTATGTGACCATACAGTGAACCATACATACATACCATACATACATTTATGTGACAACGAGTGAATTTGGCACCGCTCAAACGCCAAATTCGTTTACTAATTTTACGTTTGAGTGGTGCCGAATTCACCGGTTTCCTTTATTACATAAATAACACGGCACCGCTTAAACGTCAAATAATGAACCCATGCATAGGTCCATACAAATAGGTTGAAAAAAGATGGACTACTATAAAACATTGAATGTTTGATCAAAACCAAGGGGATGAAACTGTAAAAATTTTGCCTACTCAACATCCACGGTATACGCAACAAGGTAGGCTATTCCCACGTGTAAACAACGATTTTCAATCAAAACATGTGTCGTCATTCCTATCGCCAAACATGAGGCTAGAAGCATAGTAGGTAAAAGAGAGCAGGCTTTGCTTTTTCTTGTACTCGTTTGAGATTGCGGTAGGAATGACGTCACTACCAAGTGTCATTTTTCGGAAGATAATACCTTGTTTCTTTTTATCGTGCTCAACATCAAAGCAACATGATGTCGAATGTTTTTGTTTTGGTTTCATAATATTCACAACAAAAACGATCGTCAATAAATTGCTGTTCGAGACTTTTTTTATTGAATTGAGTTAAACGGTTTAAATATGCGGTATTTGATTGCGTCTTGCATAAACGATAATATGTATTTGCGGATGGAAGGCGGTAGTTCATCGATAAACAGGTCAGTTCAAACTTCTATATTTTGAGATTTTCTTATCTCTAATTGGCTCGGTACATTAACGGGATCCCCATGAATCCAGAAAGAAATGCTCGTTGGATGCAAATTTTGTCGACGAAGGATAACTATATGGCACAAAATGTTTATGGCACTTCAATGAAAGTGATTTTGTGCTCGTGAAAGGGAAGCGAAAGCTGAAGAGAGATGCGGTTCTGAGTTTATACTTGGCAGAATCCGACGAAAAGGAGTTCCGATTTATGTCGTTGATCGAGTCTTTTGCGGACATAGAATCGGATGCCGACAACAGGATTCCTTTGAGGAATATTAGTAACGTGTCCAATGGCCCACAAAGTTCGAGTTCACTCTTCAACAGTTCATCAGAATCGCGCTTCTGGCCGGCTGATAATGTGGATCCCGTTTTGGTCGTAGAACAATTGGATCAATCCGATTAAAATTCAAGTACATCAGCCAATCAAGCAATACTTCCGGAATTACAGCTTGGATCTGCCTTCACTTCAGCCGTATCGAAACATCACGCATCTGGAAGTGGAGGAGGAACCACAGTACAGTACGGGGCAACATGAGCCACCATACTAAATCTTATTATTTTAAATGGAAAACCGTTTGCAAGGCTTAAGGCCCAAGTAAAAATGGTGCAAAAGTCAAAACTGAAAAAGCAGTTTTCTCTTTTTAAATAGACAAGTCGAAGAAAATAAAAACACACAGCTCTTTTATTTTTCAAATAAAAAGGCTGTGTGTTCTGATTTTCATCAATTTATTGTTTTAATGGGCACTCTGACTTTTGAGTATTTTTTTCTTGCACCTTAACCTAGACAATAATATATGATAGAGGTTAGTACAAAAACTGGGTTGAAGTCTGATTTGAGTCATGAAAAGGTATGTTTTGCTGACAGTTCAATAAATTATGGTTCTAAGAGCTTCAGTTTTCAAACATAATCTTTCAAATAAGTTTAACAAGTTAAAAATTCTAGTTTTAATTGAAATCACGTGCGATAACAATATTGCAATGAAACTGCTAATATGACATGCCATTTTTAGTTATCTATTTTTGTAATAAGATAGCTTTGACCGGCTATGACCATATTGCCCCGTTCCTAGATGTTTCATATAAATTATGTTTTATTGAAAATTTATTTTAGAATCTATACAATTTCGTGCACATAATGTCTAAAAATAATGGAAGAACGAACTGCTGTTTAACCTTTTGTCCCTTCATTTTTGTTCTTCGACCTTTTGTCCTTGACCTTTTGTCTTTCGACCTTTTGTCCTTTCGACCTTTTGTCTTTCGACCTTTTGTCATAGATTCACTAATTTGGTTACATTATGAAATTGGTTCCGTAATGCCTTATACAAATTGAGCCTTCGAAAAATCAGTTTGTTGTGAAAGTTTTTTGCTGCATGCAAGTGCAATATGTCATTACAATCATTTGAACATGCTTTACGGTACTAGAATGCCTCATTTATTAAAATTAAATTAGTGTTTTATAATGGTCACACTCTAAAATGGCGCAACTCCATACTGTGTTGATCTTTTCATTCAAAGCTCCTCCTAGAATTAACGAATGTAAATGAAAAACTTTAAATCAAATTTTAACTTCTTTTTACTCCTTATAATTACGGTCAATGAAAACGCATTTAAATATCTAAGATTTCCTTTGAATTTGTGAACTTTACAATCAAAAGGGAGTTACTTCAAAACGGGCCCTACGTTTTTTTTTGCCCAGACATGCAGCATAGCTATAGAAAACGACTGGTGAGCACAGATTTGATGGAGATTTTTAGCTGATAATAATACTCAGAGGAGCACCGTGGCGCTGTTACTGTAAGGAATTCCAAGTATTGATTCGTTTGTAGGAACAGCGATTCAAATGAACTGCTGTACAGTACAAAAAATCTTTTTAATGCGGTTCGTTGTAAGAAATGTGTTGATGGCGTTTTGAGCGATCAAACAGTGGGTTTTGTAAGTAAAAGTGTTCGCGTATACACGGAAAATTGGGAGATATGCAACTACACATTTCACCTAACCACCGCAAATGATGAAGCAACGCGCAACGCCATCTCACCGTGAAGAGGAGTATAGATCGCCAATCACCTGTGCTCCAACTAACTCCGACACCGTTAGCAATGACATTAACGGACCTTCAGGAATAGCATCATGGAGGAAAACTAACTTCCGATCCCTTGGACAGTATAAAAGGCCTCATGGACGTCATCGAGCTCTCTTTCTCTCCAACTGTCACCAAGCACGAATATAGTGAAAACGTCAACAAAATTAAATGGTTAATTTTAGTAAAGTAGTCCTTTTGAAGTTGCATGAAATAAAAGTTGAATTGCGTTAAAGTTAATTTAAATATACAGTGGTTTAATGCGAACAGTAAAGTGAAGTGACTTTGTAATAAAATAAATCTGAATTCCGAAAAGTGTAGTGCACAGTGGAATTGCTTCAACGGATTTACCATCACAGTCAACCGTCTCAGCAAGCTATTCGACAAAAAGCATTCATATAATATGTAGAGTAACTGAGGTTGAATTCACAATTCTTGTGAGAGATGATGAAAAGTTCAACGTAGATAAGTATTTTGACGTGCTCTTTGGTTGTACATTGCTAAGGATGCAAAGCGAAATGGCACAGCTTATCAAAGTCTAATAACTAATATTATAAAATGTTGGCACCACATTATCTTGAAATTCAAATATCTTAATCATCATTTAATGTTTGTAATGGAATGTTTAACTCTTCTTGAGCTTTAATTTACAAAAATGAGTGAAATAATTTGCTCCAATAATATTTGTTAGTTTCTATGGAATTTCGAACATCACTTCTTCTTCCTTTTGGCATTACGTTCACACTGGGACAAAGTCTGCTTCTCAGCTTGGTGTTCAATGAGCACTGTTATTAACTGAGAGTTTATTTTGTCAAATTTGCCGCATTCGTATATCGTGTGGCAGGTAAAATGATACTCTATACCCAGGGAAGTCAAAGAAATTTGAATTACGAAAAGATCCTGCACCGACCGGGAACGGAACCTAGACATCTTCAGCATGGCTTTGCTTTGTAGCCGCGGACTTTAACCTCTCGGCTGAGGAAGGTTATTTTTCGTTTCGTATCGACATTGGAAAAAATCATATCGCATACCCTTACTCGGTCGGCTTTGGCTTGGCTGGGCGATGGCCGCATGAAAAATATTCAAATATCGTTTTCTGCGGAAATCCTTCATTCCAATTGTGTTGCACTGCTTTCTGCAAAATACGGAAGGTAAGGCAGAACGGAAAGAGCGCGAACGGGTTCTCCCAAGCGGACAAGGAATCTGGAATCTCCCTCGCTCGATGCAATCGTCTGTTTATTTACATAAGCGCTTATCTCGGGCTAAGTCACATCTTGAGCACAAGGTGAAAGCTAGAACCAGAGGAGAGAAAATGGAAGAAAAAGTAACATAATGTTTATTCGAATCTGAAACACGACATCTAGCTGGCTCATTAGGTGTTGGCTAGCGTTGATCCTAGAGCAACGAACCTGGTTAAAAAGTATTTCCCAGATTAGGAATGTGTTCATCTAATCTGAATAATTTCTCACTTTGTCACCTACGAGAGCAATGGGGATGTTGTTGTTATTCATGTTCTGGAAGGGAAGCAGACACGATGTGGAGCGGAAATCCCTGCGTTAAAAATTTGAAGGTATGAAAGTGTAAATCTTAAGTCAACATTCGTTCATTACAAAGCAGTGCACGAACTGATGATCCTGGATGATAAGGTGAAACAAATGGGTATAGAGAAAGCAAATACATCGAAATTTCATGTAAAGCTTTCGATGGAGAAAGAAGTGTCTCGAAAGAGATGTTGTTCTAAGTAAAATCTTGTGTAATATTGGAATGGCAAAAGATGTGACACGAACACCGGGAACTGGCATTAAAGTCTGTGGTTTCAACACAATCCCAATAAAATATGAAAAACTAAAAAGCTTTCCTTAGCTTCACGATAAAGTCTGTTGCTACGAAGGAAGCCATGAAGTACCAGGAAGTCAAAGCTCTGATCAGGATACTGCAATTCTGTTGTGATAGATTTGTGAAATGCGTTATCACCCCTCAATGTTTTAGTTTATCGATTTGATGCGCTTCTTAAATAGCATCTGAGCCGATAATTTTAACGATATAGTTTGTTCGTAAAATAGTTTTATTGTATTTGAGCGTATCTCTCAACCAAAAACAAAATGTATCAATTTTTAGTTAGGGTAGATGTACCAACAGTGGAAGGATTAAGCATGATTCAATTTCAATTAACTGCTCTAAATCCAATATTTGGTCTTGAATGAACACCAAGCTGAAACAAAATATCAGGAACTAAACGGATCTTTCTTACAGATTCGATTTGTTTGCGTTTTATTATTTTCCTCAAACAAATTAACATTGTGCTTGTCATCTTCTTCTTCTTGGCATTAACGTCCCCACTGGGACGGAGCCGGCTACTCAGCGTAGTGTTCTAAGAGCACTTCCACAGTTATTAACTGAGAGCTTTCTTTGCCAAAGTTGCCATTTTCGCAACTGGAGCAGGTACGATGGTAATCTATGCCCAGGGAAGCCAAGGAAATATGCATTACGAAAAGATCCTGGACCGACCGGGAATCAAACCCAGACACCTTCAGCATGGCTCTGCTTTGTAGCCGCGGACTCTAACCACTCGGCTATGGAAGGCCCCCTTGTGCTTGTTATATGACCTACGTATTTAAAATTGGCTGCTTCAACATAGAAAGTACTCTAAACTTTTGGCAGTTCATCAGATTCTCTCTCAGTGAAGATATAATGCAAAGTAGAAAAAGAAGAAAAAGAAGATCAGAGACTCAATCATGAGAAAAAAGCGTAAACTCGACGCGTTCAAAAGCACCCAACGGAAATAATCGCATTTCTCAATGGAACTGCACCGGTTCACCGATCACCGATGTCAAAATGACATTTATTATTCCACTCAGCGGTCTGCCGTCGTCGCGTTAAAGGATGAAAGAACGGCCACCGTAAGGAATTTAAATTAAAATCAATTCATTACGTATCTTTAATTATTATCGTTTCACCGGTTGATTTAATTTCAATTGCAGACCTCGCGCTCGAGAGCCGGTATGATGCGGCAATCTCCCATTCAGAAACCATTGCGATGCGTTTCACCGAGCAAGGTGTTGTACACTGAATGTGTACAACACCTTGCCCACTTTTTGCGTAAATTCCATTTAAGTAATTCTATTTACCATATTTTACTCACACAATAATAATATATCAAGTTTTGACATGAACGATTGTTTGCGGTTGTCTAAAACTTCATTGAGTGAAGGCCTTAGTATATGTAGGCGTTACCAGAGATCTTTAATTTTTTTAATAGTTATTCTATTTTGCAATGTTCTGAAATTTACCTATTATGCTTGTAGATCTGATGACCTAAACTCTAAGTAGTTCTTGAGTAACCTCAAACAGTCCTTGAACTCAAACCTTGTAGAGGATAATTATATAAGTTCGTATATGTATCAATCTTGTTCGTAACCCCCCAAAGGTTACTAGTTATGCTAATAGATCTGAAAGCCTGTACTCAAAGCAGTTCTTGTTACACTTTATACATACATATGATCTTGAGCCTATATGTGTAGAAATGTTGTTTATAACCCTTCGAGAGATGACAAGTTACGATTGTAGATCTGGAGACGTAAAAAGAGGTTTCGGTGTAGCTGCATAGATTCACGCTCTTTGTGGATACACATGCTTGAACTTATACCCTCCTCAGCGAGTGATAGATTTGATCTCCTTCTGGGCTGCAGTTGGGTCAATGTGTGATCTGAATCAATGACGAGTTGCAGCATGATACTTACAGAAAAAAATAAAAGCAAATCGATTAATTTTCGAAACACATTTCTAATGCGGCACTGATCAATCGATGAAGAAGCAGGTTGAACAAATTTACATAATCATCGGTGAGATCGGTTGGAACTGATAAATCCTTAAGCATTCTGATGGGGCGAGATTTGGATTCCCGTGTGAGAAAATATGTGCATTCTGATTGTTGTTCTTTTCCAACAATGCACCCAAAATGGTGACTTCAACGTCAAATACTATAGCATTTTAAATGTACTTCAATTATGATCAATTGGTAATATCGTGCCTTGACATTCCTTCCTCAAACTGGGACAGAATCTGCTTCTCAACTTTTTATCTTATGACCACTTCCAAAGTTATTAACTGAAAGCTTTCTTTGCCGATTGACGATTTTTTGCATGTGTATGTCGTGTGGCAGGTACGAAGATATTCTATGCCCTGGGAAATAGAGGAAATTTCCAACCCGAATAAAAACCTCGACCGGTGTGCAGGTGTTAATTTCAGAGAAAATTTAGAGTATCTCTCCTTTATCACTCTCTGTAGCAAAAATGATACGCAACATAAGCAGTCATGAGAGACTGTTTATCATCCACTGCTAGAATTCTGATTACATCGAGGAGATAACAGTGCATGATAGAACCTATTTCAACAAAGTCCAAACCTGGGGCCCACTATTGCTATCAGATGTTCTGGGTTTTTTAAGCTAGTAGAGTAAATCACCTACCCCCAATGGTGAATAAGAGAGAAAGATGTTTTTTTTCATCGCTCTCTTTTTAGGGCCTTCTTTCTCAGCTGCTATTTATCAAGAATGCTACAACTTGCAAAAAACAACTTCAATTCCACCCAATTCGCACCCAGTTCAATGTTTTCACCAATGAGCATCTCCACCCTTTAGACATAGCTAATGCCACCACAAACGTTCCTTGACTACCTGCATCATTAGAGCAGTTCACAATCACTGACAAGATGGTCATCTCGGCTGGAAAGGAACTGAAATCTTCTACCGGATATGGCCCAGACGGCATACCTTCTCTAGTCCTCAAACGCTGTATGAATTCAATAGCATCGCCGCTGGCAAAATTATTCAACATATTTCTTCCGTTTTCCTGGACTGCTGGACTTCCTTGTTTTTCCAGTGTTCAAAAAAGGATGTAGACAGAGCGTTTTGAATTATCGTGCAATTGCTGCACTGAGTTCAACATCTAAATTGTTTGAGTTAATTGTTCTTCGCAAACTAACTCAGAGCTATTCTCATTTCATATCGCCAAATCAGCATAACTTTATGTCTAGACGTTCAACGACAACCAATTTGACTCGCTTTACCTCATTCGTGATTCGCCAAATAGAATATGGTCACCAAGTAGACGCCATGTACACCGATTTATCGGCAGCTTTCGATAAAATGAACCATCAAATTGAAATTGCGAAATTTGACAAACTGGGATTGAATGACAACATGCTTCTCTAGCTGAGGTCCTACCTGACTGGACGAAGCATGTCCGTCAAAATAGGCGAACATGGTTCAATGCCTTTCTCGGTCTGGTCTGGCGTACCTCAAGGCAGCCACCTCGAGCCTTTCTTGTTCTTGCTTTACACTAGACTGGACTTTATTCTGGACTGCCTTAAAATTTTTTACGCTGATTAAGGATCATGTTGCTTACATCGTCTCGAAATCTTCAGCGCTGTTTCGTTTCGACAAAAAGTTTACCAATGTGTATTGCCTGAAAGCTTTGTACTGCTCAATTGTACGCCCTCTCCCGGAATACTCATCGGTTGTATGGTCACCGTTCTACAGAAACAAGATTCAACAAATTGAGGCCGATCAACGCAAATTCTTGCACTCCACCCTTCGCCGGCTTAGGTGGAGCAATCCACTGAGCTTGATTTGGACCTTCTTGAGCCAAGACGTAATGTGGCAAAGGCGTGCTTCATCTCTGACCTTTTGCAAGGAACAATAGATTGCTTTCTAAGTAGATAAAAAAACCGAATTTAGTACTTTACCATTTAATTCCACTAGAGTTTGTATCCTTTGACAGATACGCGTATTTCGACAACTGTAAGGCCGTCTTCAGTGTCGTGTACTAGACTCGACTAGTCGACTCTAGTACACGACACCGAAGACGGCCTTACAGTTGAGGAACGCGGAAATATTCCTGTGGTCGGAGTTATTCCGGTGGATCACTGGGTCAGGTCGGGTGAGAAGGGTACTGAGCGTTTGTGCTCTTGAGGTAAGCAAATTTCAAGTCACAGATAATTTTCGGAATCGGTTATAATGTGGCCACTACATGACGGAATTTGAAGAAAATTGCATCAGTGAAATCCTTTTGAGAAACGATTCAATTGGATAACTATGAGTTTTTCATTCGATTAATCCTTCAAATGACCATTTTTGGGTCCCGGCAGGCCTCGAACTTGCGATAGAGTGGCCAATTTGTATCCGAACATCAGTGCCATGCTAATGGGAACGAATTTTAGTGCACAATTATGTTTGATTTCTACTTTTCGAGAATTGAAACGGTTTGGTATCCAACAAATCTATAGCCAGTTCTTCCGGGCGTTACGTCCGAATGGCCATCCTATATATATTTAACGATGATAAACTTTTCATTCATAATGTTGAACATCAGATCTAAATGATTAATGCGAATTAAAATGATTGTCATTGCAAATAAATAAAAGTAACTTGGCATGTCCCAAAAAATAGCCCATTTTTCCCGACTTGACCCAGTGACCCACCGGAATAACTTCGGCCACATGAATATTTCCGAGTTCCTCTGACCACCTCTATAAACTAGATATGTGGGCCAGTGAACTGACAAAAAATCATTTGAATCCGTTAAGAATTCTCTGAGCGGTGAGGGTTTCAATAGTTTCGCTTTCCCTCAGGCCTATACGGGTGAATGTATCGCGTGAAACAAATAAGGGTAATTTTAGACATTTTTTATGTTAATTCATGTAAAATGTTCGTTTTGATATTTTTGTGCTTTAAGACTTAAGACCAATTGTCATTTGGGTGGGAACTTCATCCGTTGGCTAAAGAAGTAAATAAATAAATAAATAAATAAATAGCTGCGAGTTTATCGCGATTATAAGTTTTATGTTCATGAAAATTGAAATTGACTATTTGCCAATAATTTAGGAACCTGATAGGATGAGCTGATTAAAATTCAAAAATCTTCAACTGCAACCCCCAAATGTATGTATTTGGTCCCCCAGAAGCTACTGCAAAAATTGGAGTTTAATTCGTCAACTCTTAAAAAGAACTGTATTAGCTTGAAATTTGTATGAAGTGAATCGACCAAATATTTAAGAGAAACGGTTCCAAATACACACACTCAATGTTCGGTAAAAATAACTGGGTTTTGGAACTACCGAAAAAGTCAGTAAACTAAAAAAAATGTCAGAAATCGAAAAACAGAGATTTTTTACTGAAATTTTGCAGAGAGCTTTCTTTTTATATCATAAACCGATAAAAAATAAAACATGGTGAAATTTGCTTTTCAATTACGCGTGGCGACAGTTTTCATTTTACTGACTTTTTCGGTAGTTCCAAAACCCAGTAAAATTTTACCGACCCCAGTAATTTAATCTAAGTGTGCAGTGTTGGAAATAAAAAAAAAACGTGAATCAAATTGTCATCGAAACAGACAAAAAACAAACAACAAAACAAGCGGGCTCATACCGATTGTCCCGACTTTTGCGGATTGAGATACAATCAAAAGAAAAATTGTCATTGCAATTACAGGGGGCAACATTGTTGCAACCTTTCCAACTTGTGATTAATCAGTTATTTTGAACACAAAATCAAATTTATTTTATGTATGCTGTTCAATAAGGAGGCAATGTTTACCAAAACGAAAAAAGTTCTCGAAAATTGTAATGCAAAGCCTAGAAAAGCACTGTGCACGTGGTGAGCGATCATTGTCATATTCTGTTCAAGTTGTGACAAACTGTTGTTGCAGAATAAGATTGTTCCAACAATAATATAAGAGGGAAATGTCTTTGTTGCTGCGTGTTGGTTGACAATTGATTCACGCTGTGTAATGATAGAAATGACAAGAAATTTTAGCAGTGGACTAGAAATACAGTAAATTTTCAATTTATGTTGGATTTTAACATTTTTATACACATGCCTACAAGTTTAAGATGGGTTCAAATTTGAGTTAAAAAAGAAAGCAACATAAATTTATACGTTTAAAGATTTTTCTCTCATAGATCACAGTTAAAACCGCTTCAGTAAAAAATCCTTCTCTTAACTCCTTAGGCAACGTCCATTTATTACGTAACGCTTAATTTGAAAATTCTCGACCCACCGTCCATAATGCCAATGCCCCAGAGCGTTATGTTATTTGTGGAAGGCGCCTTAGGTTTCGCTTACTTATTTTGTTAATTTGTAGTTAATTTCTCTACAGTTAATTTTGTTGTTCTAGTTAAAAAATTTGTTTTATAAACTTTGGTTTATGGTGAACGAATCCTAAAGCGTGGATTGTTCATGCATGTTTCGTATTAGACACTTTTAGGACATTCAATTGTACACTTTTCTGATGAGTCCAGCAAAGAGCTTTGTCGATTATTTTTCAAGTTATGGACGTTTTTCCTTCGTAAGAAAAAAAAATATTTTCATAATTCAATTAATCTTTTTAAAAAGTTCAAACAGTTTCAAACAAAAAATCGTTCCCATAGTTTTCTTGACATAAAAGTAAGAAGAGACAATCTTTCTAATGGCATCTGAGTTATCAACATTTGAAAATAAACATTCATTCGAAGAAAATCACTGATAACAATGCAACTATCACTAATTTCTCATGAAAAAAAGTTGCAACATTAAAAGTTCCCCAAATACTCGGAACAAAGTTTTTGCGAGAAATTGTTGTGTTAAAAGCTATTGATAAAAAAACTGATTTTTAGGGACCATCCTAACCTATTTGTTAAAAACAATAATTACTTCCCAGACAACCAAAATGTACGTATAACGAAATGACCTGGAGGCTTTAAATGTGCAAAATTTCACTTATAAGATGTCGCGAAAAGGCCTTCTACATACACCCGATTCTGTTTTTGCACGGATTTTTTTTACACGGCCGTGCAAAAAAAGTTTCCATACAAAATTTTTCACCAAAACCTTATTTTTGCATGAAACGTTGAGAATTGTGGTTACTTTTTTTGCACGGTTTTTGAAATTTTGAACTGAAAACTTTTTTTGCACGGTACGCATCCCCCGTGCAAAAACAGAATCGGGTGTACAAAAGTGGAGGCGATATGCGTGCATAATATATTATGTGATGAATAATAACATACAATGCGAGTGTGTAAATATTTTACCAAACTAACCTATGATCTTATGTGACTAAACTTATGATAACAAATGTTGATTTGACAGCTGCTACGGATTGATTCGACTTACTTTGTACGAGTGTACGCGACGAAGCGAAATGTACAAATGTACTCAGAAAAAAGTGTTTTATGTGAGGAAACTCATCAATCTGACGAGTTTATCCACGGTGTTTTGCGAGTTTGATGTAATTAGTATGAATAAACGAGTTATAACGTGATTTTTCATGCAATTTTGGTTGTCTGGGTTGCGAATCATAAGAAATACACAAATCGGTTCTTTGCAAAAGTTGCTGCAAATTTGGAGTTCTCAACATTGCAGAATATTGTAAAACGTTTATAGTATTATCTACTGAACCATGCCACTTCACTAAAAAAATGTCTAAAAAAATATTTTTCCAGGAGAGACTTTGTGGTAATTTAGGCGCAAAAATTGTTGGCTTCCTAGCAGGCATTGCAGAATTCAGATTTAGAAGTACGATCAAAGCAAGTGAAGAATATCATCACATCTGTATCGGTATATGATCGGCAATGTATCACAAGTTGTAAGAAGTTTGGTAAATAAAAAAGAAAAAGCAATGTTAAAATCAATATTTATCGCTTAACCCCTCTACCAGCGGCTTTTACACATTTTTTTCGCAAGTTCTAAAAAAACTTTTCTGTTTTGAAATCCGTATCGATATTTATAATTGGTGATCTGGTTTTGAAGATATTAAGATATTCCTTGGGTGATTGACATGTTCCATAATAACTTGTGAAAAAAATGAGCAAAAATATCAAAAAACAAAAAAGTTTTCGCAATTTGTATATATTTTAAAGTTAAAAATGAAACTGCTAGTGGAAGGGTTAACTACCTTTAGAGGTAGATGTATTATTTTACTGGCACGATAAAAAATTCCCAAACATTCATCATTTCATTTATTTAGTTAATATCTAAACAGATAACACCGAATCAACAAGTTTACGCCGCAATACTCGGTTCGTGGCTGCATCTCTCGGTTCGTGGCCCATCCTCGATTCTGCCCCACGCTCGTCAAATCGATGCGCACCTGATCCGCCCATCGTCCTAAGGACCCGACGTTCGAAGACTCCAAGTGCTTGCAAATCCTCCTCGAGCATTGTCCACGTTTCATTCCCTTAGAGGACTACCGTACATGGTACATTTGCTGCAGAATGACCACTCGCCTCCAGAATCTGCCTACAAGCCTCGTCGAACTAATTGTTCCGTCGACTCCATCCCACGTACTCGACTTTGCTCTCAGCTGCATTGTTGATGGCTGCTTTCACTGTTCTCTAGCAGTCCTCAAGAAGTGCTTCATCCAGCTTACCCTCTTCCGGTGCTTCGAGGTGCTGCGCGTTTCCGCGACATCCGGCTGCTTAAACCGCTCTAGGTCGTACTGGTACTTCCGTCGGAATCGTACGTTAGTAACGACGGAGAGTTTTGGGCGCAGTTTAACCATCATCAGATGGTGGTCAGAGTCGATGTTAGCGCCACGATAGGTCCTGACGTCGATAATGTCGGAGAAGTACCGTCCATCAATCAGAACAAAGTCGATTTGTGATTCTGTCTGCTGTTGTGATCTCTGGGTGTATCTGTATGGAAGGCTGTGCTGGAAGTAGGTTCTACAGATGGCCATATTCTTAGAGGCGGCGAAATCAATTAATCGTTAGCCGTTTTCGTTCGTCAGCCGGTGGGCGCCGAGCTTTCCAATAGTCGGTCTGAATTACTTCTCCTGGCCAACCTGAGCGTTTAGATCTCCCATGATGATTATGACGTCGTGGCTTGGGCAGCTGTCGTACTCGCGTTCGAGTTGCGCGTAAAAAGCGTCTTTATCATCATCAGTGCTTCCGGAGTGAGGCCTGTGCACGTTTATTATGCTGCAGTTGAAGAACCGGCCTTTGAGCCTTAACTTGCACATTCTCTTATTGATTGGCCACCATCCGATCAAGCGCCTCTGCATATCATCTATCACTATGAAAGCTGGTCCCAACTCGTGTGTGTAGCTGCAACTCTGGTAGATGGTATGGTTACCTCTAAACGTTCGCACTATTGATCCCTTCCAATACACTTCCTGCAACGCTACGATGCCGAATCCGCGGTCCTTCAGTACATCGGCGAGTATGCGTGTGCTCGCGGTGAAGTTGAGAGATTTATAGCTCATCGTACCGAGCTTCCAATCGTTAGTCCCTTGACGTCTCTGTGGTCTTCGCCGATTGTCCCAGTTCGTATTCTCTCGTTGATTATTCGTTGCTTGATTGACGGCTGGCTTGCAGGGTCTAACACCAACCCCTTAGATTTCCGGAGGGCCATTCCCCCTAAATGTTCGGAGGGCCATAGTGCACAGCTAAGCTTAGAGTCCTTCTCTGGCACTCGGATGATGATTAGCCGCCCCTGACATGGGGAACACTGTTGTGAGCCGCTACTAACATGCACACTCCCAAAAAATCGTATAATTTTACGTCTTTTGGATGCACATAAAAGAAGCGAGACGAATGATTTAAATTTGTGTCGAATTCTAAACACGTTAGTGTCTGATTCGGGAAACGTCGGTCACAGTTCCATTGTTTTCGTGGCTTTTAACATGTAAAATTGAATTTTATGTTCAACACATCTTCAAGGACACGAAGTTTATTCTATGTCTCGAAGATCATCCCCATTAACAAACATCCCTCCCAGTAACCTTTGTAGAGATATAGAGGTATGCACGGTCTCCAAACTGCAAAGGTTACACACTAACGTTCCTTTTCCAAACCCAGCTGACTACAAGGACGTGGCCGGTGCCGTTATTAACCATGTATAAATAGAGGCACTGAAATATGTACACTGGAGAATATTATGACCAATCCCAGCTGAACTTCTAGTTGATCCTCTGTGCATTTTCACCGACTTCGGTCAATCACGGAATAGCAACCATTGATATGTGTATTCAGTCTAAGCTAAGCTAAGCTAAGTAAAACATCTGGCAGATCTTGCAACTCACACTAACCTCAAGATAGGTAAACTATAAATGGGGTAAATAATTCGTCTCAAATCTTCAGCTAGATCTACACAATCGAGTGGATCATCGAGTTCAGCTGATCGGTTTCGCCATGTTGAGCTAACAGATTCACCCCATGCTGAATCACCTGCCTGGAAATCACATTTGCACTCGTGTAATTGCACTCGCTCCAGCAGCGAGAACGAATCAATAAGCCTCCGATGACAAAGTATCAAAACATAGGGTAAATAATGTATTTTTCATGCTACATTCCAGTGTGTTTCATCAGATGGCTAAATTATATCAACTGAACAAAACCCATAATCTATTTTGGACATCACCTGATTTATACCTTATATACTCATGTTAAGATTTTAGATGAACTTAGCATAAATTTTAGACATATTTTATTATGTTGCCTCTTTTAAACGTTTTATGAATGCCAATTCTGAGCGCATTTATTGCATTTAATGTATGTTCTTGAAATGCATATCCTCTTGCATTCGTAGGTTTCACAGATGTTCTGTTGATACAATTCACAATTTTGATATTTTTGAAGCCAATTTGTAATTGTTATGAAAATGGTCATCATTAATAAGAAGCATAGTGTATTAATAATGAAATACATGATTTCCCGTACATATATTCCTCGCCATCTCATTGGAAATGAGCATAGAACGACTAGCCTGTCCAAATTATATGCATGTCCAAATTATATAAGTTACCCTATTCCATCCGATTGGGATTCTTGTCTGCACATGGCAATGTCTGGACCAGTTGCCAATCGTCAATGATCAGCTTTTTAGTACCAATGCAAAATAGCAGAGCATAAACAAAATTGCACCGGAGATGAAGAAGCTGAAAAGAACGATCGGTTTTGCTGCTTATGGCCGTTGTTGGCAGTGCCCATTACATGTGTATTCTCGAGTGTGCAATTCATATGGACGCCTATTAAGGAACCGGTCACTCTAGCCTATTTGCCAGTTTGATAAATATCGTTGTCGAAAAATCGTATTAATCATCGGATATAATTGGATTGGGTCCGATCATCGGTACGTACCGGTTGTTGTTTGAATAATGTCCAATTCCCCTCCCGATCGTTTGGATGGTTGCAATTCCTAGCAAAGGCACATCGCACAATGGGACCATTACAGAAAAAAGATGATCAAAACCTCAAAGGGCTTTTTGAGTTCCGATTCATTACGATCTTCTATTACTCGATTTTCACTCATGGAACCATACTAAAACAAACATGATTATATCGAGAGAATTCATAAAAAGCTTTCTAATTTTTCCAACATTTCTATTCCATGATTAAATTTTACCATTAGTCGATGGTCCCTTCAAATGTCGACTCATGGAGATTTGAATATATTTGTAAAAACATTTCAATATCAAATAATTCGTATACAAAAAATACATTTTTAAACAAACTTTTTTAATTTGTCAAATCTACTACCATCCCTTACATGCAGATATCCAGTTTTTTCTGTGGTAAACTCGAAGTCTTGACCATGATCAGCAGGACGACACAGAATTACTTCGAATAGCTGTGAACCGATCTGTTCACATTCATACAATAAAAGCCTTACAAATCTTCTACTAACAACCACTTCGTTTAAAATCATGGCCCCTGAAGCAAAATAAGAAGGCCAGACTCTTACAAGTTATTTACTTTTTGAGTTTTTTTTTAAGAAAAATAAAAGCATTTTGAATCGTGACTAACGCTAAAGGTAGGCAATTTCCTAAGGAAATCTGAATTCTTAATAGTACCTAGACAACGGAATCTCACTTCAAAAAAAAAAAAGAAAACATTTTGTTTCCAGGAAACATATCTTTGTTCGGGTTCTCCTTGAAATTTATCCTCAAAATAATTTGGTACAAAAATGTGGTAGAACATTCTGAACAGAAGTTTGTACGTCTTTTTTCTGAAATGGTCCCATCGTGCCTCGTCCAGTCGACCAGTCAACGCTCGGGCTAATATTGCTGAAAATCGATTTCAATAACTTTGCATTTGTTGTGGCGTTGAATCTAGTCGATGGGCACCCCGCGATAACACCGATCTAGCATTGGGCATCACGGCGGAGGCAATTTTCGCTATCTGTTGCTGCAATCGTTTTAAACCATATCAACATCACACTTTATGGCAATCGGAGTTCAGATCCATTTCACCTGTGTTTCATCGATGCGTTCGCTGATGGGGATCTCGGGCTTCGGCTTGGTTGTCATTAAGTTGGTATTCACACGTCGATTGTTATCTGATCTATTGGGCTTACCGGCGACATCCAGCGATAAATTATCGTGGAGATTTTTATTCCAACGTGATTATCAATTAAAATGTGATAATTATTAGGTTTGGTTGTGAACGAGAAGCGAGCCTCGGTGGCTTAAAACGACTAAAGTGACGGTGAGGTGACGTTGTTGGGGAGATGAGTTACGATGTGTTAAGAAATATTCAAAATTTGTCAATCATCTTAAGGCAAAATATAGAGACGTGACAATAAGTTTTTTGAAAATATCACACTTTGGAATCGTTTGTTCGAGTAAGAGATACACACTAATGGGAACTGGTGATAATATTCGTGATGTCATGCCATGCTGAAGGTGTTTGGGTTCTATTCCTGGTCAGTCCAGTATCTTTTCGTATTGATTTTTTGTTGATGTCGACCAGAATTCTTTTCATACTAACATTTTAAAAAGTTTACTGATGGTGGAAAGCGAACTGATCGGACAACAGCTGGAAGCTCTGACATGATTTAAGTTCGGTTTTAAGATTGGAAGTTTCATGATGAGGATGAAAAAAAAAACCTATCATCACCAAAGGTTTTATTATTTTTGAAATTGCACGCGGTTAGTGTGACATGCATTTGGGCGCATCGTGCTACGCCATTTAAGAAGTGAATCTTATGTTTTAAATTATACTATCTAATTGAGGAAATTGAAAAAAAAATGATACATTGAATTATCACTAATAAAGATTTCGGATACTCTTAACAAAATGAGTGACTGCAATGCAACTACAACCGCAGCAGGTCCAAACTATATTTTCCATAAATCCATAGCCAGTCATGAAGAAGCCTTCCCGTCAGCACCAATCGTTCATTGAATTTCCAATTTATTCAGGAACGGTGCAATGGAACCAATATCCTCACAGTCTGGAACTACTCTTCCGCGGAACTGAATACACGCATCGGCACAAAGTTTCCCCTCGAAGAATGCACCATACAGCTTTTTACACTGAGCACAGTTGTTGATGCAAACTGCCAGAAAATCGATGCCTCCCAACATATCTGTGGAAGATTGAAATTCTTAAGCGTGTCACTATTATTTAACACAATCTAATGGTCTACCGAACTGAGGAGCGGCTTGCACTGGAGGATCCATGGCCAGTATGGCTAACAGTATTGTTCCGATAAAGATTGGGACACTTTTCATATTGTAACAATCGTTTCACTAAGAAGCACTTCAACTCCGGAAGAGATTTTCTTTCGTACTGCTGGGGATGGAAGAAAATAAGCTGCTATATAGATTTCGATCGCACCATGAGGCTGACACGGTTGATTAATTAATGGGATTGCAAACGGTAGTATATCGGAATTGTATCGTAAGGATAATTTAGTTTCCGTACGAGGGTGTTATTTCTAGAGAGGCATCTTGCCAATAGTAAGAGATGATTGCAATGCTCACTAGTTCAACTCACCATGAGATGAATCGAAAATTGTTGAAAATGTTCAATCCAATAATGAAAGTAGACAGAATACTTTCCAGAAAAAAACCAAGGTCACTATGTATGATTCAAGATCGCATAAATTTATTATCCTGTGGAAATTGGATATGGTTTCAAATAACGAAGCTTAACATTACGGTGTGTGTTTTGCAAAACTTACTCGCGAATATTTTTTTATGGTAGTTTTATCATCAAAATTATATTCGAGAATACCGTGATGCAACCGAATAAGAATCTTCTTGTTATAAATAAACTTTCTGGTTACAGAAAAAAAGCCGAATATTGCTAAACTTTTGCCAGTTTTCAAAGAATCTCTCCTATTCATGACATTTTGATCTCCAAGTTAAACTAAATGTTTTTATTAATCAATAATGTAGGGCCTAGCTAGAGGAGAAAATAGTTCATAGAGGGTTTGCAAAGAAATTAGGTGGACGGGGAGATAGCGAAGTGAAAGGTTGTTGTGAGGTAGAGCAAAAATGAGTAACATGCGAATAAACCGAGACTGGTATCAGTTTGAATATAGTAGTTACGAGAACCCGTGAATAATCCGAAGATACCGCTATACTACAAATAATAACCCAAAATGAAAAATTACTTTTTTGCAATTTGAATTTGGAGTTGAGTAGCCACCCACAGTTATCTTGTTTTTATAATGAAAATAGCGCTTAAGTGAACATTTTTTTCTGAACAAAACTGACATATAGTTGCAACAGATTGTGACTTTTGAATTATTAGTTAAAAAGTGATCAAAAGAAAATTGCTACCATCCTTGCGACTAGGATTCCTCTACACAATCTTCCGACAACTAGTCGGTGATTGTGATATTTCATATATCATTCAAGTAGAAATATGATTAGAATTCTTCTAAGCAATGCTGGAAAAGCCCTAGTGTAGATTAGTGTTTGATCCTTTGCTCGCGTCACTTGCTCCTGCGGGAGCGGGTGTTGTGAGCAGGATCAACCGTGCTCCGCGTCACTGCGAGGGCGAGCGATGAACACTTGTTCGGCGTACAATACGTTTATCGCATAATATCGCGAATGTTACAAACATCCCAGACAACCAGAAATCGCATGAAAGTTCACGTTATAACTCGTTTTTTCATACTAATTATATCAAACCCGCAAAACACCGTGGATAAACTTGTCAAATTGTTGAGTTTCCTCGCATAAAACACTTTTTTTCTGAGTTCAATTGTACATTTTGTTTCATCCCGTACACCCGTACAAAGTAAGTCACATCAATCCGTAGCAGCTGTCAAATCAACATTTGTTATCATAAGTTAAGTCGCATAAGATCACAGGTTACTTCGGTAGAAAATTTATACACTCGCATTGTATGTTATTATTCATCACATATTATATGCACGCATATCGCCTCCACTTTTGTACGTAGAAAGCCTTTTCGCGACATCTTATAAGTGAAATGTTGCACATACAAAGCCTCCAGGTGATTCCGTTATGCGTACATTTTGGTTGTCTGGGATGCGGCTAGGGCACAATTTGTTTTATTCAGTTTCTGTTAGATTCCGTCGTGTCATTGGCGTTTTATAATAAAAGAAATTCTTATGCAATTCTAGCTATATATTCTTTGGATTTATGGTGATATCTCCGAAGAATTTATTGAAGAATTTTTGAAGCTGTCCCTTTACAAATAAAAGTCCTGATTAAAATCTTTTGAGTACAACCAAATGATCACTTGAGAAGTCTAGAATAGTAGCATATCTGGTACAGTACCTCATTAGCTTCAACACACGAATATTTTTTTGCAAACTGATAACATTTTCCCGGTTCAAATTCCCACGCACTTCCGTTCGTTTAATAAACTAAAACCGTCCAGCCCCGACCCGACGTGCACTGTCTTCACGATTCATGAATGACCGCATCCAATCCGCAGCAAACAGCCCCAGACTGCAGTTTCCAGCGTACTTCCAGCGCAAACGAAGGACCGTCCATGGAGCATGTGTTTTCCCTCCCTTTTCATGTTCTCACTTTTCGTTACCGGGCAATTTGTTGTAAACGTTACATTTAAATTAAAAATGTAGAACAACCTTTTAACATTGATTTCCTTCATATGGGCTCGTTCGAGAGGCACTTCCCATGTACATACTCCGAGGTCCCCAATCATTATAGGGGAGACTGGGTAGGCTTGATCCCCGACAAGACTTAATGCCACCCTATTTCTCGGATTCTCTAAAACAGTTTTATTCTTAAAAATTTTAAAGCAATACCTGTACAATATAAGGTACAATGTCAGATTTGGAAATCCATCAGATAATATGAAGAATAATCTGTAAGGAGCATGCAAACAGTAGATTTGAGTACCTTGTACCTTTTAATTCCGCCCTAATCAAGTCTCCCCAGTCTCCCCTACTGGTGCAATGCAACGCTGAGGCTGTCTGGCTGCCTATTTGCCTGACTTCAGATAGGTGCAAGTCCGCTTTATGAGCCATTGGAGCGCGCCCTCGGAGATCAATTTCCCATAAGTTTCCATACAAACTCACTTCGGATTTGTTACGATTTCTCGGTCCCGACACACTGTCCGTCCATCTCGATTCCCAATCTGGCGGTGAACGGGTTCAACTCGGAAAGGCAACACGAGGCTTTTACGATATTATTTATATCTATCTCCGTGCCCAGATCAAAGGCTATTCCCATCGTCCACACGGCAAAGTCGTCGTCGTCGTCGTTGAGCATAGAGTTGCAAATAACAGAACGGAAATCGAAACGGATGGGTGGGTGGTTGACTGGCCAGGTGAATAGCTGAGCTAAAAACGCACACGTCCGTCCCATCATGATGGTCTCTGACGCCCTCTGAGGACTGAAAGTGGGGTGGTTGCACATCTAACCCCTTGACCAGTACCTTTTTTAATTTATTTTATTAATCTCATTTCGAACATTAATTGATTTCTTATATCTAGGTGTTCTGTGTTAGAAAACACTCTCATCTTTTATTATTATTATTATTATTATTATCTTTATTAACGAGATTTGCAGCCCGAGGCTGGCTCATCTCGGACACTCTCATCTTTGTTTGGTAAAACTAAATTAAGCATTTATTAACATTTGGTAAACAATATATTACATTTAATTTTCCGTAGCAGTTAACAATTTTCATATGTGAGTTAATTTAACCTGCTTATAAGAGAAAAAAACCGCTTTCAATTAACTTTACCTTACTTAACCTAGATATATAACGCATTAATCGCGCTAATTGAAGATTGTGATGATTTTTGTAAAAAAATATAATAATTTTATTCGACATTTGTTCTTAAGACAAAGTTTTGATTTTCTATTAATAAGGGGATAGAGACATTTTACATATTTCTTACATTTGGCTTGAATGCCCTCAATGTGATTTTTTAAAGTTAAATTCTTATCTAGCATGAGCCCTAGGTACTTAATATCATCTGACCATTTTATTGGAACCCCTCTCATCATGACAACATATCTACTTGAAGGTTTCAAATAAAGAGCTTTTGGTTTATGTAGGAACATTATTAGTTGAGTTTTGGAAGTATAAGAAGAAATCTTCCATTTTTGCAAGTATGAAGAAAATATATTCAAACTTTTTTGGAACCTACCCAAGATGAAATTCAGGCTTTGTCCTTTGGCGAAGAGGCCTGTTCCATCCGCAAACAAAGATTTTTGACATCCCTGAGGTAACTCAGGTAGGTCAGATGTCGAAATATTATATAATATTGGTCCCAAAATACTGCCTTGAGGAACACCAGCTCCTACAGAAAGTCTTTCAGACTTGGAGTTCTGATCATTAACCTGAAGCGTACGATTTCACAGATATCTTTAGATTATTCTTACAATGTATGTTGGAAAATTAAAGTTTTTATTTTCAATTAATTTTACAATAAATCCTTCATGAAAAACACTGTCTTTTCTATGTCTAGAAGAGCAAGACCAGTAGAATAGACATCAGATTTGTTGAAAGGTATCAAATTTGTTACACGTAAAAGTTGATGAGTGGTCGAATGTCCATGACGGAATCCGAACTTATCATATGCAAAAATTGAACTTTTATTGATGTGGATCTTCATTCTGTTCAAAATAACCTCTTCAAAAAGTTTACTGATGGAAACTGATTGGACGATAGGTAGAAGCTTCTGCAGGGTTTTTGTCTGGTTTTAAAATTGGTACAACCTTAGCATTTTTCCATTTGTCAAGAAGATATGCCAACTGAAAACATTTGTTAAATACATCAACTAAGAATGATAAGCTACTTTCTGGAAGTTTATTGATGAGGATGTAAAAAAAATCCATCATCGCCAGGAGCTTTCTTATTGTTGAATTTTCTAATAAAAGTTCTCACTTCCTTCAAATCAGTCTCCCAAGAATTTTCGTAAAACGCTTCTTGATTGGGAATGTTTTCGAAATCCTGAGGAACTTGATTTTCTATTGGACTGGTAAGTCCTAAATTAAAATTGTGCGCACTTTCAAACTACATAGCAAGTATTTTAGCTTTTTCACAATCAGTTGATTATTACCAATTTGTTTTCCTCTTTCAATGCCGGAATTGGCTTCTGGTTTTTTTTTTTTTAACTAGATAATTTCCAAAAGGCTTAGGGTCCAGTTGAGAAATTTTATCCTCGAAATTCCAGTTTCTTAATTGAGACAATTGTTTTTTCAATTTATTTCTGCAGATCCTGCCATATCATTTTCATAGCAGGATCGCGAATGCGTTGAAATTGCCTTCTCCTCACGTTTTTAAGACGGATCAAAAGTTTAAGATCATCGTCTATAATCCCGGATTCTAATTTCACATTCATTTCACGCTTTACATTTTGGTATTGCAATGCTCCTGGCTTCAACAATGGAATTTGTTGAAGTTTCAAGAGCATTGTCAATATCAAGTTTTGTTTGTAAAGAAATATGAACATCCAGATAACTATCGATGTATGTTTCATATCTATTTAAGTCGGCTCGAAAATAATTGAAAGTGGAGCTGATAGGATTGAGAATCGCTTCTTGGGATATTTGAAATGTAACAGGGACATGATCAGAATCAAAATCAGCATGAGTAACTTATTGGCTACAAAGATGACTAGAGTCGGTTAAGACCAAATCAATCGTAGCTGAATTTCTAGAAGAGGAAAACATGTAGGGCTATCAGGGTATTATATTGAGAAATATCCTGAAGAGCACTCATCAAATAAAATTCTGAAGTTGGGATTACTTTGTGAATTATTCCATGACCGATGTTTGGCATTAAAATCACGAATGACAATTTTTTTTTGACTTATTGCGAGTCAATTTTCGCAAGTCAGCTTGGAGCAAATTAACTTGCTGTCCAGAGCATTAAAAGGGCAAATAGGCAGCTATACAAATATATTTAGTTTCAAATGACGAAAATAGTTGATGTTTTATACGCCTATGAATGATGATTGCAACTCCCCCACATGCTCCATCAAGTTGATCATTACGATAAACAAAAAAGTTAGGATCTCTTTTGAGTTTGGATCAAAGTTTAAAATAAATTTCAGTAATAGATGATATATGCACGTTATTAGCTGCAAGAAAATTAAACAGCTCGTCCTCTTTACCATTCAAAGAACGAGCATTCCAATTTAAAATATTTAAATTATTATTTGGATCCATTAGAAAAACGTAATCCAATAACAATCTGATAAGTAAATATTACACCTACTTGGACTGCTTCAGTCATAGTGGTGGCTTTGAACATTCCATCAATCATTAGATTAAATTGTTCAGTTAGAAAATTAAAATCAGAGGCAGACATATCGCTTTAAGTGGGTACATTATCTGATCATTTTCCGTTAGAATTTTCGGTAGACGAAGAGGCGGAGTAGAAGTTTCCTGTGGCGGCAGGGTTTCGGAAATGACCGTTATCGTAACGGATATTACAGTCATCCCACAGTTATGGATCAGCGAAGGGTCATTTTTTAGAAATATTAATATATGATTACCAATCATGGTGACCTAGTACAAAACAAAATTACCCGCCTGGCTATGCCAAATATAGTTGTTTTCGAGAATACACATAAAAAATCACGATTATTCACGAAAAAGTGTCGATTTCGACAGAAATCTCAAACGTTGTCCATCACACAGATGTGGATCAGTGGAACAGGAGGGTCCTTATTATGGATCAAATCGACTCATATTATGGATCAGAACACTATAGAAGCAATTTATCTGTGGAGTAAACGAATGGTGTGTTATTGAAAGTAAACGTTCCGGCGTTTCTTTCGCAATCGTCTTATCGTTGATTCATAACTGTGGTACGAGTTTCAATGCCCCACAGTTATGAATCAACGATACTATGAATACGAATTACATTTTCTTCCATACAAATGAATAAGATATGCTAGAAGATGTAATGATTGATTGCAATGCTGTACAGATTTATGGTTCACGTAGATCAAATTTGTTCGGCATAATTACAACTCTATTTGATAAGATATTCTCCATTTAAGCCAACTTTGATCCATAACTGTGAGCTATCCATAACTGTGGGGTGTCTGTATCTTTCATCTACCTGTCACGAGCTTCAAAGACTCACCCACGCGAAGGGCAAGCCCAAAATTTGACTTATGATTGCCCCGCAATTGGCGCATATGAATTTATCGGTATCTTCCTTCACTAGACAGACGTCCTTACCTTGAGAAGAACCTCCGAAAATCATGCAGTTAGCATCCATGCAGAAAGTTTTTGTATCATGACACCCCACTGGAAATGTTCCCATGTCACATAGACATCAAACATAAGTTTAGCTTTTTCTAAAGCTCTTATATTATTTATATCTTTTTTGTTAAAGTGAACTAAATAATATTCTTGAGAAAGCCCTTTCCGAACAATGCCAGATTGGTTTCTCTTTTTCATAATGATTACTTGGACTTGAGAAAATCCAAGTAAATAATTTATTCCATTTTTGAATCACCTGAAGACTTATATTCACTTGAAAGACCTTTCAAGACGACTTTGAACAAACGTTCAGTTTTGTCGTCATAAGTAAAAAAAATTGTGCTTCTTCTCTTCAAGATGTTTGAGAAGAAGTTCGCGATCTTTAAGAGTTTCCGGCAAAACGCGACAGTCTCCTTTCTTTGCGATTTGGAAGGAAACCTTGATTCCCCTAATGGAGTTCAAGATCTTCTGCCTAAATCCCGCAAATTCGGAACAACTGACCACGATAGGCGGCACTCTTTGCTTCCTCACTTGAATCAATGAGTCAGGGCTAGAAACTGTTTCAATTTGGCGTTCGTGAAATTTGCCTAAAGCATCGAACTGATTGCTCATATTGCTGCAATTACAAACATTAATCATTTCATCCTTGGAAGAATGCGCGCATTCCGGAGAAATGTCCTTTCTTCTATTTTGCCACGTTTACTGACAGTTTAAAAACCCACGTTTATGGAAGGAAATTGTACTTTCAGAGATCATCTTCCCTTTTGTCTATAATAGCAACCATAATAAGAAAAGGGTGACCTTCAACAGCAATTTGTTAAAGTCGGTTTCTATAAAAAAAATGGCTTATTAAGAACCACCCCATCGTAATGTTTCTTCTAAAACCCGAGGTATATTTGTGAGTAAAGAACCACATTATATACGGTTATTATAATGGCGTGTGTGTTACCCAGCTAAAGCTCCCATCCTCCTTTGACTCCAAATACACCAGCTATGAAACCTGACAACGAAGGAAGGACGACCAGGAAGAGGTGCATTCGAGAGGAAGATGAGCATATTTTCCGTAGTAATAGGAACATCGCAATGAGCGAAAGCAAAAACTAAATCGAATTGAAAATTCATTTCGAAAACATTCCACTGAGACGCGCGCGCGCTCGAACACGATAGACTCAACTTTTGACCTCTCCCACATGCATGCGATGGGATGGAATCAAATGCACCGTTGTGGAGCTTGGCAGCAGCACCATTGTGCATAATAGGATGGGAACTAGATGACCGGCTCGGATTTTTTTTATCGTGAAAATGATGGAAAGGGTGCAGGTCTGGCGAACTCGTATTGGAACGTTGTAAGTTGTCTTATGATTAACTTCATTGGAAGATGAATTGAGTTCGAATGGTTCGATACAAGAAATCCTATTATCATATAAATGTGGAAAGCAGAACATCTTCTTCTTCTTCTTGGCATTACGTCCTCACTGGGACAGAGCCCCTATTCAATTCAAATTATAAGAGTTTTCCAACAATCAACTTGGACATTAGCGTTTTTGCACCATTCTCACTACTGACGACGGTAGCTTTGAAATTGGAAGAATACATATTGGGTGGTAAATGACTGGACAATGCGTACCATTGGTACTTCGCGTACCTGCAGGTATAAAATAGACCCCATTTGTGGTCCTTAGCCTCTTGTCCAGTAACTCCTATCCCTACCTCCCCGTGGTGCTGCCTGGGATACGAGTAACCGTAGGGAAGATCGGGTAACCAACCCTGGTAGAACCTTGGTCGTATGCTGACAGGGAAGGGGGGCTCCTCTCCTCTCTTCTGAGGGTGTAGCTTATCAGAGCGTCTGTTCTCCATGTTAGGGGCGGCTCAAAACAGCGTCTGTTCTCCATGTTAGGAGCGGCTGATCATCGTCCTAGTGCCAGCGTGGGACTCTAAACAGTGCTGTGCACGATGATCCTCCGGCGAGACAGGGGGTTGGTGCAGGCCTTACAAGCCAGCCGTAAAAATCATCAGTACAGGAAGCATACAATGTAAATTCGGACCGGGACAATCGGCATAGACCCAGGCATCAAAAACGGACTAACGATTGGAAACTCGGATCATGGAACTGTAAATCTCTCAATTTCTTGGGAAGTACCCGCATTCTTTCCGAATTATTGAGGGTCCGCAAGTTCGACATCGTAGCGCTGCAGGAGGTTTGCTGGAAAGGGTCGACGGTACATACGTATAGGGATGGTTATACCATCTACCGGCAACAGACATGAGCTGGGCACAGCTTTCATTGTGATGGGCGAAATGCAGAGGCGCGTGATTGGGTGGTGGCCAATCGACAACAGAATGTGCAAGTTGAGGATCAAAGGCCGTTTCTTCAATATCAGCATAATCAACGTGCACAGCCCTCACCTAGCAAGTGACGATGACGATAAGGACGCTTTCTACGCGCAGCTGGAACGTGAATACGACGGCTGCCCAAGCCATGATGTCAAAATCGTTATCGGGGATCTCAACGCTCAGGTTGGCCAGGAGGAGGAATTTAGACCGATTATAGGGAAGTTCAGCGCACACCAGCTTACGAACGAAAACGGCCTTAGACTGATTGATTTCGCCGCCTCCAAAAACATGGCCATACGTAGTACCTACTTCCAGCACAGCCTTCCGTATCGGTACACCTGGAGATCACCCCAACAAACTGAATCGCAAATCGACCACGTTTTGATTGATGGAAGACACTTCTCGGACATTATCGACGTCAGAACTTATCGCGGCGCAAACATCGATTCGGACCACTACCTAGTGACGGTTAAAGTGCGCCAACGACTCTCCGTTGTGAACAACATTCGGTACCGACGCCCGCCACGGTACAATCTGGAACGACTCAAGCTACCCGAAGTCGCAACTGATTACGCGCAAAGCCTTGAAGCAGCGTTGCCGGAAGAGGGAGAGCTCACCGAAGCCCCTCTTGAGGACTGCTGGAGTAGTCTAAAAGCAGCCATAAACAACGCAGCGGAAGGTGCCATTGGGTTCGTGGAAGCAAATCGACGGAACGGTTGGTTCGACGAGGAGTGTCAGACGGTTTTGGACGAGAAGAATGCAGCGCGGGCGATGATGCTGCAGCAAGGCACCCGTCAAAACGTGGAACGATACAAACAGAAGCGAAGACAGCAGACCCATCTATTCCGGGATAAAAAGCGCCGCCTGGAAGAGTTGGAGTGCGAAGAGATGGAGCAGCTGTGTCGTTCTCAAGAAATACGTAAGTTCTACAAGAAACTGAATGCATCCCGCACAGGCTTTGTGCCGCGAGCCGAAATGTGCCGGGATAAGGATGGAGGTATCTTGACGGACGAACGTGAGGTGATTGAAAGGTGGAAGCAGCACTACGATGAACACCTAAACGGCGCAGAGCAGGAAGATCAAGACAGCAGGAGGAATGGCTTCATCAGTACGGCGGATGAGGGAGACGTGCCAACTCCCACAATAGGCGAAGTTAAGGATGCTATCAAACAGCTCAAGAACAACAAAGCAGCTGGAATGGATGGTATTGGAGCGGAACTTATTAAAATGGGCCCGGACAGGTTGGCCACTTGTCTGCACCGATTGATAGCCAGGATCTGGGATACAGAACAGCTACCGGAGGAGTGGAAGGAGGGAATAATATACCCAATATACAAAAAGGGTGACAAGTTAGAATGTGAGAACTATCGAGCGATCACCATTCTTAATGCAGCCTATAAAGTGCTTTCCCAGATCATCTTCCGCCGTCTATCGCCACTGGCAAGCAGATTTGTGGGAAGTTATCAAGCCGGATTTGTGGACGGGCGATCAACGACAGACCAAATCTTTATGTTGCGGCAGATCCTCCAAAAGTGTCGCGAATATCAAGTACCTACGCACCACCTATTCATCGATTTCAAAGCGGCCTATGATACCATCGACCGCGAAGAGCTATGGAAGATTATGGACGAGAATGGTTTTCCCGGGAAACTGACTAGACTGATCAAAGCAACGATGGATAGTGTACAGTGCTGTGTGAAGATATCGGGTGCATTATCGGACCCGTTTGAAACACGCAAAGGACTTCGACAAGGCGATGGTCTTTCCTGCCTCCTGTTCAATATTGCGCTAGAAGGTGTTATGAAACGGGCGGGCTTCAACATGCGGGGCACGATCTTCAATAAATCCAGCCAGTTCATCTGTTTCGCTGACGACGTGGACATTGTCGGAAGAACGTTCCAGGTGGTTGCTGAACAGTATACCAGGCTGAAACGTGAAGCAGATCGGGTTGGATTGAAGGTAAATACGTCGAAGACGAAATATCTGCTGGCTGGAGGAACCGAGCGCGATAGAGCTCGCATAGGCAGACGCGTGACGATCGACGGGGATGAGTTCGAGGTGGTGGACGAATTCGTCTACCTCGGATCATTGATAACGTCGGATAACAACTGCAGCAGAGAAATTCGAAGACGTATCATCGCCGGAAGTCGTGCTTACTATGGACTCCACAAGACCTTGCGGTCTGGTAAACTTCACTTCCGTACTAAGTGTACCATGTACAAGACGCTAATAAGACCGGTAGTCCTCTACGGGCATGAGACGTGGACAATGCTCGAAGAGGACCTGCAAGCGCTAGGAGTTTTTGAACGACGTGTGCTTAGGACGATCTTCGGCGGAGTATGTGAGAACGGCGTATGGAGGAGAAGAATGAACCACGTGCTTGCGCAACTCTACGGTGAACCCAGTATCACGAAAGTCGCCAAAGCTGGAAGGGTACGATGGGCGGGACACGTTGTGAGAATGCCGGACAACAATCCCGCAAAAATGGTGTTCAACTCAAATCCGGCCGGTACAAGACGAAGGGGAGCGCAACGAGCTAGGTGGTTTGACCAAGTGGAGCAGGATCTTGGAAGTGTGGGGCGATCGAGGAATTGGAGGTTAGCAGCCATGGACCGAGTTAGTTGGCGTAACATTGTGACGCAGGTCATGTCTTGAAGGACGTAGAGCCAGCAAAAGTAAAGTAAAGTAACATATTCTCCCTTTAAGGTCGGTAGTAATGAAACATTGCTTCGATGTTAAATGTCAAAAGTTTGAAACATGAAACGTCAACAATAATCGATCGAAATAGAAAAATTCTAAAGAACAGATAGTTTAAAATGATCTATCGTGTTGATATTTTTTGACTTTTGAATAAATTGTGGTTTTCACTACTTCTAATTACCTTAACTAAATTTGTTTTAATTGTTTCTTTTATTCTTTGTTGGTTCGGTGTTTTTAACGATACGCTTCACAGAAAACTTTTGATTACTAATAACTTCCATAGGAACCTTTTCTCGATGCCTTCAAAGACATCGAGCTATAAAATTAATTTCATCACAATCCTAAATTCGTCACCATCTCGACTTCAATGTGCATAGAACGTCACGATGACAGTAAAGTTTCAGTTTTCATCTGCCCACTATAAGTTTGCAGTAAGGGTAAGCACTTTAGCTTCACTCCAAGTAATTCGATTTCCGTTGCAAGGGAGCACATTGCACGGAGCACATTGGCTCTATTTTGACGTCGGTCTGTGAAACATCCTGACTAAATCTTGCATATAAGCTCGAAGGAATAAGCAGAATATATCAAAACGACTTGCAACTCTTTTAGAAAATCATTTTCCTGAAAGAATTCGAAGCTTGTTCCAAACCACTATGGCTTCAGTAAGAATAGTTGCACTTTTCATTGCGATTGCATTGGCAGTTGTGTTGGTTTCTGAAGCAAGCGCAAATCCTCAAATTGGTAAGTTACACATAATTTTCGGTAGAAGAAACGAATAACTGTAAAAAATTCTATTAGATATCCTAGGCGGATACGATATGATCGGAGTCTGCATCAACAACTGCGCCCAGTGCAAGAAAATGTTCGGCGAGTTCTTCGAAGGCCATCTGTGTGCTGAAGCCTGCATCCAGTTCAAGGGCAAAATGGTACCAGACTGTGAAGATATCAATTCGATCGCTCCGTTCTTGAACAAACTGAACTAGCCGATGACCTCAACTCCTTACTACGGACCTCATCTACCAAAACTCAAGTGATCTCTCACTGCTCCGGGGCATTTCCTGCCCTTATGGCTTTGTATATTTTGATTTCATCCAAACTAAAAACCAGGAGTAGAATGCTCTCTTTTAAAAGTTCACAAATAAAGCTTTAAACCCGTAATGAATTCAAAATTATTCTAATTTCCTTTCACGGGGTTCAACCAGTCAAGAATGGGTCATTGTTTGCTCAAGCCACCGATGCGAAAACAAACCATATGGCTAGCCTGTCACGGTGGAAGGCGGTACCCCTGAGACCCAAGCACACTGGAGTAATTTGGGACAAACATGGCCAAAATTATACTTGCCACGACATGCGGCATACTGTCCCAACTAACCACTAGACCGCTTATTCGCCTTTTGCGATTTTCGGGCTATTATACGGCCAATGGAGGGCATGTCAGCTCGATAACAGCCCTATATTAGCACGCATGGCGAATGAAAGTTCCATTTCAATACTTAACATCAGTATGATACTATGACTGAACAGGTCAAAAGCCAAAACGTTTATCTTTTGACCTTTTGTCATAGATTCATTTTGAAAATATAATGTGATCAAAAATTAAATTTGAAATTCGTTCTACTGAATCCTCTGTGCAATGAAATGATGACACGCTGAACCGAGAGAGTGAATTGACGATGGCGATCAGTACCAGATCTTGATGCTCCGGAACGTTCTATTTGTTCAAGCAATTAAAAAAGCAGATCTAGAGACTCTTGATCGCTAATCATAACAGCGCGCACTTTGGGGCCGGGGTTGTCTGGGTAAGTGGCCACTATCGTACCTGGGCTGTTTGAGTCTGAAGCAACAGCCATAGCGTTTGTGTTGGCAGTCAGGATAAGTGCTACCATTACGTTGCTCCTACTGGAGTGCACGGGAGGCGATCGACAAGTGGCCGAGTATCAAGTACTCCTCCGGTGGCTGTCTGTTGTCCGGAGATTGAAACCCTACCGGCAGCAGTGATTTCCGACCGACTGACTTGGGGTTCTATGACGAAGACAAGCAGAAGCAACCGGCAATCGAGCAGATGATGACGATGATAGAACTCAAGCAGATGTTGCTCGTTGTGAGCTTTCAAGTGTAAATAAACACTTGGAGTTTATTTTTCTTAAAAGCATTGCGCGTCAAAGCGGACGTTGGGCTAGAGTAAAGTTGAACCAGATCGTATTGCGTTGCTGTTTCCATAGCCTCTGACGAATTTAGCGATCATTTATTATGTAGACAGGGAAGTGTTATCTGCTTTTGGTCTGTCAAAGTCGTAATTCACTGAAACCTCAACTTAAGGTAATTCATTTTTCGGAAATCCCATTAACGTTATTACATATACGTTTCATCTGACGTAAATGAACTGCATTTAAGATTGGGAAGCATTTCAGTACCCACTTTTGAATGTCGTATAATCGTACTATGCGTACACAAATTCTTTCTGCTGACGTAAGTTTTGAAACTACCTTAACCAATAAAACCGTACTTCTCCAGGGATTGCTTAAAATGTTCTTTCAGAGATATATTAAGGAATTTCTCCTGTGATATTTTTTGGTGGTTCCTTCAAAGATTTCACCATAATTTGTTACATGAATGTTTCCAGAAATTTTTCAAAAAAAACCTTCCAGGGATTCAACCTGAATAATTTCTGAGAAGTGCTTTGTTTAATCCTCTGAGTAAATATCAGTGGAATCCCTGGAGGAATAATCTTTTGGAATTTTGTAGATGCCTTCTAAATAGAATACCTAGAGTGGAGAAAGGAAGAACTTCCAGTTCAATCCTTCACGGAATCGCTGGTCGATTCTCTCGTGGAAATATTGGTAGTTTTCAAAAAAAATATTGTGGACTTGTGGATTTTTTTAAGCCAAATCCCTGGAGGAATTTCTTATAACCCTGAACAATTCCAAGAAAGGAAATCATAGTTAAACCATTGAAGTATTTTACGGTTGATTTTTCTTTGGTAAATTCTAGTGAACTCTGGTGATATTCACAGTATTAACTGAATTCCTTGAAGATTATTTGATAGAAATCTTGAAGAATTACCTGGCCTTATTCTAGATGCAATCAATGTAGGGAAATCTGAAGGAGTTCTTCTGGAGGAATTTAGGTTGAAAGCCCTAGGGAAAATCCTAGTGGAATTTTCGAAGGAATTTCTGGTGAAATTTCTGAAGGAATTCTCAAAGGAATCCCTGAAGGAAATTCTCTTTTGAATCTCAGGAGGAGAGTCAGTGGAAGGTATATTGGTGGATTTCCAAATTGCTTGTGAAATCTTTATAAGAAATTTTTGTTTAAAATTGCTGGAGGAATTCCTCAAAACCCCCAAGAATCCCTGGAGATATTCCGTGAGAAATTCCGGAAGGAATCTCTTGAGTTATTCCGGTGATAAAATCCGTATAAGAAATTTCCTGTAAAATCCCAGGAGGAATTTCTGATAACCCTTGGGGATCCTTGCAGATATTAATTCCTTGAAGAACATCGGGAAGCATCTCTTGATTAATTCCCGGAGGACTACTTTGAGGAATTCCTGAACGAATTCATTGAAGAATTCCCTAGAAAAATCCCCGAAGAAAATTTCTCTTTAGAATCTCTTAATACATTCCGGGAGCAATCCGTAGTAACGCAAAATAACCCTAAAGGAAGCTCAAAAATAATTCCTGATAGAATCCCTGACAGAACTTCTGATAAAATCCCAGAAGGTGTTCATGATGCAGTCCCACGAGGATTTTAAAACTTCTGATGGAATCCTTGGAACAACTGATGTAATCTGATGGAATCCCTAGAGAATCTCTTGATATAATTCCAGTAGGAATTCCAGGTAGAATCTCTGGAGGAACTCCTACAGAAACTTTTGATATTCTTGAATGAACTCCTGATGAAATCCTTGGAAGGATTTCTAATAATATGCCTGGCGGAACTCCTCACAAAATCCTAGGAAAAAATCCTGATGGAATTTCTTCGGGAATCCCTGATATAATCTGTAGAGGAATTCCAGGTGCAATCTCCGAAGGAATCCCTGATGGAATCCACAAAGAAACTTTTGAAAGAACCCCTGTAAGAATTCCAGATGGAATCTCAAAAGGAACTCCTGATGAAATCCCTACAGAAACTTGTGATAGAATCCCTGGAGGAATTGCGGGTGGTATATCTTAAGGAACTTCTACTGAAATCCTTGAATGATAAAATCCCTAAAAGAGCTCCCGATGGACTACCCAGAAGAACACCATCCCTAGAAGAACTTGTGATGAAGGAGTTTCAGGTGGAATTTCTGAAGAAACTTCTGATGTAATCCCTAGAGGAACTCCTGTTGGAATTTCTATAGGAATTCCTGAGTAATTCCCTGTAAGAATTCCTGATAAGATTCCTTATGGAACTCCTGATATAATCCCAAGATGAACTCCTGATATAATCTTTGAAGGAACTCCAAATGAAATTCCCAGGAGAATTAATATATGAAGTTCTAAAGGTACTCTTAATAAAATTCCTATAGGAACTCCTGAGGAATCCCTGGAGGAACTACTGATCGAATCCTTGCAGAAATACCTAAAGATATTATTGAAGGAACTCCAGATCGAATCATTGAAGGAACTCCTGATAGAATTCCTATAGAAACTACTGATGATATCCCTGGAGCGATTCCTGATAAGATTCCTGATGGAACTCCTGATAAAATTCCTAGAGAAATTCCTTATAATATGCCTAGAAGAAAAATTGATGAAATTTCTCGAGGAGCTCCTGATATAATCTCTGGAGGAACTCCTGATGGAATCTCTGTAAGAAGTCCAGGTGGAATCTGTGAAGGAACTTAAGATAGAATCACTGGAGGAACTCCTGATGAAATCCTCAGAGGAACTCTCAGAGGTACTACTGATAGAATCCCTATAGGAACTCTTTATGGAATCCTTAGAGGAACTCCTGATGGAATTCTAGGAAGTATTCTTAAACATATTCTCGAAGGCACTAATCATTAATTCCTTAGAAAGAACTTCTGATGGAATTCCTATAGGAACTCCTGATAGAATCCCTAGAAGAATACCTTATGTTATCCCTTGAAGAAATCCTGATGTAATACTTCGAGGAACTCCTGATATAATCTCTAGAAGAACTCCTGAGAGAATATCTATCTTTCAATAGAATCCCTGGAAGAACACCAGCTGAAATCTCCAGAAGGACTATCATGGAAGCTTTAAAGATATTCCTGATAGAAGCCCTAAAGATACTCTTGATAGAATCTCTATAAAACTCCTGATAGAATACGTGGAGGAATTCCTTAAGGAATCCTTGGAGAAATTCCTAAATCTATTGTTGAAGGAACTCCTGATGAAATCATTGGAGGAACTCCTGATGAATTCCCTAGAAGAACTCCTGATGGAATCCCTAGAGAAGCTCTTGATAGAATCCCTGGAGGAATTCCAGGTGAATCTCTGAAGGAAATCACTGGAGAAACTTCTCATAGAATTGCTCGAGGAAATCCTGATGGACTCCCTGGAGAAATTCCTGATAGAAACCCTGTAGGAACTCCTGATGAAATCCCTAGAGGAGCATCTGATGAACTCCTCAGAAAAACTCATGATGGAATCCCTAGAGAAACTTCCGATGGAATCCCTAGAGGAAAACCCCTGATGGAACTCCTGATGTAATCCTTCGTGGAACTCATGATTGCATCTTTAGAAGAATTCCTGGAGGAAATTTTGATGGGATTCGTGGTGGCATCTCTGATAGAATTCTTGGTGTAATATCTAAACTAACTTCTGATGGATACTCTCCTGATGGAATCCCTAGATGGATTACCAGGATTAATTCCTGGTAAAATTCCTGATGGATTCCTTGTAGAAATTCCTGGCACACGCTCAAAAAAGCGTTCTGGAAAACGTGAACTGTCAAAAATACACCGTGAACTACCATGATTGGTCTCGTATACATGATCTAGTTCACCGTGTATTTTTGCTTGTTGACGAGTTCACGCCTGCTGTTCACGGATACGAGAACGGATTTTTTTCTGTGCACAATCCCTGGAAGAATTTCGTATTGAACTTTTGATGGAATCACCAGTAGAACTTCTGGTGTACTTGGGATAGAACAGGTTAAAGATTGTGGGAAAACTCCAGTGGAGTATATTGAAACAACTCAAAAGCACACATTTGCAAGATCACCATGATAATAATAAATCTTCGAGCTGTTTAGTAGAATACCTATAAGTAGATGAAAAAACCGAATTTAGTACTATACCATTTAATTCCACTAGAGTTTGTATCCTTTGACAGATACGCGTATTTCGACTAAGTCGAGTCTAGTACACGACACTGAAGACGGCCTTACAGTTGAGGTCGAAATACGCGTATCTGTCAAAGGATACAAACTCTAGTGGAATTAAATGGTATAGTACTAAATTCGGTTTTTTCATCCACTTAAGATCACCATATCATCGACGCTATGTAAATTCACGCATTTTGACTTATCACCCATCTCATCTGCAGCTCATGGGCCGTCGAAGCTTCAATTTGACATGATGACGTTGATATTCGTGATTCGCCAACCATCAAATCGGTTTCACAAACTGTCAAATTGGTTCGTCAAGCAGCACGGTCAAACATAGCTCCAACATGAGCATCAATCTGAGGGCGGAGTCAATGTTGGTAAAACCGTCTGAGCGTCTGTGGGCTGCATTATTCATCAGAACACTATAACAGCAATTTGCATGCGAGGTAAACCAATGTTGTATTTATGCTATGTTTAGAATACGGAGTTGTATATATACAAGCGGTTTTCGCGATATTGGGCCAATATCATGTTTCCGGAACGTGATATTTCCATACATTTTTGATAGCTCCAAAATCACCTTTTGAATATGATATGTTTGATAGCATGAGATAAGCTGCTCGAATATGCTGCTCAAAAGCAAATTTTGCAGCAACTCTGCGGGCATTTGACAAAAATGCCATTCTTAATATTTTTCATTCTTGTTATGATTTTTTTTCTACTCGGAGCGCCCTGCGCCGGAGCACTTGAACCAATCAAGAGATCCATCTCGAAATCGCTCCGACAATATTTCCATGAATGACACCAATTATTCCTCTATATAATTATCTAAAAAAATTCCAGGGAACAATTCCGGGAATTCTTGCGATAACTCCTCCAAACTCACCTTGGAACTGTTCTAGGAATTTCTCCTGGAACCACTCCGTGAATTCCTCCGAGAATTTCTCCAGGAACTACTCTGGGGTTTCTAAATAGTATCATCTGTAAATTCCTCCGTGTTTAATATTCCTTCAGTAAAAATTCCGGGAATTATCCCAGAAAAAATTTCAGGGATTTTTAGGTGAACTGAAATTTTTTCAGAGATTTCTACGAGAATGCTTCAAGAAACTGCTCCGGTAATTTCTCTGTGATTTTCTTAGCCCTCAATCAGAAATTCTTTGAATATTGCAAAACTTCCCTCTTGGATTTTATAAGAAATTCTGTCAGTAATTTGTGTAGTGAATCTATTGGGATTTTTTTTTCTAAAAAAATCTCTACAAACTTCATTGGGAATTTCTTAAAAGTTTCCTTTTAAATTGATATGTGAATTTTTTGAGGGCATTTCAGAGAATAACATCAGCAATTCGTCACGAAACTTCTTTTAAAATTCCTGTCAAGATCTTCAGGGAATTATTTTCAAAATTCATCCAGGAATTCAGGATTTTGTTCCAGAAACTAGTAGGGGACATCCTGCAGGAAATTCTTTTAATCTCCTTAAAGAATTCCGCCAAGAATTTCTATGTGAGTTCATTCTAGCATTCCCTTATAAGTTCGTTCAGATTTCCTCTGAAAATTTGAACAAACATTTGCCTGAGACCATTTTCAGGTGCAAATCCAAAAGGAAATCGCAAGACATTTTGGAAGGAACTTCCAACAGAACTGCTATATGAACTTCAAAATTTTTTTCGGGGATTACAATGGAAATGCTTCAAGGTATTATTCCAGTTATTTCTCTAGGGAATTCCATCAGAATTCCTCCAGAGTTTCTTTAAGATACTGCTTCAAGGATTCTTCCAAGTGTTTCTTACGATCTTATCTAATAATTCTTTCAAAAACCTCATCGGAAATTTTATAAGGAATTCCATCAGTAATTTCTGTTTTTGAATCTTGGTTTTTCAAAAAATTTCTCGAGGAACACATTTTCCACGAATTTTCCGATACTTTTCTCCAGAAAATCGCCTGAAAATTCCTTCAGAGTTTTCTTTTGAATTATTTTAAGTGAAAAAATTTAGAGCATTTCAGGGCATAGCGTCAGAAGTTTTTCAGGTAAGCTTAGGAGAACTTCAGATAAACATTTGGAACTCCTGTAAATAATTACTCCAAAAGGTCTTCAGGGAAATATTCTCAAAATTCATACTGGAATTCTGAAGGTTTTTTTTAGGAAAGAGTAAAGGACATTCTGCAGGATTTTCTTCAGAGAACTTCTTAGGGAGTTAGAGATTTCCTTGTGAATTCATACCAAAATTTCCTAACAAGTTCATTACGAATTCCCCTGGAATACAATAATTCGCCTGAGAATTTCTACACGTACAAACTCCAGAGGAAATCACAATATGTTTCGGAGGAACTTCTAGAGGAATTTCCAAAAGAATTCCTAGAGCAACTTCCGTAGGAACTACTATATGTACTTTCGGAAAAACACCTAAAGGAACATATTAAGTAAAGAGCCGAAGAAACTCATGGGTCAACTTTCTGAGGAAATCCTGCGAAATCTTGCAGAGGAACTTCCTGAGGAAATCCTTGCGGAACATCTGGAGGAACCCCTAACTCTTAATGAAATTTCCGAAGTTAACCCATGATTTATAACTTCCAGAGTAACTCCAAAAAAAACCTTGCGTAACATCTGGGGCAACGCATTTAGTCTATACAACTCAATGATATAGTACTTAATTTGCTTTTTCATTTATTCATAGGTATTTCACTAAACAGCTCGAAGATCATCTGGAGCAACTCCTAAATGAAGTTCTATAGGTATTTGTGCGGAAATCAGAAGAATTTCTTCAGGAACTCTTAAGACAGCTTGCAAAAGAACTCTTAGGGGAGCTTCCAGAGAAACTCTTAGTGAAACTTCTGGAAGAAATGCTAATGAAACTTTTGAAGAAATGCCGGATTTGGGGAAACATCTGAAGGAACTCCTTGGAAAACTTCCGGAAGAATTTTTAGAGTAGCTTCTGGAGGAACTCTTATAGGAACATCTCGAGTAAATACTGGAAAAAATTGCAGCGGAACTCAGAAGAAAACTTTTAGAAGAACTTTTAGAGGAACTTTCAGAAGAAATATTAAATAAACTTCCGGAGATAATCCAACATTGGGAACACTTCTGCAGAAACCCGTTGTCAAACTTCTAAAGCAACTCTTAGGGGAACTTCCAGACCAATTCTTTGCGGAACTCAAAGGGATTTCCGATGGAACTTCTACAAGAACTTCAGGAGAGTTTCCTAGCGGATCTTCCATTGAAAATCCTAGGGAAACTTCTAGAGAAATTTCAAAAGAAGCAACCGAATTAATTCCTTCAAGAGTTTCCGGAGGAACTTGTGAAGGAACTCTTACTGAAAATTTCAGAGGAACTTCTACATGAAATATAAGAGGAACTACTCAAAGAACTTTAAAAAACTTGCCGGAAGAATTTCGAGAGGTACTTTTGGAAGATCCTGTAGATTAACATTCGGGATAAACCAAACCACAACTTCCAGAAGGAACTTCCGGGAAAGCTGCTACAGTAACTTCCGGAAGAATTTATACAGAGATTTCCGAATGAACTTCTGCAGGAACTTCCAGAGGAAATATCAATGAAAGTCCCTCAACTACTATATGAGAAACTCATACGAGAACATCCAGAAGAACACCTACTGGAACCTTTAAAAGATCTACCACGGAAACTTTCTTACAGTAATTTTCTGAGGAGCTCCGTCAGGAACTTCCGGATGAATTCAAACAGGAACTTTTGGAGGAACTTCTACAGGAACTCCCGGGGGACGTCCTACAGTAACTTCTTGAGGAACTCATTCAGTAACTTCTGAATGAACTCCTACATGAATTTCCGGTAGAATTTATAGGGGAACTTTGGAGGATCTTCTGGAACTTTGGAAAGAGCTCCTTCGGGAACTTCCAGAGGAACTCCTACAGAAGCTTCCAGAGGGCATCCTACGGGATTTTCCGGAGGAACTCCTACAGGAACTTCATCACACAGCTGTACAATTTTGGCAATTTTGGCTGGTGAACTGCTAAAATTGTTGATAGTAGTATTGACACGAAAAGCCAAGAATGATCAGTTTATCTTCGCTGATCCAACTTTATCGAATCTAAACTTGTCGCGATAATTATCACAATAAAAATGACAAAACTGTTGCACTGACGGATTTTGAACACCTGTTCATGGCCAAAATTGTTTTCAGAGCGTATTACATGACCAGCTGATCGAAAAGAAAGAGAAATTGGTAGATTTCAAGAGTAACCGCATATCAGACCAACTACAGATTTCCGCACTGCGTAACACAAAAACCGTGTTTTGGTCATCTTTATATTTTTATCGGAAAGATATCGTAGTGAAAACCAAATTGTGAAAGTTTCATTGAGAGTTCAACTTGTTCCAATCCTGTGGAATTTTTGAATATTCGTATGGAAACGTAAGTTTGCAAACTTCTCAGCCCATTTTCTCAATGCCTACTTTTTACAGATGGGACTGACTTGCTATTCACGTATAAGATGTTGTCATAAAGCCCAACAGTGGAAGCGATATTCGTGTAATCCTGGCGACCTAATTTATCATAACAAGCTTTATTGACAGCTGCTACTGATTGAATTGAATGACTTTTTAGTGCGAATACATTGGACAAAAGGGAGTAGAATTCAATTCTTGGCACTTTTTTCACTTCGGCAGTGTTTTTTTTTAAGCTAGTGAGCTCAAATTTGACCACAATATGCGTCGTTAGCTTGCATTGCAATTCGGCCGAAAAGAACCACCAAATGTCAAATGTTCCAAATACATAAATGTCTTTGTATACTTGTTAACAAGAAATAAAAGCTTTATATTAAGAAGAAACTTTTCGTCAACACAAAAATTTTCAGGTCGGCCATGTTGTATGATGTGGTTAGTGGGCAGTCACAAATCTCTTTCACCTTTACTCAACGCATAAGGACTAATTGAGAAGAAAACGATTCTGATGGCACGTTTGGGCTTCCGCGAAGCAGTCAACAACTAATAACTTTGGCATAGAAAGCTCTTTGATAATAACAACTGTTATGGAAGCGCTCATAGGACACTAAGCTGAGAAGAAAGCTCTGTTCTAGAAGTGAGAGGGAATAAAACTCCATGAAGGAGAAAAATAATAATAACAAGAAGAAAAATAAAACCACTCTTTGCACTTGAGAACAGTAAAACAAAGACCATCACATACCTACTAAACTTCATCATCGAAGTGACACCCACGCGAGCAAACTTCAATGGGAAGATGTAATTAATTCTGTTCCCTGTCAGTTAAACCACACTTCTCTGAACGTAAACCCCTTGTAGCTAGTACAATTTCCTCATTCACTTGCTTCGAATCACGACGGTCACACATATCCGTCTGGCAATTGAACTGCTCACACCTGAATGGACCCATCCGTACTTTTCATGGAGGATTTTCCCTCCACCCGAACGCAGGTTAACAGGTTAAAACGATATAACAAGTCATTACTTGCACAGCAGAGAACCGCGAAACTCGGTATTATTAGTGGGTGAGCTTGATGAACAGGGAATCGTGTGGTTTCGAAGGAGGGTAGGTATTTGAGAAAAAGCACCTAACCCAGGGAATTGAATTAAAAATGTGTACTGCAAGTTGTTCAACTGCTGTATTAAGCTTCTAATCAAGAATTTCTCGTTTGTGTTTTATTATTTGTGGGAACACGGATCGTTTTCTTCCATATATCATACACCAGCAATCGTAGACATGTACCAGCGATGCGTGCCTTCCTGTTTAAAATGATTGCTTATTAATACAGTCTGTGCACCTGCTCATACGTCGTTATGACTCATTTCACATTGAATGTTCATGGTTGGTACGGTTAAGGATGAACATGGTTTAAGGAAATCCAAACGTCATTGTTCTACAAGGGTATGATCATTCAAACGTGTGAAGTCGATGTCGACGAAAAGTCTGGGATCACCCAAACCTCAATAAACTAAATACTCACTACCAAGACGCAATTTGGACAGTATTCAAGAAAAGACTCCTAACCAGATCTTGAATTTGAATACCCAGTTAGCAATTCAACCTCTAATCTACTCACCATACCGTCAAGTACTCCCAAAGTCTCGTTCCATTCGGAGGAAAATTTGAATAACAAGTATAACACTATATGCTCAAACCTCACAACTCATATTCTACGCTTATGTGACCTATTTGCGTAGCATATGCCAGGTGCTGATGGGGACCACCAAGTAAACCACTAATTTGGTGCTCCATTCAGCATAAAATAGAATCAACAATGGGTACGAAATTGACAGCTTCACACTTCCCTCCCTCGCCGAAACGCAGGGACCTACTCCAAATGCATAGTCTTTCTCACTACCATACTTATTTCTTTCGGCCACTTATTTCGGTTGATTCATTCATAAATTATTCATTCGATTTCAAAACAGAGGGAAATTTGTCACAGCTTCCACAAACACGGATTTTTCGTTGCGGTTAAGCTGCTGGTGTATGACATTCGTGTCCCCTTAAGAAGATCGCGTTTGATGTGTTGACTGTTACAATTCGAACTTGGGCTCTGAATTTCGAGGAATTTTGAGCAAGCTTCTGTTTGTCTGAGCCCAATATTGATGCTGCCAGTTTGTCTGCGGGTGCTGCTTCTGCCGATTGCCAGAGCTGCCGTGCTGTTGTGGATCAGCTTCTGATGAAACCCCGTTATCGATGACCGAGGATCTCGTTCGGTCTTAAACGCCACAGAGTTGGAACTATGCAGCATCACATTGACGTCGGGTCGGATCCTAATTTGTAATTCAAAAGTAATACAAATAAGTCGGACTATTTCGAAGGTGAGATTTATCTATGGTAATGAGTTCTCGTATGCATTCGATGGCTGTAGAGTGGTTGTTTTGGTTGCTGAAAACAGGTGCCGTATTTTTAAATCGAAATATTGAACTTACACATAAAAGTATTTTCTGCATTATGTTGATAAGATGGTGCGACACTCCGGCAGATGTCATCTAGCTACAAATATGTTTAAAATATCAACAAACTTGTATGTTGCAACTAGACAAAATTTACAACATTAAATTTCTCCTGTGCAAAGTATAACGCATATACTTTATTCTATTTTGTTATATTAGTAGAAGGTTGAAAGTCTTTTCAATACAATTCACACGTATTTTCCGGAATCTATTTGATATTTCCACAAAAAATCACTTTTTTCGGTACGATGTCTAAAACACTAAAAATGGGGGTGATATTGGGTCAAGGAAGAACGATGATGAATGAAATCACAAGTATACTTTTTTATCGTTTTACGGTGCCATGTGTACTCTTTATTCATTAAGATGTGTTTATTCTTTCTAAATACAGCATCACTGAAACATCAAACAAGTCTTGATGAGGATTCCGCGCATTGAATAACAATGCAACGCATTTTGACAACTTCTCAAACCAGTTACTAATTTTCGTGCGCAACAATATCGTAATATTTTATCAAAGGGTTTTTTTTTAATAATTTAATTACTTATTAGTGTTTTCATATTATAGAAACAACTCACAAAAGTATAAATGAGTTGGATCGCTGGAATACCGGGACTATGACGTCAACATCTGCCTAAAATGTATTGATCGTGGAATGTCACACCGAAATTTAACTATATGCGAAGGTTTAAAATAATCACTGTTTTTGTAAACTTTTGGGGAAACTCAATAGACTATATGGTAATGGGAATGAGACTTTGAAGACAATTTGAGGAAAAAAACAAGAAAATTTGTGTAAACTTGACGATAAATGCTGGGTTCACATATTTTTTCTCATAGCTCTTCAATTTTTTGCTATATAAGTGGGCTTATCATTCTTGTAAAGCACCTTAGATGTCTTTTTGTCTGTTGCATCGTATTTCATCAATATTTTTCAGCTGTGAATGGTTCTGCAATCATATTCTCAAAAACAAGTTATTTCAATTACAGTGATCCAATGTTACCCCCTCTATGGGATGAGATTGGGTAAATTTTCATTCACTTATAGCGCCGCAGTGAATAAATATTTCTTTATAATCTTTTGGACAGTTGTTAAAGTACCATCAAAGTACATACACACCAAATTTGAAGTTTATTGGAGTTAAATTGCGAAAGTTGTTCAAAAAATAAATTGTACATATCATTTTTTGACCCATTCTCACCCCCAACGACAGTATTATCATTAAACTAACAACTGCTTAAAAATAACAAATTTAAAACTGGAGTATTTAAAATAAGAATACACACTGATATTGAAATAAACGAATTTATATCGAAATTGTCCCACTTGAACAACCCCATCCTGATTTCCATAATGCCGACTAAACATCGCCGCTACCAACGGCAAATGGCATCGACGTTGGTAGCCGTTCGACATCAGCGATGGCATAATCTGCGTACAGGAGCTCTTTAATAATTGAACCACCGTCAATAACGATAGCCAGTGCGATCATTTTATCCGGTATTTTTTTATAGTGAACCAAACGGTGAAATCGTGCCAGGAGCTGGATTCCGCCGGCCAACCGGCGTTTAAGTGTTGCCAAGATTCCCGCAAAGTCGGAGGGCCAACCGGCGTTCTAGAATTCCACCCAGTTCGCCTGAAGAATTCCACCCAGTCCGAGCCGTCACAGTTTGCCCAAAGTGGTCGTCGCAATCGTCCTCCAAAAGGAACGGATTTGGAGCCCGTTCAAGCAGAATCGAGCATCGATTGAAATAACGCCCCGACGATGATCCAGTAACAGTTGTGTCCTTATAAACATAATCCTTCTTCCCTAATATTTCGCTTAGGTACCGAAAAACTAAAAAAAAAAACGGAATTATAAAGTTTATTGAAATGTAATGAACGCTCTTTTTATAGTTTATTTAAACGCTGAGCCCTGCTTCTTTCACTTCTGATTGTTGAGTCCACCTTGGCCACATTTGGCGTAGGACAACGTCCAGGTTTTAAAGCAAGTTTTTCCGCCCAATCCCCACCCCAATTTCCTCTTAGATCCATATAAGCGACCCTGAGTCCCTGGGTCCCCAGGAAGGCCATATTAGGCTGGCCCAAAAAAGTAATTCTAACAGTCTATCACATTTTGCGAACAAACTTTATTTCAAACTAGCAGGATGTATTTTGATAAATAAACTGCAACCAGTATCTTCGACCAGTGGTATTGGGACCCACGATCATCAACTAGCTTGCTAAATAGTTGCGCGTTTACCGCTTTGGGTAACTGAGCCCCGGCCTAGGAATATCGCAATTCTTAAATTTGAAATTGGTTCTAAATTCAACCGTTTCCCTTGGGATGAAAGGACCTTTTCCATATTGGTTCACGAGAATTTTAATTTTGGACGAGTTTATCTTGGGACCAAAGACATAATTTCTTTTACAAAAAAAAACTTCACTATAACTTTCATAATAATTCTTTTTGTATATTTTTTGGGTTTTAATAGGAAAAAAATTACAAATTACAATAATTAATATAAGCTGAAAAAGATTTTTTTATGATAATTATGATAAAGGCAGGCATGGTAAATGGCTGGGCATGGCGTACCATTGGTATCTTGCGTACCTGCAGGAACAAATTAGACCCTTTTGTGTGGTCCTTATCCTCTTGCTCAGCAACTCCTATCCCTACCTCCTCGTGGTACTGGCCGGAGTAACCTCAGGGAAGATCGGGTAACCAACCAGGTCGTATGCTGACAGAGAATGGGGGATTTGCTTTGGCTTTTGCTTCTGCAAACCTGGAGCGTCTGTACTCCATGTTAGGAGCGGCTCACAACAGCGTCTTTCCCCATGTCAGGGGCGGCTGATCATCGTCCAAGTGCCAGAGAAGGACTCTAAGCTAAACTGCACACATTTAGGGGGAATGGTCCTCCGGAAATTTACGGGTTTGATGTCAGGCCTTAAAAAACACATCAGCACAGGAACGTCAACGAGAGAATACGGACCGGAACAATCGGCAAAGCCCATAGAACGGAAATGGACTAGCGATTGGAAACTCGGTACGTGGAACTGCAAAGCTCTCAACTTCATCGGAAGCACTCGCATACTCTCCGATGTGCCGATCGGCATCGCAGCGTTGCAGGAAGTGTATTGGAAGGGTTCAATTGTGCGAACGTTTAGAGGTAACCATACCATCTACCAGAGCTGCGGCAGCAAACGTAAGCTGGGAACAGCTTTTATAGTGATGGGTGATATGTAAAGACGCGTGGTCGGGTGGTGGCCAATCAATGAGAGAATGCAAGTTAAAAATCAAAAGCCGATTCTTTAACTTAAGCATAATAAACGTGCATAGCCCACACTCCGGAAGCACTGATGATGACAAGGACGCATGACAAACGAGAATGGTCTACGACTGATAGATTTTGCCGCCTCCAAGAATATTGCCATTCGTTGCACCTAACGACACAGACTGAATCGGAAACAGCAAACCGGCTTCCTCCGGGACAAAAAGCGCCGCCTGGAAGAGGTGGAATGCCAAGAGATGGAGTTGCTGTACCGTTCTCAAGAAACGCGGAAGTTCTACCAGAAGCTCAATACATCCCGCAAAGGCTTTGTGCCGCGAGCTGAGATGTGCCGGGATAAGGATGGGAACATCTTGATGGACGGACGCGAGGTGATTAAAAGGTGGAAGAAGCACTACGATGAACACCTGAATGGCGCAGAGAACACAGGCACAGAATATCAGGACAGCGAAGGCGTTGGCTACGTCAGCACAGCGGACAGTGGAAACCAACCAGCACCCACGATGATGGAAGTTAAGGATGTCATTCGACAGCTCAAAAACAACAAAACCGCTGACAAGGATGGTATCGGAGCCGAACTCATCAAGATGGGCCCGGACAGGTTGGATGATTGTCTGCATCGACTGATAGTCAGAATCTGGGAAACGGAACAGCTACCGGAGGAGTGGAAGCAAGGCGTTATATGCTCTATCTACAAGAAGGTAGACAAACTAGAGTGTGAAAATTATCGTGCAATCACTATCCTGAAATCTCTTCCGTCGTCTATCACCAATAGCAAACGAGTTCGTGGGAAGTTATCAAGCAGGTTTCATCGACGGTCGCTCGACAACGGACCAGATCTCTTCCGTGCGGCAAATCCTCCAGAAATCCCGTGGGTACCAGGTCCCTACACACCATCTGTTCATCGATTTCAAGGCGGCATACGACAGTATTGACCGTGTAGAGCTATGGAAGATCATGGACGAGAACAGCTTTCCCAGGAAGCTCACAAGACTGATTAGAGCAACGATGGACGGTGTGCAAAACTGCGTGAAGATCTCGGGCGAACACTTCAGTTCGTTTGAGTCTCGGCGTGGACTACGACAAGGGCATGGGCTTTCGTGCCTGTTGTTCAATGTTGCGCTTGAAGATGTCATGCAGAGTGCCGGACTAACAGTCGAGGCACGATTTTCACGAGATCCGGACAATTTGTTTGCTTTGCGGACGACATGGATATTATTGGGAGAAAATTTGAAACGGTGGCAGATTTGTTCACCCGCCTGAAACGCGAAGCAACAAGAGTCGGGTTAGTGGTGAATGCGTCGAAAACAAAGTACATGACGGTAGGCGGAACTGAGCGCGACAGGGCCCGCCTAGGAAACAGTGTCACGATAGACGGGAATACCTTCGAGGTGGTGGACGAATTCGTCTACCTCGGATCCATGTTGACGGCTTACAACTGTGTTAGTCGGGAAATACGAATGCGCATCATCAGTGGAAGTCGTGCCTACTATGGGCTCCAAAAGAAACTACGGTCAAGTAAGATTCACCCCTGCACCAAATGCATGATGTACAAAACGCTCATAAGACCGGTAGTCCTCTACGGGCATGAGATGTGGACTATGCTTGAAGAGGACTTGCAAGGTTCGAACGCCGAGTGCTAAGGACGAACTTCGGCGGCGTGCAGGAGAATGGCGCGTGGGGCGGCGAAGAATGGACCGTCCTAGTGGATTCAAATTTTTAAAATGTTTGAAAATTAAATCTCCATATGCTCCTTACCATCCTTACCATAAAAAAAGTGTTGTGTGAAATTTTCAGCTTTCTAGGGGGTGATTTAAAGGTGGCCCAAAAACAATGTAGGTTTATATGGAAATTACTATGGAGAAATTTTGAGGAATATTCCAAACATGCTAGTACTGTAATCTAAATAGAAACTTATCACCAGGACTTGAAGAGCGTAGATCGCAGTCAAAAATGGAGAGAAGCGGCCATGAACCGAGTGAATTGGTGAAATTTTGTTGGCGATGTTTTATCAATATAATTGATGCATACCCAATTAAATACATAATAATTCAGATATATTTTCGAAAACTTCGCCGGATATGCCAGTAATTCTGGCAAGGCTTTTTTCAAAGAATCCACCAAAAAATAATGTAAACATAACTCACCCGAAATTCCTCCAGAGAATACTCCGGAAATTCTATCAAAGGTACTCCAGTGTTTCATCGAAGGATTTCAACCAGGAATTATTCCAAGAGGTTCTTTCGAAAACTCCTCCAAGGATTTCAGTAAATCTTTCAAAGTAAAATCTAACATAATTCAGATATTTTCCAGAAATTTTTCCAAGGATTCCTGCAGAGACTCCTTCTTGAATACTTTTTAAGATATCCTCAGAGATTCTTCCAAGTTATCCCAAAGGAGCTCCTCCAAGCTTGCATCAGGGAGTACTAAAATTTCAAAAGGGATTTCTTCATTGAATTCCTCCTAGAATTCGTCTAGAGACTCCTGTAGCGATTTTTCAAGGAATTGCTCTAGGTAAATTTCATCGCCTAAAATTCCTCTAGGGATTTCAGTAATTTCTCCATAGATTAACAAAACTCGACATAACTCAGATATTTTCCCGAAATTTTCCCAAGGATTTTTTCAAGGATTCCCCCTGGAATTCCTCTAGGATTTTACCAAGGATTCCTCCAGAGATTCTTCCAAGATTTACTCATTCAATTTGTCCAGGTATTTCTAAAAGATTGCTTCAGGAACTTCTCTTGACTTTTTTCCAGTGATTCCCTCAAGAATTTCTCCAAATTCCACTTCAAAAATATCTCTAGTAATTTTTCTGAGATCATTGTGCCAGGAAAAAAGAGATATTTTTGAGAACTTTCTCGGTATGCCAGAAATTTCTCTAAGGCTTCCTTCAGAAAATTCACCAAAAACAATTTAAATATAACCCACCCAGAATAACTCCAGAGAATACCCTAGAATCTCGAACAAAGATTTATCCAGTGGTTCTTCCGAAAATTCCCACGGAGATTCCTGTAGGAATTCACCAAGGCTTCCTTCAGAAATTCCTGATGCACATGTCTCCAGGGATACCTCCACAGTATTCCTCAAGATCCTTCAGGGATTTCTCAAGGAATATCACTAGGGAAATTTCACCGCGAAGTAATTCAAAAGATTGTTTCGAAAAATTCTCCAAGGCTTTCGGTAATTCTTGCAAAGATTTTACCTACAGATAATATAGATATTTTCCAGAACTTTCTCAACGGGTTCTTGCAGAGACTCCTCCAGAAATATCTACGAAAATACCTACAGAGTTCCTCCAAGGATTCCTCCGAGAATTCCATCTACAATTTCTATGCTCTAAAGAATTTCTCAAAAGAATTTGTCCAAGGATTTCCTTCAAGAGCTCCTTCAGAGATTTCTAAACGAATTTCTTTTGTTCCCCAGCAATATCTCAGAGATATTTGCGAAAACTTTTTCCAAGGATCACAGTGCTCTCTCTATGAATTTCCTTGATAGATTTCTCCAAAAAATATTTCGGATATTTCCCAGAAATTACATTAAAAAAACCTCTAGTTATTCTTTCAAAGATTTCTCCAAAAAACTCTCAAAGAAGTTCCTCCACAGATTCCCTTCTCGAGATATTTCCGGCATTTCAGAAATTTCTTCGAAGATTTGACGTGGACAGATATCTTAATTCAATTTCTAGAAATTTCTATAAGAATTCCTCCAAAAATTCTCCATAGGTTCTTCAGAGTTCCTCAAGTGATTCGTCCAGAAATTCTTTCTAAAATATTTCCAGGTATTCTTCCAGGGGTTTGTTTTTAGGAATTTATCCTTGGATTTGGTCAGGAATTACTCCAGAAGCTCGTTCTGGGAGTTCTCGGCGACTTTATTTAGGAACAATTCAGGAAATGGTTCAATATTTTTTTTTGTGAACTCAACCAGAGAATGCAATAAATCTTTCAAAAATTTTTTTTTCAGTAATTTTTCCATAGATTTCGTTGACTTCCAGAAATTTCTTCAATGATTCCTCCAGGAATTTATCCAAAGGTATCAAGATTTTCTCCATAAGCTACTCATTGTATTTCTCATGAAATTTCTCTAAGATCTTTCGACAAGGAATAACAGATATTTTCGACAACATCAACATGAATTTCAGTATTTCTTTCAAGAATTTCTTCAAAGATTTCACCAAGAAAGATATAAAAATATTTTCCAGAACTTCCTTCAGAAATACCTCCAAAAATTACCCCTGGGATTTTTCTCAGAGTTTCATCAGTAATTCAACCAAGGATTCCCTCAGTAAACACTCCGCAATTTGTCCAGAATGTTCTTCCAAGGATTACTTCAGAGAACGGCCTTCCTTTGAGATTCTCAATGTTTTTTTTTAGGAATTCAAAAATTATAACAAAATTTCCTCTACATGAAACAAGACTGAAACAAAATATGTTATAATTTAAACAAAAATATTACTCATTTTGTTGTTTTCTATAACTGAATTATAAAACAAATTGTTTTAAGCCATTGTACTCATTTTTTATGACATATTTTGTTATAATTGTGTTTTAAATTGAAACAAATTTGAAACAACCTTTGATATTATAACTCATTTTGTTTTAACCCTCTAATACTCAACCCTACCTTTAGACGGGGTACACTCTGGGATTTTGTGTATTTTTTGTAGTTCGGAAATCAAAATGATTTTATTTCTGGCTCAAGCCTTGGCTATATAAGGAAAGTTTTTTATGACTTTTGAAACTTGTGAAACTGAAAGCGTGTTTAGAGCGATTTTAGATAACGAAAACTGATATTTAAATCAAATATATAAATTTGGGTATTAGAGGGTTAATTGTGTTATAATTTGCTCCATCAACCCAAAGGGTATCTAACAAAAATGAAAGAAAATTTGTTATTTATAACGAATCTTGGTACAATTGTGCTATAATTTTGTTGTAATCCATTGGTCGGATTAGATAAATAGTTTGATCGAAACTAGCTGAACATGAGAATTGTGCTTGATCTGTATATCGGGAAAGGTAAGACGAGTTGACTGAGATGGCAAATGTCGGCTTGCTTCCATTTCAGATCAGCTCGTCTCGAGTCGCAGAATAAGTCTGAATGAAAAAGCAGAATGAAACGTCAAAATTGCAAGGAGTACATGTAGTACTTTTCTAAATGTTAAAATATAGCTAATATCATCCTTCCTGTTTGAAAAATTATCGCACTTTTTTTTGGGTTATCTTATCCGAATTATTACACAAATAGCGTAACAATAATTACATTTTTGCATTGTTTTTACATTGTCTTAAGGATCAAACCGTTTGTCTCTAGCAGATTTGGGGTTGCTGAATCTGATGCCGTTCTCAGAAATGTTCCAGCACGTCATAATTTTTAGCAACAGGTCGCTTAAGTTATCTAAAACACTGTTTTTGTTGATTTTTACATGACATTAAAACTATGCAAACTTTATTGTGATCTTATCCACCAAGCATAGGTTGCATGAGTTAAACTTTCGTTTCAGATTTGGTTTAAATTGCACGATTAAATAACGATTAAATCGATTTGTCAACATGCTTGCAGTCTCCATACAATATTATACGTTTCTCTTTTATAGCAAAATACAATACTTTTAACTTTTAATATCCCAAAACTAGACGTTCTATGATATTTTAGAAAACGGATATGGATTTATTAACCCTTAATTTAATAAATATCGGTATTTTGGTGCTTGAGGCAAAAACGTGTTCCGCAGAGTTATCGGTTGACAATATTTGCTGATACAGTATTGCTGTGTGCGTTTGAAATGCAAATATCAAATGCGGGAACACCAAATGCGGTAAGATTTTTAACAAGGATGGCGAAGTCAAAATTTGATTTTCTTTGCTAGGTTGGCGGTGATATGCATCGAACTAAACGTAAAGCTTCGATTCCTTATTATTTTGATTCGACAAAATGTGCTTTCGATGGAATGTCGGTTCGACCAAATGTCAAATTCTTTCAATTGCAATTAACCTTTTGCGTCCATCCAACAAAATGTTTGTTCGATCAAACGTATGTTTGACCTAATGTCATTAGACCAAATGTCATAGATTCATCACTGATAGTTACAATCTTTTTGTGAAAAGTAAACTCTGTGTTATATGAATTTTGAAGCTATGAAGATATTTTGAAGGGACATACCACTTAAGAATAGAGAAGTCAAAACTGAAATGCATATAAACTGAAACCGAAACGAAAACCTATAAAGAAAATAAACCGCAATAAAGTCGAATAACATTACACCATTCCGTTAATTCTGAGCGGAAGTATTCATGCACCTCCAAAAACGCTTTTTCCCTCCCAACAATTCTCTTCTTTTTGTCTTAATGACAAAATTGGATTTATTCAATTACCATCCTCGTTCACTCCGAGCACTGCAAGTTCCTCCGATTCCGGTGAGCCATACCGAGTACATGACATGAATCTTCAAACCGAAAATGAACGAGAAAATCTAATCAAGTCATGTCGTCTTCTTGAGTTTGTTCGATTGTAACGGTGAGAAACTTTTTTTCCCCGGAAGTCCCCAAACATTTCAATGTTCATGTCGCTGACAGGTGGGTCCCCAACCGGTGCGATGGAATACGATCAATTGAGGTCCACACGGGAAGTCTACATTTCGAAGACGTCGTTAAAATAAATAATCGATTGTAAGCCGGAGCCAGTGCTCAATCGATGCCACCACGGAAGGTATCTCATTAAACGGAGACGTCGAACAAGTGAACGACAAAATTGACTTTAAATAGGCTGTGGTGAACATGTTTCATCCTCTGATTAATTAAATACTGTAAAATATCTATTGCGAGGGGGATCCAGCTTAAGGTGATGATGACGCGTTGCAGAATAACAAGTGATGCTGCCTTAGTGATGCACACAGGATTAATTTGGGACAACCATGAGCAAAATTATTGTTTGTCCGTAATGGTTTTGTTATCAGCGTTGGGAAAATCTCAAAGTCTTGTATCTCATGAGATATGTCAAGCTCGCAATGTGACTGAATTTTATTGTGATTCGACCAATATTGAATTCCATGTGACGGAAATTATAGTCATTTGTAATTTAAATTTGTTGTTTTACTTGCTTTAATATGTCACATATGACGCAAACTTCAATGATGTTTTCTAAGTATAAAACAACGTGATTGATTTGTCTTTTTGTAACAATCTTTCGAATACAATACATAGCACCAATCATTATATATTTTAACAAAATGAAAAATAAACAATAATTCTCCATATAAAATTAAAAGAAAGGCCATAAAACTTTGAAAAGACCAGTTTTTTTGCAATCTTCTCATATATTTGCCAATGTTTGTGACACCAGGAGGGACCTTAAATTAGTAATTATGACAATAAATCTGTTCTAGTTTAGCCTCTGTGCAATGATGAAGATATTATACAAAATCGGAATGTGGCACATCACTGTCATAGGTCCGCGTGTGTGGCTTCAAAAGGGAGGAGATCGAACATCAACGTATGATTAGGTCATTTAATTTGCGCTCGACATTCACTTCGTAGAATAAGAAGGCATCGCCAGTTGACGAATCATCACGATCATCACGATATTTCCTCTTTGCTCTAATCGATGGCCTCCGATGGGTTTGGAAATAAAACACAACTTGATTCTCTCAACACTGGTCGGGATGATGACGGGTGATGGTCATAAAGTTCAAACCCGGATGAAATGTCATTTGTTGCATCACTTCAAGGTTGAATCCGATACACACGAACAATTGACAGTACCTTTTCAGGCGGTAAAACAGTTTGGGTTGCAAATTATGGCGTCGATCCTAACGATCGTATAGTTTTATGGCGGGTTTGCTTAAAGAAATTATAAATACAAATATTTGGAAATTTTGCAAATAAAGCAGTTTTTTTACCCAACCACTTTTTGTCAACACATTTGTGGGCGGATACCCTAGGCTAGCAACTCTGTAAAATATGGATCATTTTTTATGCGACTCATGAACTGTTTTTTACGGCAATAGAACACAGTTATATTTGCAAATCGTAAAAAATGCTACGATAATTTGGCATCCTGTGTCATAAAATTGGTTATTACCTGAGAAAACGAACGACGGCGGCCAGGTCGCAAAATCGTTTCTTTTTGGGTTGTCTAGGCAGGCAGTAGATCGACAATGTTCATTCCTGTTATTGCAAACGTTCTGATTCAAATTTGAACTGTCGATCGCAAACGGCACTGCGCTTGATTGTTTGTGAAAGAAAAGCATTTTTGTAGGTGACTTTGAAGAATTTGTTGAACGAGAATGAATTTTTGGTTTCAATAATCCATAACTAAACATCATTAAGAGTGTGCAAACTATGCAAAGAAATTTAAACATCAAGATTACTGTCGATGCAGAATCAAAATTAGAGTGCGTAACCATTTGGCTACAAAAGTAATTAGAGTCGGTTATGTGCAAGCCAAAGCTAGAAACATTCAACATCCACGGCTGTCTGGGCGCCGATTGGGATTTGACGATGTGGCTATCATTTTTATGTCTTCTATAACTACTCGGGTTCGCTTGAGTTGAACAACCTTCATTGGTCCTTTTATCATCGACATGGCTACTCTGTATGCATCGCCCACGGGTTCGCGTTTACTTTGTCGCAAAGTTATTGAAGACAAGCTTTTTTTCTAAGCCTGATTTCGCTTTTAAGTGCAGATCTTGCCGCTCTATAAACGAGCCTACGTTCCTCTCTTTTCGCGTTGTTGCAAGCCCGCTGCATCCTCATTCTGGCTCAGAGGCAGCTTCCACGTAGATCGGCAATGGTCGAGTTCCACCAGTAGGCTGGACGGCGACCATTAGCTGGTTTGCCAACTCTCGGCATGGTTGCATTGCACGCACGAGTTAGTGCTGCCGTTAACTCGTCTGCACTGAGGTTCAAAGTGATGTGTTCTAAGCGCTTCGACGAACACGTCCTTCTTGAAGTCCACCGTTTTCCACCTTAGTACGTCTGTCTGACTTTCGAAATATACTGGCTGGAACCTGCCCCTGATGCGGTACCGGATTATTTGATGGTCGCTGCCGGTATACTTTTCGCACACTCTCTAGTTCATGTGTGTTGCTAGCCCCGGGCTGCAGAAAGTGAAGTCGATGATGGACTCTCTGCCTCCCAGACGATATGTACTCATCGTATCTTCGTTAGCTAGATGAACATCTTGCTTTGCTGATTCTTCTAACAATCTGCATCCTCTTACGTTGGTGAGACGGCTTCCCCATTCGATCGACCAAGCATTGAAGTCGCCGGCTATGACGAATGGTCTACGATCGGTAAGCTCTTCCGTTAATCTGTCTAGCATACTGTTGAATTCTTCTAACGGCCATCGCGGAGGTGCGTAGCTCCTACAGCCTTCTTCTGCGCATTCTACCACTTCCTGAAAGGAAAATCTTCCCACCATCCAAATTGCCGCTGTTTTACTTGTATCTTCTACCCAATTCCCAACTTCCAGGTGGGATTCGGTATGGCTCAGAGATGATAGCTACGTCACACTACATTTCCGATACGGACTCTGTGACATATTTGCAGACGCATCCCAAACAATCAAAAGTTCGGTTAAATGGTGTTTGTTTTGGCTTAAGCAGCTCTCTTTTTAAGTAGTTAACCGAACTTCAGTTCACGTAAAGTTCATTTAGGTTGCTTAAATAGAATTATGTTAACGATAAAGTAGGGAGAAAGTTCGACTTGAAATTGTTCTGAACTTTCTAGTTGTTGAGTTACTCTTTCGAGAATCAATTGGTATAAGCATCCTTTATGTTCTTTTATTCAGCGATATAGTTTCATTAGAACTCAAAACCTACTAGAAGTGAACTTTTGAGCTTACTGTTTAAGTAAAATCCAAACTTGAGGTTGCTTGGGTTGTTTAAAGGCCGGACATCTTGGGCCTCCTGGGCGTGATTGTTGTCCTCGTTGTTGGCACAAATATGACAGTTCGGTGTTTTCTGGCAGTTTTGCGCCTTATGGCCTTCTTCTCTACACCTTCTATACAGTTTGCTTCTGTCTGGCGTGCAATATTACCAAACCCGAGACATTTAAGGCGAAGTAGGCCGTCATTGAAATTTGTACGTATCGTTGATGATTGTTGCTAATTCATCTCACGATTTCGAATCAAAGAAAATCAGTTGGTTCTGCACTGACACAGCTGAAAATGTATCAGCATACTTTATGCATGTTAGCCCGTACAGTGATACATTTTCAAGTCAATATAAACTATCAAGACTGAGTTTTATCGCTTTGAAATGCAAGCTGAAAAGTCATCATTGTTGCCAAAACGAATGACGGGCTACTTAGCCTTAAAGCACGTAACCAGCTGATAGCAGCGTTCAGATACACTAAGTGTTCAACCCGAACAGCCTGCTTTGATATTGTCAGTTTTGAGGGCCTTGAGCGCTGCGTCAACAGGCAGTCTGACCGAGGCTACTTGCATCCCATTGGGTCCTTTTCTCATGCGAATTGACATTGGATGGAACGTTACCCAATGCGCACTGCTGCTGCATGGCTAACCTCAGATCTTCCTCCGTTGAAATCTCGTCCATACTTTTAAAGATATGGGGAAATACAATACTTTTCGAACCCTTAAAACAATTACCTTTAAGCATCTCAAATATTATCAACTTTGTTGATAAACATTGTTTGATTCATGTTATTTGAATTCCGTGGGAAAATAATCAAATAATTGCCATAAAAATTAGAAAACTTGCATGAAAGTTGGCTGAAATAGTAAAATTTTGCTTTTTCATCAGCCAGTATCTCAAAAACTAGACGTGTTATGAAATTTCTGAGGACGGCGATGGATTTAGCAACCTGAAATTAGGTAAATAGCGATATTTTGGTGCTTGAGAGGAAAATGTGTTCCGCAATGTAGCCATAAAAAAGTAATTACCTTGCTCGATTCACGAGACAGATCTCGCATTTAATCTTCCATAGACATGAATTCAAAAGAAAATACATCCATTTTGATTACCATCTTTCGATTACACTGCGGAACACGTTTTTGTCTCCAGCATCAAAATACCTCTATTTACTTAATTAAGGGTTGCTGAATCCATTGCCGTTTACATAATTATCATAGCATGGCTAGTTTTCGAGATATTAGGCGTTGAAAATGCAAAATTTGACTATTTCAGCCAACTTGCATGCAAGTTTGTCAGCTTGTAAGGAAATTTAATTGCTTAATTTGCCACAGAATTCAAACTTCATGTGTATAACAATACTTATCATCAAAGTTCATAATACTTTTCATGCGGAAAAGTTATTTTTTGATGGTTTAGAAAAGTATTGTATTTTGTTATATAAGAGTAACGAAGAATTTTGTATGGATTGCAGTCTCCATGTTGAAAAAATCGGTTAAATCTAAATTTAATCGTGAAATTTCAACCAAAATATATCTAAAACGAAAGTTTACGTCCTCTTTTACATGCTTGGTGGATAAGATCACAAAAAAGTTTGATGAAATATACTTCAAATTTTAGGTAAACATCAACGAAACCAATGTTTTATACAACTTTGACGACCTGTAGCTAAAAATTGTGACGTGCTGGAAATTATCTGAAAACGGCATCAGATTCAGCAACCCCAAATCTACTAGAGACACATAATTTGATTCTTGAGACACGCAAAAATGTCATTTTTGTTGCGCTGTGTTATTAATGATCACTCAAATTCTTTTGTCGGTCAATGCTTTTTTCCAAATTAAACTTTTCGTGAAATTCTGAACTTCCCGAAATTGGGCAACACGAGAAATCGCATTTGGTTTAAACTAGAGTGTCCATCCCGGGACATCCCATGATAAAAAATCCCGGGATTTGACAAATTTCGGGATTTCTTGTTTCCCGGAATATTAATTCTGACATCCCGGGATTCCCGAAGTGTACGTAGAATTTGATGAAAACCAATAAATTCCAATGCTAAACGATGACATTTTTCCGCACTATCAAGCTTTATTTGATAAAATGGAAAAGCATTATGAAAAAGAGAATAAATGTACCTAGTAAGAAACACATATATTTATTTGTCTGGTTGCAAAGTTTTAATGTTTTTCTCTTCAACATTAGCCGGTTTTAAAATCGGAGGCAAATTTCAAAGCAATAAATTTGAAAGCACACCTAAACTTCAGTCAATAGATTTGGGTGATAAACTTTTTGCATGATCTTCTACAATACTTTCAATGATCTTTAATCGTTTCTTTAGAACAATTTGAAGCAATTTTGTATAATATAATGACTAGGCTTAGCAGATGGTATCCCTTGGGAGGACATGTCCTCCTTTTTGATAATGTGTCCTTCCGTCCTCCCTTAGACTGAAAATGTTCTCCTTTTTCAAAGTGAGCAAATATAATATTTGATAGCCATCCACATCTTCTCCTTCTCTATTTGTTAATTATTTTTTTACAATTTTGTCTTGAATAAACTTTGTTGAAGATGCAATTTGAAAAAAATGGAATCAAACAATAGTTTACCAGTTTTTTAGCTCTTCTTTCATTCAAATCGCTGTAGTTCTTATTAAAAAACGAGATGGTTTTTCTTTATTTTGTTTTTTTTTTTTGTAAGATTACATTACTTTTGAATTGTTTTCGGAGTATTATTGATGTGCTTATTAGAGTGATGCAAATTTTGAAATTATAGCTCCCCTATGCTTAAACAATTTTAATTATGGTAAGTAGCATCCTCTTAAAATTTGAAGTAATTCGGAAGAAATTTGACTATGCACACGCCATTTGATGTTTATATGGAGATTACTATGGAAAACGCCAATCTTTTGTGTTCCACCTTCTATCTCTTCGTCATAATATTTTATGGAAAAGTGAACACACTCATCTCATGTGAAAATTTCCCAGCTATAACTCTGCCGAAAACCACTTTTTGATTGGACGTCAGGATAAATTGTTATTCATCATCATAAAGTTGGTTTGCATGTAGCATGCTTCACCAACTGTCCGGCAGGCAACAGTAGTGCTCCTGGCGGGAAGAATAGATCAAAGTAATTCAGGCTACTATGTTTTACAGCAAAAAAGCAGTGTTGCTATTGAAGTAATAAAATAATCATCTCATCATGATATAGACTTTGTTATCAATAATAACAAATTATCTTTACGTCCCATCAAAATGTGGTCTTCAGCAAAGTTGTAGCTGGAAAGTTTTAACATGAGATGAGTGTGTTTTCTTTTTCAGAAAATATTATGACGAAGAGATAGAAGGCGGAACACAAAAGATTGGCGTTTACAATAGTAATCTCCATATAAACTTCAAATGGCGTGTGCACAGTCAAATTTCTTCCGAATCACTTCAAATTTTGGGAGGATCATTACCATCATAATTGACATCGTTTAAGCATAGGGGAGCAAAAACTTCAAAATTTGCATCAGTCTAATGCTTATTTATACTATATAACTTCGAACTCAAGCACACCTAATATGGTTACCCTTAATGTACCGTTATCCAGAATGTTAAAACCCCGAGAGTACTCCTATCCTGAATTTCTGTGAAAAATTATAGCTAATGCATTATTTGGGGTGAAAGTCAATTCCGGGATCAGTTGCGTGTGATAATATCTGATTTTATACGGGTTGCTAGCATTTGGGATATTTCCGAGGAATCAATGGCATCTGCGTCAGCTTACTAAACAGAAGGATTTCAATCCCATGACCATATTTTACAGAAAAAAAAATGTTTATGAAACCTATTGCAAGGACGTAGCCAGAGCATTTATCAATTTTGTAAAAAAAAATCAATGTCCTCCTTTTTCAAAGCCAATCACACTAAATGTCCTCCTTTCTTAAATTTCCATCTGGTAAGCCTAATTATGCCTTATTTTTTACGATACTTCCATTCATAAGTGATATACAGAATTTTTAAAAACCCGTAATTAGTCAAGATGTTTTTTTTTTCGACTTTATTTGTGTGAATTTTTACTCATACGGCTAGTTTTTCACTCGAAGTCAAGATGAGTTCTGATCTTTGTAAAGTTACTTCATCGGAATAAGAAAGTCATACATGAAATATGATTTGTTAGAATTAACAGATTATCTTGGATAGTTACATTATCATTTTTGTTTATTGAAAAAACATTGTATTGTTGTATTTATACTTTTATTTCAACCAAAATATTAGTTTTATTGAACATAAGAGAAATCCCGGGATTTCCCGGGATAGGCTTACATTTTTGCCCCGAATCCCGGGACGAGCAAAATGGCCGGGAAATGGACACTCTAATTTGAACCAAAATTCACACTCTATACAATATTTGTAAATTTCGTTCAATGAAGTTTTGATAAAAATCTTTAACTTGTTTGCGTATTCGAAAAAAATAGCAGAATCTCAATATAAAAACAATCAAATAAGTAGAGAAACAAACAAAAGTAGATTTGAGTAGAGACAAAAACGCGTATTTCGACTCTCACTTGTAGCCTTCTTCAGTGTCAGTTACTTGTATCTACTGACTGACACTCGCAAGTTTACTCTTTCGATTCTCTTCATAAATCTTCGAACCATTTATTTGAAGAAATTATTTAAGTTGGGAGAAGTTTATTGTTTTTGAGCCATTACATGGTATCATTGAAACCCCTCATATTTGGGGCTAGTTGGTATCCTTCGTCCAATAAACTACCGCAGACATATTCCGTTTCGTGGGCCTTTTTTGTCTAAGCTATTAGTCATGTGTTTAGCGAGATACTGCTTCCACTTTTCAGCACCCTCACATTCATCCGTCAAGATTAGACTGGTCCTTAAACAAATAAGTTGTGAAACTCAAAAGAGCACCCGTAGATATGTGTCTTAGGGTAAGAAAACAGCTCTCTGAAAATTTGAACTTGATTGTTTGCTCCACCAGCTGGTGCATTTAATTTGAAGTTTGTATGGGATATTTCAAATGTACTAAAAATTTACCCTTTTTAGGATGTGGTGAGCTTCTGGTAGATTTTGACTTGCTCCTGCGGGGGCAGGTGATGTGAGCAGGATCAATCATGCAGCGCGTCGCTCGCGTGGCGTGATATGATAGTGTCGCGGATCGAGAATCGGGTTAGTAGTGTTCGATCCTTTGCTCGCGTTCCTTGCTCCTGCGGGGGCAGGTGATGTGAGCAGGATCAATCATGTCGCGCGTCGCTCGCGTGGCGTGATATGATAGTGTCGCGGATCGAGAATCGGGTTAGTAGTGTTTGATCTTTTGCTCGCGTCAAATTATTTATCATGGTCTAATCGCTTATCAAAGTGAATCCTGTGACCCAACGATCCTTCCCATTTACAAACATCCCTCCCAGTAACCTTTGTGGAGATGCAGAGGCAAACACGGTCTCCGAATAGCAAAGGTTACACACTAACATTCCTTCCCCCAATCCCACCTGACTGCAAGGACGTGGCCGGCGCCGTTATTGACCCTGTATAAATAGAGGCACTGAATTATGCACACTGAAGAAGATTATGGCCAATAACAGCCGAACTTCTAGTTGATTCTTTGTGCATTTTCAATGACCTCGGTCAATCACGGAATAGCAACCATTGATATGTGTAGTCAGTCTAAGCTAAGCTAAGCTAAGCTGTGGTGAGCTTCTGGTAGATTTTCCGTAAATCTTGAAAATGACACAGCTACTCCATCTCCATCTTGATTTGGTAAGATTGATGTGAAAACGAAGACGGAGGGATGCGATCCCGAGTTGTGTGGCGTTAATTTATAAGTATTGCGTGATCTTTCTAGTTTGGATATAAAAAATAAGACCAGCAGCAATAAGCAGTACATTTCGAAATTGCCTGTTCACACCCAGTGTTTGCACTTCAAAGTGATAAAAACTTGATAACCAATATGGTGCTTGATTTGAGACTTTCCCTAAATCGGCAAAGTATTAGTATTTTATTTTTTATGAAAATGAATCAAGCGATCAACTGCCGAAATTGTACATTCCGAAATACTAGATCGCATTTCAATTAATCCGTAAATATAATACCCATCAAGAAAATACACATTTCGGAATAAGGAGCTGCCAAAACCGCAGTGTCAAGATCGTTATTATTCTAGCACTTTACAACCACTGGAGCAAATGTCAATATTAGGCAAGTGCGATCATCATCGTTTCACCTTTTGAGCGAACCGGTTGCAGGTGTCTCTATTTGGGCCTGGGGATGTCGTACGGTGAATAACAAACTGTGATTTACTGCTTCGACTGCATTCACAATTCGGTGACACTATTTTGGAATTCAAAGCAATAAAATTAAAGGTTGTTCAATTATAAATCTATTTCATTCTATAATTCGTACCCCGTCAAAGTGACGACGATTCCACGCAAGAACAGCTTCCTGCAGATATTCGGACGATTCGATCAAATATTTGCCATCATCCAACGATGGCACCAGCTCATGACGAATACAGCGTTCAGAATTGATACCCTCCTGCGAGTGAGTACAGTGCTAATGAAAATAATGACCACCACGAGCGCGCACTTTTTTTTCGAAATCATCCAAAAACGAGGAAGCTCGACCTCGAATGAGCTGATCTGAAAACAAACAGAAGCAAAGCGGCTAATGAGAAGATGCTTGAAGATGACCGAACGACGACCTAGCCGACACACAGTGGTTTCATTTTTTCTACGAAGCGGTCATAAATCATCTTAGATTATATTTTATGAAAAACACTATCAGATGACACTAAAATATTTATTTCTCGTGTTTACGTTATCAGCCGTCAGCAAGGATCCAAGGAAGACGAACTTGTCGACCACCTCGAACGTATCCTTGTCTATCGTAACACTGTTTCCATCTTTGCAGAGTTGTTGACCGGCATTCTTGCAACATGCCCTGCCCATCGCATCCTTCAAGCTTAGGCAACCTTCTGGATACTTGATTCACCGTAGAGTTAGACGAGCTTGTGGTTGATTCTTTGCTAATCACCGTTCTCCTGCACACCCGACGTTGGAAGTCAAGTCCTCCTCGATAGCCCCTTTAAGTCACAAATTGTTTGAAAAATCAATTGATCTTTGTTGCCGAAGACAATTACCAACATGCGGTTTTTTCACGTATTTCAAAGACAGGAAATTAAAATTCATTGTTCACGACCTGCGTTATTGTTCGATGCACAAAAACGCATGGTAGTGAGAAAAAAGTCTATGAGCAGTACCACTGTGCACCGCCAGTTCGATTTCGTCTCCGCAATTGGGCAGAGGAAAAAATAATATTTAGTGTGTTTGCTTACGTCCGAAAACATCATCACCGTGTCGGCTTCAATGGCTGGATGGCGTATCGGCGTCGAAAATGCGCGCTTTGCTCATTATCGATTTGTTGTACAAATTTTTGTTCAAATGGAGGATGTTTGGATAAGAAATAATCAGATTTGGAATACAGCCACCGATCGTCGTTCGGTAGGAGGATTCGGTCTGTCGAGCGTGCAAATGAACAAATGAACAGAGGTATATCAGAAATCAAATCAGTGTGAGATATTTTGGGAGTGAAACTTAAAAAATAACCGTACAGACAAACTGTTCAATATAGCTTTCAAAGACCATTATTTTTCGAGCCCAAGGTATAAGTCACATTCTTCTTCTTGGCATTACGTCTGAATTGAGACAGAGCCTGCTTCTCAGCTAAGTGTTCAATGAGCACTTCCACAGTTATTGACCTTTGTAAAAATTTCAATTTCTTTCCAATGTCAATGGGTTTGCCTATAAAATTGTTTTTTTTTTAACTTGTTAAGTTTTGTTTTAACGTAAAAGTATGGATCAACATTTTGATTCAAATGCCGAACACTGTGTTCATTCTGTCTCATATTCCAAGCACCTTGACTCAAATTCCGAACAGCGTGAATAAAACGTATTCGAATGAATAATTTCGCAAATAAATTTATCTGAGCAAGTTTCACTGGTCTTGAACTAGAGGATCATCACTACTTCAAAAGTATAGAATATATAAGAAGAATTTAAATTGGATTGCAATTGACTGCCATTTCTTTATAATTCTATGTCATATTTCAGCGAAACATTTCAACTTAATCGCCGTACAAAAACGGAGTGTTCGGAATATGAGTCTGTTCGGAAATTGAGACAAAACGGTATGTATTCTCAACAAGCAACTTGTTTTCATGCTTCTGCCCTTCCAACCTTCCATGTTTCGACATTTTGTTCTTTAAACCAATTTAGAATAACTGAAGCATGAAGTAATAAAACAATTTTATAAATATATTTTTCTCGGAAAAAGAAATTGGAAAGGGCAGGTTTCTTGAGTTTCAAATTTAAAACATAACGACAAGATAAAAGTTGCGCTTCTATGAAGGGTTCTACAATTTGCAGTTCAAACAAGGCAAGATACTTTCTCGCTGAAATTTTAAATAACCAATCAGTTTTTTAGTTAACATTTTTTTCCATTATTTATCTATATCATCGCTATCTGTATGAAACATTTATCAATGTACTTGTCATTCGAGCTCAACTAGGAAACATTTTAATTTATAGTACAAAACCAACAATAATGTTTCATTTTCAAATACATACTTTGGGAAAGTTCAACAAGATTTGACTATACAACTGCGAAAGAAATACCCAAGCTGTTAATCTCAGTTTTCAAAACAGTCATATCAAAAAACAACTAAAACAGAGTTCATTTTAACCAAAACAATTTAAGCTAACAGTCTCTACTTGGGATTTTCCCAGATTTGTTTCAATCTCAGTCCGAATGAACGAAAAAAAAAAAATCATTTAGCATTCCTCTTTCTCATCACGATTGAGTCGTTTTGACATAACCACAGCAAAAATATTTAAGAAAGGGTACAAACTCACACCAAGCCAAACTAAAAAAACTCCGCATTCTGTTGTCCCATACCGATCCAAAAACTGTCACCATATGCAATCCTCGGTGAAGTCTAAACAAATATACATAATTCATAACTGTTATAATTTTCTGTATCCCATTATTCTATTTGTCTTAACAGCATGCGGTAATAATGGATTTGGGTTCTCCTGTCGTCCCGTCTGCCTGCTTTTCTTGCCCAGTCGTCCCCTTTTTCCATTGAAACACTTTTCGTGTATCCTTCTCTCAGCAAGGGGGTGACCACTGTCTATCCACTTCCTCGGTGGCTGTCCCACTTTGGCCTGACATGACCACGACAATCCTAAGGTGCGCATTCTACCCGTTCGGTTCGGTCGGTCAAGGCAATAAAAAGATGATCCCTTTTTTGCTTCGTCCCTTTCACACTCTTGAATGTTTGTCCTGTCCCGGTATCGAGAACCATTGACATTCAACCCTTTTCGTTTATCTTGGACCCTAAAGTGTCTTGTGGTCTTCGAAGGTATGTTCTCTATTCTAGATTTATGACATTGGGAAAATAATATTTTCACCACCGAGTACAACGCTTCCAATTATTGTCTTCGAGGCTGCACTAGAAATGCTTAAAAACATGCGAAAGGGTTGAGATGTGGGTCAAAACTGGAAGCAGTTGGCCTGCTGTTTGCGCCTGCAATGACAGAAGCTGCTGGGTTTCAGAATTGCTAACGTCCAACTGTGATAGGTTTATGAGTTTATTAGACCCGATCCGGACGGCTCGAAGCACAATCGTTGTGGACTTTGCTCTGATTGGGTCATATAATTGATTTATGGCGAACTCCTTTTGCGGGAAAGGCTGCTGACTTTGTATACTGACCACCATGGAGGGCAGCAGAATGAGCAGATACTTGAGAAAGATTATTAGAAAGTGCTACCGGGTCTCGAAGGAACTGAGGAAATTGAAATAATTAGATTTCGGTGAGTCTGTTTTAGTCTTTTGCCTCAAATTTCAAACATTACTCTTATTCAAAATATTTATTTGGAATAAAACTGAACATGGCCAATTTAATCACATCAAAAGTCTTCATGTATGAAGAAATGAAACAGTTATTAATCTCTCTACCATCAGGTTAATGTTTTATCACAAACAAAATATTCAAATCACGATGACTTTTTTGTTTCTCAATATTTTTGCACAATTTTCTCACAAGTTCTAAAAAACTCTAAACTTCTAAAAATTTAAGAATCCATGTCTATATTAATGACAGGTGATCCAGTTTTGAAGATATATTGATGTTCCTTGGGGGACCGACATTCTCCATATGTCTTTGGCAACTATTTTGTTTTGTCACACAAATCGGTGAAGTATTCTAAGGGATATCTGGACACTACGATATGATGTTTTTTGAAGTTTTCAAGATTTTTATTTGATCAGCGTGGTACCAGAAATCTGAATGCTCATTACTCAAATACGGCTACACCAAATTCATTCATTTTTTCACAACATTCTCTCATTATTGTATTATTCTGAAGAGTGTATATTGGACTACGATAAACATTCTACGCGTAGTTCCCCCAAGAAATTTTGGAATGTCTCCGGATCCAGATGACCAATGATCAATATAGACACAGATCCTAAAACTAGAAGTATTTTTTGAGAACTTGTGAAAAAAGGTTCAAAATAACTAGGAACAAAAAAAATTGAATTTGAATATTATGTTTTTGCAGTAAAAAACGAATCAGCTAGTAGAAATTGGGGATTAATGCAACAAGTTGCAAAATGATGATTTATTTAGCTTTGAGTTAACTTCTTGAACAATTAACATAGTCTAACGAAATCCACATGAGCATCCATGCGTCTGAGATAGAGCCTGCTTCTCAGCTTAGTGTTCTTGAGCACTTCCACAGAGAGCTATCTTTGCCAAACTTGCCATTTTTGCATTCGTATCTCGTGTGGCAGGTACTCTATGCCCAGGGAAGACAAGAAAATTTCCATTACGAAAAGATCCTGGGCCGACCGGGAATCGAACCCAGGCACCTTCAGCATGGCTTTGCTTTGTAGCCGCAGACTCTAACCACTCGGCTAAGGAAGCCTCAAATATCCATTAACGAAATAAAACAGAACATTCGAGATTCACAATTTTATGATTTTATTTTCTGATAAAAGCAATTCAAATTCTACCATAATTCAGATGCAGACTCATAGTTGCGGTGGTTGGACTAGTTTAGCTTGGTGAGAAACGGTGCAATCGAGTTGATGTCTTCGCAATCCGGAACCATCTTGCCCTTGAACTGAATACAGGCTTCGGCACAGAGACGCCCTTCGAAAAACTCCCCGAACATTCTCTTACACTGGGCACAGTTATTGATGCACACACTCAGCATGTCGTAGCCACCTAGGATATCTAGAATCGTTAAAATCATTAAATTGTTAAGTAACTTTTGTCATCGTTTTATGTATTGTCATATCACAATACCTAGTTGAGGATTTGCTTCAGCACTTCCGACAAAAGCAATTGTCGCAATTGCAGCAATGCATATAATCGAAAACGATGTAATTTTCACTTTGTACATTTTGATACACAGAACGATGAAGTGCGCTGGTTTCGATCGAATGACTAGAGGAAGCTGTTGGAATGTAATAGACACTGTCTGATTTGTTGGATTTATATAGTAATCGGACAGGAAGTTTGTTAGACCAAATGTAATTCTGATACAGCAGGGCTCCGTCTCGTCGAACGGAAATTGATTTGCTCAGTGAACGAAAGTTATCCTAGCTCTCCGTATCATCGAGCCACGACGATGAAATCCATAATCAGGCATACTGTCGTTGAATGGACACAATTAATGTCCAATGTCCAATGTAAATTTTTACAGTATTCGGTAAAAAAACACCGGAATCCGTTAAATTCCGACGAAGTTACGGTGTTTTATTTCACCGAACTGTTCAGCTGTTGAGATTACGATGAAATTCACCGTAAGAGCTTAGTGTGCTCATAAACCAAAACCTCTTTATTTGAAATCTTGAAATAGACATGTTGTCACGATGAGAGTGGTTCCAATAAATTGTTCAGATTAAGTTTAGTATCTAAGGCTCATGCTAGATAAATATTTTTCTTTCTATTTTGCCTTCAATGTGATTTTTGAAAGCCAAGTGTAACAAATATATACAATGTATTTATCCAATTAGGGGCCCAAATAGCCGTAGCGGTAACCGCACAGCTATTCAGCAAGACCAAGCTGAGGGTCGTGGGTTCGAATCCCACCGGTCGAGGATCTTTTCGGGTTGGAAATTTTCTCGACTTCCCAGGGCATAGAGTATCTTCGTACCTGCCACACGATATACGCATGCAAAAATGGTCATTGGCATAGTAAGCTCTCAGTTAATAACTGTGGAAGTGCTCATTAGAACACTAAGCTGAGAAGCAGGCTCTGTCCCAGTGGGGACGTAACGCCAGAAAAGAAGAAGAAGAAGATTTATCCAATTATTAACAGAAAATCAAAACTTTGTCTTAAGAACAAGCTTTTGATCTTCAAACAAATGTTCAGGCCAGTCATGTTGTATGCTGTACCAATATAGACTAGCTGTTGTAATACCAGGAAGAGAGTTCTGCAGAGAATTCAAAAGAAAATTTTGATAATGATTATGAACCTGTCTCCCAATCCCCCCATTGGATGTTGTAACATTGGAACAAATGTCATACGACATTATTAATAATTTTAGACAAAAATCGTTGAAATCTTCTATTATCTCGATGAATGCGTTAAATATTTAGGTTAAGTTAGGTTTAGTAAGCTGAAAACGAAGTTTTTACTCTTTATAACAAAATGTTGATAAAAGCTTTATATTGTTTTGCTAAATTATGACGATAGTGTTATCTAACACAGAGCAACTAGATATAAGAAATTGAGGTAATGATTGAAATGGTACTATTAAAGGAAATAAAAAAATACCGTAGTAAATGATATTTCTACATCTTGCTTTTAATCTTTAATTTAGTATTTACGAGCAGATAAATATAATTTAATTTAGTATCATATCATCATCTGCAGTGATAAAATCATTTTAGAGCATGGATTTTCGAAACATTTTATGATATAGCATGACGAAAGTCAATAAATACTTTTTGTTAAATCAACAATAGCAGTCGGAAACAGTCGCCTGGCCAAGTCATTAGCAAAAGAGAAAATCAATTACTGTAGTCACACCACTCCCGAGCAGGTGAAAAAAGCTCAGTAATAGCAAATTTTTAAATGGACATCTAAAAAGATGTAAACTTGGTAGATATAAGTGACAAAAGATCTGAAAAGGATACCTACAGGGTGTCCGCAAATTATCCGTACTAACTTTGAAGACATGGCTCTATACAACCAAGCATAATAAATTCAATATTCTTGCATGGTTTTAAACATTGGCTTATAATATTCTTAAGAAGTAAGTTTCACATATTTCCGATTTCAAATAACTGCAAAACCAACCCAAATGTATTGAGGTGTCTTAAAGGAAGCTGTTTTCCGAGCTTTATGACGGAAGAGAAATGTCCATAGAACTCACTGGATTTGAACCGAACAATTTTTTATTTCCAGTCCAACTTGAAGCCACTTACCTGTTGATTACTTCAAATAATAATAAGACATTTGGATTCGTCTCTTTTAGGTTTTAGAGATAACACATCTCCAGTATGACTAGCAGCCCTCAGGAAAAACGTTTCCGACAAATTTAAATTTGCCTATCTCAGTAACAAGCAATTATTTTGAAAAATTTTAAAGTTATATTTTGTGTTAACATATAGATGTAATATAGAAGGTACATGGACATTGATTTTTTATTGTTTTCAATGCGAGATCATGTTTCCAATATTTTGCTGTTCGGAAAATTTGCGAACACCCTGTAAAATTCACTCCTGGTTTAACATTAGCATATCATATTTCGATTTTGTAGGATCTAACCAATATCAGCAAGCTATTCATTAGATCTGCAAACATCAAATTTTGCTTTTGCTCAGAAGTTCCAGGAATGAAATTTTGATAGTACCTTCTAATCGTTTTGTCTCTTATGTCAATCAAAAAATATCTCGATTTGATGGTCAGAACTTTGCTTCTGCTCGGGCTATGATATTAAACGCGAGATTTTGTTATGTCCCTTAATAAGCAACATTGTCACTCAAGTTTGATAGATCTTAATTTTGTTATTATACAAAAATGAAAATAAAGTCTGTGTTCATGAGTCCTCTCGTTGCGTAGCAGTAACGCGTCCTAGTTCTAGTTAATTGGGGGTCGTGAATTCGTTTCTTTACTAGAAGACGTGTAATTTTCCACAAATTTCACCTCAATTTGTCGATATAATCCAATTGCAAAGTATATTTGACTGCTAAATTTTTGGTAGTTGTTGGAACTTTGCATCAATACTTTATTTTTCTGGTGTACAGGTCAAACTCAATTATTCGGGATTCGACTATCCGGAGTATGTTTTTTGATATTCTTGTTTTTCGGTTTTTATGCATAAATTTGAGATAAGTAAGTATTGCAATATACAATATAAATGGCTTAGCAGTTTTGGACGTAGGTAAGGAAACGGAGGTTTGAAAAAGGAGTTTTTGTGTATGCTGGTCAAAACTTTTTTTTTTCTTCTTAAGACTCCTAATGATCCTAGAAAATGTTCTGGCTATGCCACTGTATCATATAAATAAAATAAGGAACAAAAAAAAACAAATGTTAGATTCTTTTATCGCAAATTTTAATTTTTCATTAAGTGATTCGATTATCCGGAGTATCTTTTTAACACTCCGGATAATCGAATCTTCCTCAAAAGTTTATTTTTGGTAAGCTACAAATAATCGTCCTATTCATGGGTAGATAACACAGCGTAACAAAATAATTATTTATGCAACAAGCTGCAAAATGATGATCTTTTCAGCTCGAGTTAAACATTTATCCAACGAGGCTCGCCAAGAAAAATGAAAACTAAAATTGCGAATAAAAATAAATTTTTACCAAAAACATGTTCAGATCTATTTAAGATGGCAAAAGATGATATCTAGATTGAACATATAAATTTGGCTTTAGAGGATTGACCCACTTAGCAGTGTAAGTGTCTCATTTATATGAAATATACATATAATTGAATTTCAAAGACTTTTATCAGTGAAAATGTGTTTTTTTTTTTCTTCAAGATAAAATAAAGGAGCGAATATAAAACACATTCTTATGTTGGAAGCATTTTATCGCATTTGATTAATCCAGACAGACAAAAAAAACCTAGATACATAATTTTACAAATACATCGTTATTATTTTAGCTTAACAATTAAAACAACATATAATAGATGTTTCCAAGACAAGAATTTTTAAACATATCTTTGGGAACAACCCTATAACATTCATATAATTGATAAGTACAAAAAAATTAATTCTTTCAAGATGAGTTGCAGGCTCTTATTCGGTAAGGACGTAATTCCAGCAAAAAGTATAAGAAAAAAAAATGAGGAAGAAAAGTTTTCAGCGGTAGCCTTGAAATTCAACATGTTGATGTATAACAAAATGTAGCCTTATTCCAACATGGCTGCTTGATTTTTTCAATCAAAATAATACTCCTATTCTTCACTTGACTCGAAGAGAAAAAGTCAACGATTGAAAACTTGTACGAAAAATAATGTTTGCATTGATTGTACTCACCATATACGTCAAATTCGTAGCTCATTATTTAAAAAATCGTTCATTTCATAGCGTATACACCATTGCTCACTTAGTTTTTGTAGCTTATCTGACTCAGTTTTTTTCTCAGCTTTCTGATGATAATGGTGAAAACGGGTTTCCTGAAGAAATTCAAGATGGCGGCTAAACTTAAAATGACCGTCAAAATATTTAAAATATCAAATGAAAGCTACATCCTTCCTCTATACGATTTCAAGTTTTCTATGATTTCCAAGGGAAATATAACACATATCACGTGATAAAATACTTACGATTCATCAAAAAAATGGTCTTTTTCTCGAGTTATTTAGCTAGCTGGCGTTCGAAGGGTCCATCAATTTGAGAAAACCAAAACGACCACCTTTAGTTTAAGCGGATGCAAAGATGAGGTAATTTTGCTGTTTTTTCTGAGCAGAAAAAACTGAACTCAAAATTTTCAACACAGATCCTCAAGCGATTCGAGTGAAAGTGCAAAACAAAATGCGAGGATTTTTCCACGTACATTCTCTCTCTTGTTGTAATGCTCACCTTTACTCACACCTCGAAAGGTCTCTTGAGTGTGCCGCCCGAACAAGACAGTACTCGGTGAGTTGTGATGGCAATCTGTTTTAATGGAATTTTACTCTGTTTTTCTTTTTGCTGCATCTTTCTCGTTCATTCCTTGTTGCTTCTCTGCTGCATTTTTTTGCTCCCTTGCAAAGAAGCAATGTCACCGAACTCTGATGATGTTGAGGAGTACTTTCAAGCCTGGCGATCAGTGACATAAAATTGGAATTCTAACGATATGTGCCGATGGTGGCCTGGTTTCAGCGAGGATTGCTCTAAGTCAAATCTACTTTTTAACCAGTGAATGGAAAAAATGCAAATCGTTCCAAGAATAACGGAGATCTAGTCCACCAAAGTTAAATGTATAGAAAATCATAAAAGGTGTAAATGTATTGTCCAATACTTTACTATTATACCACATTTGTGTTGAGAATAGATCAATTGTTTCAGCAGATCTACGTCTGCTATGTTGGTGAGGCTATTAACCATTTGGTACTAATTTTCAAGTCTCGCATACTTATTGTATAATAATCAGAAAAATCTAAAAAATACAATCGAAAGTATGTTATTATTTCTATGGAAGAAAGTTTAATATACATTATTCACATTTACTAAATGACAACATGAAGTATTTTTTTCTGTATCCACTGTACCTTGTATAATCATGATCGTGAATCTATTTTCCAATGAGTTTTGGATGATCACAAAGTGCCCGTATAGTAATATTTTTATCATAATATTCCTGAGTATAAACTATAAGAGAAAAAAAAACAAGAACATCCATGTAATCTTCAGATATAATCAGATATTCTTTTACCAGGAGCTCAATTTTTCACAAGTTCTAAATAAACCTTTTTTTTTGGAATCTGTGTCGATATTGACTATTGGTCATCTCGTTTTGAAGATATTTTGATATTCCTTGAGGAACCGATATTTCGTATATACAATTTTATGGCCACCATTTTTTTGTTGTCAATGTATCATCAAAAATAAAATGGGAACTGTACATTATCAGGTAATAAGAAGCTTCTCTGAAAAATTGTTGTGTTGTCTCCATCTAAATATTTCAATATGATTTTTTTTTAAGTTTTAAGATGTTTTTTACGAACAGAGGGGCACCAGAAACATAAATGGTCGACCAGAAACCACGTAGTCATTTATTGATGGAGGGGGGTGATGGTTCTGGGTAAAGACTATGGTTCATACAAATTTCAAATATTTGTATGGGCAAAAGACAACGAAACATCGACGAGACGACCACGAAAAAAATGACCATGTTGTTTATGGATAACCCCTTATCCAAAAACGGTTGCAATAATTTGTTTCATTTTTCCACAGCAGACTCTTGTCAAATTATTATGTGCTGTGTGCTGACTACGGACGGGCAAGTCGTTTCGAATTTTGTTCTGTAATGTAGTGAATTTGTTTGCCGTTTGTTGACCCCTAAAAAATGTTTACTGACTTCAACTAAAGCAAGTTTGATAATTAATTCATCTTTCTGGTTTTTGTGAAATTGGCGCCAGTGCCTGAAAAAGTGTTGAAAATCAATATCAAGTTCCACAAAGTGATCAAAGATTATACAGTTAACTATCTCTTACTCGATATTGAAGGGACCATCGAATTAGGGAGATATCGAGTTACAGAACACAAAATCAGTGAAATTGCTATCCAAGTGATCATCGAGTTAGCCATGAAAACCAACTTATACTATGGTTTTCTAACTCGATATCGAGATACCGAATATCGAGATACCGAATAGCGAGTAAGAGAGAGTTATCTGCATAAGCCTTTGTCGATCTGCAATAGAGGAAAAACGAGATTGCAAAAAATGCTCTCTTTGTGTGAATGGGCATGAGTATGTATTAACCGTATGCCAAGGAGATTGTGCTGGTCTTTTTCATATCGAATGTGGATAAGTTCCGAAAGATGCGAGATGGAATACGGCCTTTCATTGATAATGATGCGCAGAAAACGAAATTTTGCACAGCACGCCATATTCATTACACACGCTCTGCGATCGAATTCGAACGAATGGATGTGTTGCCAAAACAACTGAAAGAGAGAACAATCAGCGTTTACGAGCTACAGTGAGCGACAAAAGTTTCTCTTTGTTCCATGTGCCACCGAATGGGATGTTCGTAGTATGTTTTCTTGTTGTCTTGGTATTTTTGAATCCAAACGATTGGATGTAACAAAATTAATTAAAAATTTGAATACTACTAGGGCACTGAACTTTGTTACATTCAAAGTGGTATTGAGTAAAAAATGGAAACATCAAGCGCTTAATTCTTCCATGTGGCCTTTGAAAATTAAATTCAGAATTTTTTTCAATACGCACAACTAAACTTGGCGTCCATAATTGTTTTACAAATATTTTTCTCCGGTTAATTGTATCACATGTTATGCAAATATTATTGTTTGATTGGACGTTGTTGATAGATCAGAGAATGTCATACGAGTTTGAAGTGTGTAATATGTAAATATTTTATGTTTTTCTGTATCATTCTTTTGATTGTTTGTTGAAAGAGGCATAATATATGCAATAAGACAAACTGTCAGTTGAATTATACGAATTGATAAATAAATAAATAAATCATTGTTTCGAAAAGCGAATAACTGAGCACGAGAAAATATGTGTAGCATGAGATATTTACGTGGGTTACGAATAACGTTTTCTACAACATAGTGAGCTCTCTACAAAAAGTCGAATCTCTTAACTGCCTTTGTAAAACGACCAGCCCAAACAAAATCATTAGCACTTGGCATTCCCAGCGTCTGATAACAACATTAACCCTCGTGACTTACAAATTACTCTCCCTCATTAGATGAATTCCCTTTCAAATGGAATAAAGAGCGGTATTCACGTCCTAATTAGCTTTTCGGAGCGTATTTACCGGCGAGGGGGGGATAATAGCAGAACAAAGGTGCATCCAAAATTTAAAGAGCCGGCGCGCTTGCCCTTTTATCAGAGGCGTTAAAAAGTGTACCAAACATTGAACGATTTCATTGGATTGGGCATTTCTTCTAGCCAAAGCAAGTCTATCGACGATCAGGTGGGAACGAGGAACTATAAGGCATATCGGGAAATATTGTTCTCAAACCTCTTTCTAATTGCCGAGGCGAGCATGATTTGCCGTCAGGTAGTCGGTCTTGTTCATAGATCTTCACATGATGTGTTGCTGCCCTTTGCTGAACAGTGATGCCAGATTTTCAGTTTTGTTTCGTAGATTTGACTTACAGAACTATTGAACTTCTATAACGGATTATATCTAAAAAATTCTGCAGTCAATATGATCATATTTATTTTTTTTTTCAATTTTATGGTCGAACTTTGAACCAAAAAGCGATATTCTATAATAACACAGCTAAAAATATGTTGTAAATTTAAGTTTATTTTCATGCCCATATTTGGAGCATCAAAATAAACCTAAATTTCAACGACCAATCCATTATTTTTTAAATCGAATTCACTTTAAATTTACACGATCATGTAATATTCAACCATTTGTAGTTGAAAATTGAATGTATATTCATTTAAATTTGTACGATGCTGTAACAACACACGAATTTGATTGATTTTTAAAGCAGACTACAGTTTACATCACATTGAAAATTAAATATTTTTTTCTGTGAAGCTTTTGAAATCTAGGTCACTTTTTGACTGGGATTCGTGATGGTTAATTATTGGATTGAATTTCAATTTGTAGAATGTTTAGGTCTTTTGATTTTCAAGGTTATAAAAGCGCCATAGCCTATCATAATCACAGTCGAATCCATCAAGAACGTAGATCTTTTCTACAGAATTAGTAAATCCTTTAAAATCTTCAATTCCGTATATCTTTGAAATCTCCTTAGGTCTGGCAACTCTGCCGTCGACTGAACTGAGCTGACTGAGCTGTTGGCACACCACAACATAGTATAATTTCTGTTTTGTCAGTACACATAAGTTCGGATACGCGGAGCATATCTAACCGTAGCGCCCAGAGCAGAGAAGCCCGCCGAAGAATGCTGAAAAAAGTGAGCGCTAAAATAGCATGAAAGAAAGGTTCAAATTAAATTAAGCTCACCGCGACCGCTCGGGATGGCGAAGAGCTCGGCCTGGGAAAGCGCTGATTTTGAACAAACACGCCCTGGATCGTATGGTTCATGCAGCAGAAGTAAGGGTGTGCGATATGATTTGTTTTTTTCATGTCGATGTGAAACGAAACGATACTCGAAATAATGTAAGGTATTTCACAGAATTTCGTGTCCCCAGTATTTTACAGAATCAGTCGAAATATCGCATACCCCTAAGCAGAAGCGGGATTCCTCTTTACGGCGAGAGATGAACCAATAAAGGAATGCGCCATGTGCCCCTCTACAATATGAGTCTCGAAGCTACGACGAAACAAACCTAGCTCAGGTTTGTTAGCCCGCGACTGCTAGGACTGAAAAAGATGGGTCATAAAATTCATGAACTGTTGCACCGTGGTGAGAAGAGGGCAGCGAGGGGATGGTAGTTATGGGTTGTGAAACAAGAGAACTGTATGTAATGCTAAGTAAGCAAAGCGGGTCAAGTGCGGCAACATATTAGTCATTGATTGGTTTGCTGGCCTTTGACACGCGGTGGGTATCTTCTTCATGCCCGGGCGATCGATGCCAGTTCTTGCTTGTTCAGGGACGATGGTACACTGATCTTTGCATGACATTTCTCAGGTAAGGTATCATTTTTTATGACTGCTGTCGGAATCATTTCCTGCAGAAACTAAAATATTGCAGCTAAGGTGACGTTTGTCGGCTGGAGCTGTTGCTACGTTCAGTATTTGGTGGAATTGTAACAATGTAGCTTATAACGACAAAAGAAGAGGTAATACAGGTATGTTCCGTTTTTATCAACACGATCGGCGATTCTCAGTTGACAAAAACGGAACCGTGACAAAAACGGAATAATTTTCTTAGACAAAATGTTTTACAAATTTGAAATGAAAATTGCAGTTTTGTCAGGATAATACACATTTTCATCATATAAATGCATAGTATTGATGTTTATGAGCCGTGAAGAGCATTCAGATTGTTCATTTTTATAGGTTCGTTGATTGCAGAGTCCTATCAATCAATATGATTTAGTAATAAATCATTAACAGTTTTAGTTTTCTAGGTTAGAGTTTTAATAAATGTAATATAGAATATCAAAACGATAATCACATAAATGTCCTTTACATCACATGGTACGTCGTATTTGTAAAAATAACTACATCATTGTTTTTTTTTAAGAATTAAAAAAAGAAAGATTGAACAAGAAACAACTTTTTTTTTCTACTATTCATCCTCATCCTTCTGCTTCTTCTTCTTCTTCATGGCATTAAATGTCAACTGAAAAAGAGCCTTCTTCTAGGCTTAGTATTCTTATAAACACTTCCGCAGTTATCAACTGAGAACTTTTTTGCAAAGATATTTTTTTTTAATTTTTTGCCACATCCGACTGACGATTAAATGTGGAGTTATGTTGAGAAAGTTTTGCAAATTGAAATGAATAATTAGGTTTTCTGTGCTTTGAATTGCCAAATTTAACAGTAAAATAATTTTGGTAATCTTTCTTTCAAGTTATTACTACCAACTTCGACAAGGATGTACTAATCGCCAATCTAGAACAGCACCACCATCGCCTTTTAGCTTTACATTAGATCACAAACAGACTGGCAATAAACTAACCTTAAGTTCTAGTTTTTTGTTAAGTAAATATAATAATAAATACAAGTGATCCCGTCAAGCTTTATTTTGTCATCAAGTAGGCTGCTTAAAAATGGCATGCAATCTCCTATACCAAACGACAGATTCGATTCCAGATGTTTTTCCAGATAATTTTCCAAATCGTTTCCTTCACCCAAACACGTTGGAACACTGATTCGTGAAATAATCATGTCTATCAGGCCGTTCTTAAGGCATTTCGTGACGTGCAAACACAATTACATTTTTATTTATATAGAAGTTCATCAAAACCACAAAAATGTACAAACTAAACTCTAAAACAAGCATCACCAAATAAGAACTTTTTGGTAAGAAACTCTTTTGTAATGTTTTCTGAATAAGCGTTTGGCTGTTGATATAAGACACCTGATTAACCTCTTAGTCTCCATGTGGTAAAGGGGTTCATGTCTGCTCAAAGATCAATATTCCAGCAAATTTGGGATGGCAACAAAATCTTCTACTGATTGCTTAGTTTTGCTGGACCTCTTCCCAACTTCTCCTTCTTCTTCTTCTTCTTTTTCTTCTTGGTATTACGTCTTATCTGGGACATAGCATGCTTTTCAGCTTCTTATGAATGTTCTTATGAGCACTTCCACAGTTATTAACTGAGAGCTTTCTCTGCCAAAGCTGCCATATTTGCATGTGAATTTGCGGTGTATATCGTGAGGCAAGTACGATGATACTCTATGCCCAGGGAAGTCAAGGAAATTTACATTCCACTCGGCTAAGAAAAAACCTCGTATCTTACCCCTTGGAACAGGATCTAATCAATTGCTGTTTGCTATAATTTGTGCAATGCTTTCGAGTTTGAGAGATAGAAGATAATGTCCAAGGTCGACAGTCTTATCAAAAATAAAATAAACCCGATCATGTCTACCAAATTTACATATAAAATTCTTTTATGCCATGTTATATAAGGAAAGGGTAAGGTCTCTGCAAATCTCTTAAATACGTATTCAGCTAATCACAAATTCCAGTTTTTGTTAGGACGTGGCCAGAGCAACTCTCGATTGTTGATGGATGGGTCAATCTCATCCAACAGATAATGCTAAGTTTGAAAACTCCAATTGATTAGTGCATAAGAAGGGGTCAAACCTTATTGAATCGTTTATTTCTTGAGACCTACCATGTATTGTAGATGCTAAATATTAACATAATGTTGAAAATTAAACTCTGAGACTATCAAAAAGCATTTCAATTGTTTTAAAATAAGTATTAAGTTTAAATTTTAAACATTTTGAAAATTAAAAAAAAAAACAATTTTTGTGTGTTGATAAAAACGGAATAATTTGTTGACGAAATCGGAACGTGACAAAATCGGAGCGTGACAAAATCGGAACGTGATAAAAACGGAACATACCTGTATATTGAGTTAAATAAATTGAAGTAATTTGATATTCAAACAATTTCACAATATAACTATAAGAACAACTCATTATTATCGTGGTTGTATAATTGGTTTCCTCAAAAGTGCTTCGTGAAACAGTAGATGGTCAACAAGTTCCATATGCCACGTAGTTTTAGACTTTAGTTTTGTAGTGCGCAAGATTTAATTTAGATTTTCGATCTTGAATTTTCAGAGAGAATACGAAAGGTAAGAACAGCAATAAGAGTCAGGGGACAAGATAAATCAGTTGTACAAAAGTACAAGAGGACCTCTAGGAGCCCTTTCGTTCTCAACCAAGAGGTCTCGCCGAACATACAGTGAAGCTATTTTAGCTGACTCGCTGGACAGTCGTCTCGTCGTTGTTATACATGTAACACCCACAGGCAGTCCTAATTTGAAATATTCTAATTGAAATGCGAAACCTCCCTATTTTGAAATAATTTGATAATCTAATTGCGTGTAGTTGCCGAGATTGGCGATGGACATCTATCTAGTGATGTTCACATTCGAATGCTCGATAGAGCTCCAAAACCAATATTAATTGGCTTTTGGTTATTGGCTTATCCCGTTGACGCCCAAGGTATCTCACAATATGAATTCAGCTACGTTTATGTTATTCATAGTCGTATTCCCATAATATAAACCTTATTTCACCCAAAAATTTCAAGTCTATGGTGAGGATCCAAAAAAATTCTTGAAAGTGTGTCGTCCATATCTAGTTGCTCTATAAGTTTATTTTCGAGATTAATCAAATATATTTTCATGCTCTTCGACCCATTACAATGTAAACAAGTTGAAAAAACCTGCAGGTAAGGGGTAATTGATAAATTACGTTACGTACAGAAGAGGAAAAAGGGGATTACAAGGAAACGTGACTAGCCATATAAAAATTGAAATCCATACAAAAAGTGTGATATAGAGGAAAATTGAGGAGGATGAATATGGCAAAACTTTGTGTGACGTAATTTATGGACGTACCCTGATAAAGAAATTGCAACATAAAGAATACAAATTTCAGAGGCGAAAGATGCATGCCAGAACTAAATCATTTAGAGACGTCAATTCAATTCTCTGCTGTACCACGTAAGTAAGATACAGACATACATACATTTCCATAATTATGCACACTTACACCCTTTATACCAAAAACAAAATAAAATCTTACGTCAAATAATTTGATTATAAAAAAAAACTACACATGTTTAAGAATAGTCTTCAAAAAGATTCTATATTTTGCCAGCTGATAATGAAAACATAACTATCAAAATATTTTTTCTGGGTCAAGTTATTAGTATACAATGTGGCTCGGATCTGACAGCGATCGAAATATATATTTTTGCAATATCAACATTTTGTTAGTGCTAATCAAAAGTTAGTCCTTCAGTCCAATGACAATCAAATATTGGACTCCAACTATAACATGCATTACAGACGTGAATATTTAAAGCCAACATTATTCGTCTATAATGTTGAAGTTACTGCATCACTGATGCATATGGTCTTATACACCTATAGAACGGAATCCACGCGGTCCAAGATTTTTGACATTAGATTAGGCTAGAATACCTGGGGAGCATACGGTAGCGTGCCCGTTCAAATGTCACAATTCTTGCACCGAGTGAGTTCAGCAAAGAAGGATCTTTACTGCTACCTTAACTTGTCGTTGGTTCTATAAAGTAAACATCCATTCAAAATAACGACCAAACAATGGTGAAGGCGTAATCAATTTTCTCGAAAACATTCATTTTAGCATAGCATAGGGGGCCCAGATAGCCGTAGCGGTAAACGCGCAGCTATTCAGCAAGACCATGCTGAGGGTCGTGGGTTCGAATCCCACTGGTCGAGGATCTTTTCGGGTTGGAAATTTTCTCGACTTCCCAGGGCATAGAGTATCTTCGTACCTGCCACACGATATACGCATGCACAAATGGTCATTGGCATAGTAAGCTCTCAGTTAATAACTGTGGAAGTGCTCATAAGAACACTAAGCTGAGAAGCAGGCTCTGTCCCAGTGGGGACGTAACGCCAGAAAGAAGAAGAAGCATAGACTGACTGTACATGTCAATGGTTGCTACTCCGTGATTGATCGGAACTGGTAAGAATTGCACTACGATCAAAATGAATAAGGGATGGGAGTTTCCGCTTACTCTCGAAGTGCAATTTCAGCAGATCTAATATTATTGATCAATAACGGCGCCGGCCAAGTCCTTACAGTCAGTTGGGATGGGGAAGGAATGTTAGGGTGTAATGATTGTTGCTTCTAGAGACTGATAATACCTCTGCATCTCCACAATCACCACGGGAAGGGTGTTTATTAGTGAGGGAGGAAAAGATCTTGGAGTCACCTCTGGTCGGTGATGCGATCCATGGACAAGGGGGGAATATACGACTTATATTTAAATCTAGTTTTGTATTTTTGTCTCGAGAAGTTTTTGGTAGAAGCTTTAAAAAATACGTCAACATCTATAATGTCGAACAATTCAAAAGACGTTTTTATTAATGACGAAAACTGAAAATTACATGTATATATTTTAAATTATATGAAAAAGGAATAATGCCGACACTTGTAGTGACGAACCATACATAGTTTGTTTGAAAATTACATATGAGTATTACTGTGCATTTTGTCTCGATATGGTAGAAGTTTTAGAAAGTACGTCAACATTCACAATGTCGAACAATTCAAAAGATAATTTTTAATAATGTAAAAAAGAGAAAAATATATGTATATTGAAATTGTATAAGAAAAAAGCATAATGCCGACACTTATAGTGACGAACCATACAAAGTTTGTTTTAATATTACTTAAACGTTACGCTTTCAAGAAAAAATGTGTTATCATAAGCATGAAACGAACTCACCAGTTGGTAATCCATTCTCGATTGAACACAAAACTGACACTGACAGCAAAACTTCTTGGCGCCCCGAAAACAAACCGTCTTGCTTGGGCCTTCCCAAATACCTACCCAGCAAGACGCTCCAAAACAGGAAAACAAATTTCCGGCAACGAAAACACGCGCGAAACCACGAGCGAAATCTATCGGACGACGCATAACCGAACTGTCCTGCTTGGGCTTCACGAAGCACTCTTTTCTCAAAAACATTCATTTTGGGAATTTAGTAGAATTTTCTGATTAAATTGGCAACAATGCACTGCAGTAGCATTGCAAACAACATCTTTCAAGCATATTTATTACCTGTAATTTTGCGAATAATAATTTTTACTTTTCCACGTTAAGCCATAAAACTGGTTCTGGACAATCAATCCAATTTGACAGCCGTCCTTCACCCTTGAAGTTCAGTTCATGGATAAATAAGTCAATTTGTCGGTTTTTTCGTTCTTCACTCTCTTCAAAAGATCATCTTCTTTATTCGACGGCTAGAAACATGTGTTTTCTTATTTTAGCCTTCAATAAATTATGTCAAGATTCATCTAAAAATGTAAGGAACATTGCATCCGAAATAAGCGATTGTTGCTCGAATCGATAGTAAGTATTTTTGATAGTAAGTTGTTTTGATCTAGGCAGACCAATTTCTTATCAGACCGATTTCTTATTGGTTGTTTCCTTGATGTTTCGCACATAACAGCAATTCCCAGCTATAATGTGTTTTAAGCGAAAATATCTCCTATAGTTGATCATCGTTTTCGAAGATACCAAATTTTTCATCACTGGACTTCAATATAGGAAAATAAAATATTTGCCGACTAGCGCTATCGTGAGAATGACTTCCGAACTAAGAAGGTTTCAGGCGAATAGCTTTCTTTGGATTTAATCAGTGGACTGATATATGTATAAGCGAATAAAATGTGTGCCCAGTAGTGCCATTTAGGTGATTTCCGAAGTAATAAGTTTCCAGGCGAATAGGTCTCATTTAGTTCTTCAACTGTGTCAAAAACACTAACTACGTATCCCTTCATGGATTAAGATAGATATAAATAATATGTTTGTTTACTAGCACCACCTTGGGAGAGTTTTTCAAACTACTATGTTTCTGGACGAATAGATCCCATTTAGTTGAACACTTTTGTCGAAGACACCAATTTCGAATATCATCGCTGGACTGATATAAAAAAATAAAATAAAAACCACTAGTGCTACCTTGTGAGTGTTTTCCGAACAAATAAGGTTTCAGGCGAATAGTTCTCATTTAGTTGTTCAACTTTGTCGAAGACACCATTTTTGTATCTCATTACTGGACTAAGATATAAATAAATAAAGTTTTGGCTCACTAGCGCCATCTTGGGAGTGTTTTCCGAATTTATAAGGTTCTATGCGAAAAGGTATTATTTAATTGTTCAACTTTGTCGAAGACACCATTTTTGTATCTCATTACTGGACTAAGATATAAATAAATAAATTTTTGGCTCACTGGCGCCATCTTGGGAGTGTTTTCCGAATTTTTAATGTTCTATGCGAATAGGTATTATTTAGTCGTTCAGCTTTGTCGAAGACACCATTTCTGTATCTCATAACTGGATTAAGATATAAATAAATAAAGTTTTAGCTCACTAGCGCCATCTTGGGAGTGTTTTCCGAATTTATAAGGTTCTATGTGAAAAGGTATTATTTAGTTGTTCAACTTTGTCGAAGACACCAATTTTGTATCTCATTACTGGACTAAGATATAAATTAATAAAGTTTTGGCTCACTAGCGCCATCTTGGGAGTGTTTTCCGAATTTATAAGGTTCTATGCGAAAAGGTATTACTAAGTTGTTCAACTTTGTCGAAGACACCATTTTTTTATCTCATTACTGGACTGAGATATAAACGAAGCAAATATTTGTACGCTGGAAAGTTGTTTCATATGTTGCTTATAAATGCGACATTTGTTGGCGTCTGTGCGCCACCTGGTGAGTTAATTCTGAATTAAAATAGTTACCAAGTGGAAGTCAGCAGTCCTGTGATCAACTTTGCAGAAGACAGTTTTCTCCTAAAGCTCTTAGTTTTCAAGATATTTGCACTACAAGTACTGACCTATTTATAGGACGCTGGGCGTTCGGGGCTTCTGTCCTATTTTTAGGACGCTGGGCGGATATGGGTTAAAGTGTTGGCTCAGATTTGTTCGTTCATGTTGATAGCTTTTAGGAATCCTATTAGGGTTTGAGGTCACGCTTCTCTCGCGAGAGAGGATTCTAAGATTTTCAGCGAATGGAATAGAATTTCTCAAATCCTACTTGAAATATCGTAATTTTCAAACAAGACTCTCTTCAAAATCTTTCTTAGAACACTTTGTGAAGATTTCATAGTTCAGGCTTCAACCAAATTTGAATACTAACCTATAGATCATAACTTTTTACTGACATTTTTTGGGGTGGTAAGTATGTTGTTTGATTTTTTTTTTTAATGTAAAAACAACAGATCGGAAACCTGGCTCGAGTAAAGCTGCGTAGATTCTTTACGTTCATTTTAGTGAAATAAAAAGTGGTGTAGATGCATTCATTTCTGAGTGGTCTCGATTTGAAACCAGGAAAATTTTCAAAATTTTCAGATTATTCTCCCAACTTGAGAGACAATTTTCTCTTATTTTCCTCGAGCCTGAAAGAAACCGATAGTAACAAGAATCGCAGTTGGGCTTAGGGTAGCCAGCACAGGATTATTCAATACTCAGCAGCATTTCTGTTGGTTAGATCTTGTAATGAATAATGAAATAAAAGCAAAACATACACATTGTATATGTTCATGAAAAATATGAAACATTACCTTATACATATTTTGCATCATGTCATTCTATTATGTTCTTATTTGATTTTGATAAATTTGAAATGAATAAACAGTATTTTGGAAACCCTATACGGGTAGGAATCGCTTTGTTCTCTGGCTCTCTCTTTACTGTTGCGTTGTGTTTAGCAGTACACATTACACAGCGTAACAAAAATGACATATTTGTGTGTCTCAATGATCAAATTATGTGTCTCGAGTAGATTTTGGGTTGCTGAATCTGCTGTCGTTCTCAGAAATGTTCCATCACGTCACGATTTGTAGCTACAGGTCGCCAAAGTTGTATAAACCACTGATTTCATTAATGTTTACAAGAAATTTAAAGTATGATTTATCAAACTGTTTTGTGATCTAATCCACCAAGCATGCAAAATATGTCTTTAAGTTTCGTTTCAGATATAATTTGGGTGCAATTTCAGAATTGAATTTGGATTAAATCGATTTTTTCAACATGCTTTCAGTCTCCATACAAGATTCTTTGTTTCGCTTATATGGCAAAATTCAATACTTCTCTAAACCATCAAAAAATAGCTTTTAAGCATCGAAATTATTATGAACTTTGATGATATGTATTGTTTTACCCATGTAGTTTGATTTCTATGGCAAATTAAGCAAATAAATTGCCATACAAGATGGCAAACTTGCATGCAAGTTGGCTGAAATAGTCAAATTTTGCATTTTCAACAGCCAATATCTCCAAAACTAGACGTGCTCTGATGTTTCAGGAAACGGCAATGGATTCAGCAAACCTTAATTAAGTAAATAGTGGCATTTTGATGCTTGAGACAAAATCGTGTTCCGCAGTGTTATGAAGTGCTCGAAACAAAACTAATATTTTGTCACGAAAATTATTGGAATAATTCTAAATATAATATAACTGCAATGCAACATTTGTTTGTACTAAGCATTTCACAAATCTTAAATGAACGGTAAATGCAAAAACAAACCAAATAGTAATGGGTGAAGCGAATATTTTATTTCGTTGAGTTTGTTTTTCAATTACTGATGAAAAGGCAGGCCATGTGAAAGGGCAGCTTTATTCGAAATTCTTCGATTTTGTTTGAATTGTTGTGTATCTGTATGGATAATTTAATATCATATTGTTATTATTATCAATATAATGGATTATTGTTATTATTATCAATGTAATGGAATATGTATCTGTTAATGTCATTCAAAGTTAAAACAGATATATTGCCAAACATAAGGTTATAAATACTTTGATGTTTATTTATTTATTTATTTTCGTCAACCGACGTAGACTATCACATTTTACATATACATATTTTTGATTAATTTCTTAATGGTAGTATAAATTACGAAATTTACAATAAATATTGAAAAAAAAAATGTTGTGTGAGTTATGTATATTTCATTTTGTTTTATTTTATGTGTTGCGATTTCGAATGGATTTGAAGTATGTTTTAAGATTTTGTCGAGATATGGTAAATTCAATAGATTGCAATGTTATGCAATGCAATGAAAATGGCCATCATTTGATTTAGAGGCCAATTTTTGACATAATTTGTTCGATTATGATTTGTCAAGAATAAGCTACGGTTTCGAAGTTGCCTAAAAGGAGTGTAGAAATTTAGTTTTGATAATATTTCTGTAGAATCTACAGGTTGCGAAACGATATCATTTACAAATGAAACCCTTGCGATTTCACGCCGTTCATTTTTCCAGGTAGAGCTTCATGTCATCGGCATAAATTAACACTTTGAGTTTATTGAAATTGCAGGAAATGTCGTTTACATACACAATAAAAAAGAAGAGATCCCAAATGAGAGCCTTGAGGGACATCCGAAGTGACTTGAATTGGTTTTGATTTGTCTCCTTTGAATTTTATGATTTGTTGGCGGTCAGTTGAACACGATTCAAGCCATTTCAGCAGTCCTGGCTCGATTCCATTTTTTTGAAGTTTGAAAAGTAGCATTGGTATGTGTATGCGTTCAATGGCTTGCTAAAGTCCGTATAAAGAGCTTCTACGAGGTTGCCATAGTCCATCGCATTCAATGAATAGTCAAAGAAGCCGTGTTGTGTGTCAGTAATTCTATTTTTGATTTGAAGGAATAGTTTTTCGTTGACAATTGACTTGAAAAAATTTGGAATACAAGAGATAATGGCAATACCACGATAATTACGTATGTCAGATTTTCGGCCAGATTTAAAAATAGGCACTAAAAAGGAGCTTTTCCATATTTTTGGAAAAAATCCGGATTCAAGGGATTTATTAAAAAGCCAAAACAATGGCGTTGTTAGTTCTTTTGCTAAATTTTTCAAAAATATTGGTGGAATCGTATCCGGGCCGAACCTTTCAAATCGTCCAAATTCATTAGAGCGTCTAAAATTTCTCGCACGTGGATTTGATTTACACCAATATCTCTAGAAAATTCCGAATAAAACGCAAAATAATTGAGATCGCGGTCTTCTTCCGAAAATGTAGTAAAGATTTCTTGGAAAAAATTGGCAAATAGATTGCAATTTTTTTCTGAGTTGTCACCCACATTTTCATCACCTGCATATGGATGAAAAATAGTCAGATTTTAGTTTTGTTTTTACGTTATTGAAGAAGTTCTTTGGACAAAACTTTATTTCAAGCTCAATTTTTAAATTGTGTTCTTAAAAAGCATCACTGATGGCAAGATTCAATTGATTGCAAATGTCCAAATATTTTTAAGTTTTCATCTTTCTGGTGTTTCTTATAAATTTTGTGTTTCACCTGCTATGTGTGACTTTACCCAGACCTGTTCGAGTTCTTTAAAATTTTGTGTGTTGGTTATTTCAGAATTAAAATCAGTTAAAAGAGCAACGAGTACTCCCCCGCCTGATTTTCTTCTGGACTCTGAAAAATTCCGGTCGCCTCTGAATACGTTGAAGTCGCTTCCAAAGACCTCTTCGCCTCTTACGCTTTCATCCCAGCTTGTTTCAGTTGCCAGAATAACCGAAAAGGATGAGCTTAATAAAGTTTATATGTACACAAAGAATATTTGTCAAATGCACAATAGTTTTTTTTTTTAAACCACGTGTTGTGTTGAAAATCGAACCCGCGACTCCGATTTGAATCCCACTGGGGTACCTGTTTGTTTTTTGAAATAAAAACTTCAATTCGTGCATTTGACTCATAATCTATCATAGCATTAACATTAAGCAATTCGCACAAATTCGTAGGTGGTACAGTCCTAGACCACTGTATAAGGGTTACCCCTATCCCGTTCGATACCATAGCTAGATATTTGGGATTAATCTGAGCTCTTAGACGAGATTGGCACATTCTCCAACAGTTGAGAGCTGTCCTGGCCACGTCCTTGCGAATGCTGAGGGATGAGTAGGGATTAACACATTTGACACATAATCTGTCTGTACATAAAAACGCCAAAGTATTGAAAACATAATAATTTCTGATACAGAATAGTATGGAGCTAGACAAATGAAATCTACAAAAAATAAAAGTTTTTGCTTTCAGGGGTTTTTTATAACCTGCAGTATAGATAAGGTTCATATAAAATTCAGAAATCATTTATGCTCAGAATTTCTAGAAAAAAAGGGTATATTTATATAAACAGATTTACGCCATCATGAGTTCTTAAACTATAAAATTGAATAGTTTGCTGAAAAATGTATTGAATTATTTGTTTCAATTTCGAGAATATGCTTGAGTCCTTCTGATTTATTTTTAAATTCATTGCCAAATGGAAATTTCAGGAAATAACGAGAGATTCTGAGAAAAATTTTGAATACAAATGGGAATTTTCAGGATAATGAGATTTTTTCAAAATATTGTTCAGTAACTTATTCCTAAGAGAATTTTGCTCCAACGGTGAATGTTTGCAGATTGCAGCAAGCTCAAAGAATATTTGTCAATTATTAGTTTTTGTTTGGGTTTTCTGTCATTGATTAATGTAGTTGAAATACTATTTTAACCTGGATTTTCTGGAAAAATTGTCATGCCACTGGGGAACGTTCGAAACCGAAATTATTTCTAAATTAACTGTGAAAACATAAATTTTTGGAGAATATTTGTGTCAAATGGAAATGAATAACTTATTCAAAAGAGATTATATTTCAAAACGTAGGATATACATATATTATTTATGAGTACGAAGAAGTCTTGGAAGAATACTTGTGCTAAATGTTTGAAAATCGCGAGAAATTCTGAGATTATTTCTCGATTTATTTTTCTATATGTAATAGTTTTGGAAGAATATTTTTGTTAAGTGGGAATGCTTGTTAATTTCGATGATTTTATAGATCACTTCTGAATAACTATTTAATGCGAAGGTGTCAAGGAATATCACCCCTATTCTTATTTTGCTGGCGTAAACGGGAATGCAAAACGGATTTCGATCGAAAGAGCATTAGAACATTAACAAGAACAGGGGTGTATATGAGCCGAATGAAAATGTTTGAACAATGCGGGAAATTCTGAGCTTTTTTTTGATACATTCCTATGATTGGTAAAAAAATGTGCCAACCTAAATATTGTTCTACTTTTCCCCGAATGTCGTTTCCCCGGATGTTATTTCCCCGAATGCCAGTTCCTCGAATGACCCATTTCTCCGAAAGCCATTTCCTCGAATGACTCGTTCTCCCGAAAACTGATGCGGTTAAAAAAGGAGCAAGCATAGTCTTTACTCTTTGGTGACAAGGTAATGAGCTTAAAAGAACGATAAGCAATCAAAAGAAGGCGATATTGGATCATTTTCGACTCAACACGTATTGCCAAAACTGCTGAGGACGGTAAAACTCGAAAGAACCGTCAATCAAATAAAGAAGGGTGCAAATTCTATGACCGGTTCGTTCTCCACCTTCAAGTGCAAAAACTTATGACACTTATGAAGGCTAAAAACTTTTCGGGGATCTGGGCTACTCGGGGAACCGGCGTTCGGGGAACCGACATTCGGGGAAAAGTAGCACAACCAATTGAAAATGGTTGATAATTACGAGAATTTGCGAGATAATTTCTAAATTATGTACAGTAATACCTCGACATAACGTAACTTGATTTTTATTTTCGTTACGTTATATCGAAGTTACGTTATATCGAAGCAAAATATTTTTTTCCTAAATTTCTTTCAACATATATTGCTAAATGAGAAAATGGGTATTACATTGATATTATTGAACTATCAGGCATTTTCAGTTTATCTTACATACTTTTTCGATAACATCGAATATTTAATTTTTATTTATTTTTGTATTTCCACTTCTCTATTGCAGTAATTTTTAAATATATGTATTCAGGAAAAAAAAAGAAATGTATTCTGGAAATGGAGAAATCCTTGAACACTCGGTGAAACAAAAAAAAGATGAATGGGATATTCCAGAAATATTTAAAACAGTAATGTCGAGCAGTCCATGAACATTTCTAGCAGGCAATTAGGCTGATACAAATATTAATTTTCTTTTATGTCCGAGACCACTTGGAAGGTACGAGGGGGGGATAAAAATAAATAAGGAACAAAAAAATATAAATGAAAAAAAGTTATTTTTTTGAATTTTTATTTTTAACGATACTTTTTGGCCTTTTTCCAATTGTCAACTGGATCATTATTTTATCTGTTTTTTATTTTAAAAATTTAAAAAACCTAACCGATGTCAAAAAAATGATGAATCTTTTTTTTCTCCCCTTAAAAATTTTCGGATTTTTGAAGGGGGGGGGGTGACATTAAAGAAAATTAATATTTGTATCAGCCTTATGGAACTTCAAGAATTTTGTTTGTGAGGAACTCGTGGTAATACTACTAAAGCAAATCTTTTTGTAATTTATTGACAGAATTTAAGAATAAATGTCTTAAAAATTCAATGAATTTTTTTTTTTAATTCTTGGCGAAATCATCTGAAGGATATCTGTAAGAATTCGTAAAGCAATAGCTTAATATATCCTTAAGCATTTTTAAGAAAAAAATGTTTATCAAATATACGTTAAATGGATCGGCGATGGCAGCGTGGCCCGACAACATACAAGTCTAATCTGCGTTTGATTTAGTTTTTTTGAATACAAAGTCTAAATCAATAATTATTGAAGTTTGCATACCAAATTGAAGTGAGTATCAGGCTTGATTCCAGTGGAAGAGTAAATGCAATAAAAATTAAGAAGAATGATGTATTCAAATATACCGCAATGACAAAATGATAGTTAATGTGTATGGCTCACTCGATATCCGTTTATGACTTTATTCAGTGCTTTTTCATTTGCTATTGGTTGGTGTTTGAATCTTGAAAAATATACATAAACCATGTTTTAAATAAAAATAGTAAAAATAAATGGAAGCCAAAAAAAGTTACGTTATATCGAGTTACAATATAAAGAGGTTACGCTATATCGAGGTTACGTTATATCGAGGCATTACTGTATTTTTTCTTGGGTGTCTTAGGAGAATATTTGTGTCAAATGGAAAAGTTCCAAAAAAGCAAAAAATTGAGAGAACATTTTTATAGTTTTTCCAATAGTAGGCGTTTTGCGAGAATGTTAGAGTCAATTGGAATTGTTCGAAAATTGCATAAAAATACAGAGATCATTTTCATTACGTAAGATTATTGGGCGACAATTTGTTTCAAATTAAAATGATTGAAAATTCTGAAATTATATATTAAGACAAAGGACTCTGGTTTGAATAGGATGCAGAGCTATTTAGACACTTCCGTGATTCACTTTGGCATATATGGGGTTTTTCTCGTCCGAATTCTCTGAAACTTTGCAATCCAAAGCACTTCAATATGACCCATATTGTGGCCAAATATGAGCTTGGTAGCTTTCGAAAATCGCCACTGTCGAAGTTTGTCTAAAAAGCCAAGGGAATATGGTGAACACTTGTTCGGGGTACAATACGATTAAAGAATTATATCGCGAATCCGATTAGGCGTGATTATATCATGGGTCGCATCACCAACCACTGGTGACTCCCAGATCTTTACCTTATCCCACTAATCCAATATCATTTCCATGACAACTGTGGAGATGCAGAGGTATACTCGGTCTCTAGTAGCAACGGTTGTCTAACTTACATTCCTTCCCTTCCCCGATGACCATAAGGACGTGGCCGGCGCCGTTATTGACTTTTAAATTTTGAGCTCTCGATTTGTGCACATTGAAGAATGGTAAGCTAATCCCAAGCCCCAATCATTAATTCCCTGTGCAACTTCGATTGTTCTGGTCAATCATGGAGTAGCAACTACGAATTGTACGGTCATCTATGCTCATACTCATGTTCATGCTCAATTTTTTTTAATGGAAATGATTGAAAATTGCTGTAAATTGTGAATTTATTTCGAATTGTTTTTTTTATTATAATTGGGTTTGCGGAGAATATTTGTGTGAAATGTTAATGTTTGAAGAAAAAAAATCAGAATAGGATACTTGGGCCTTCTGGGAGAATATTTTTGCCTCTGGAGAATGTTTAAAGATTACGGGACATTCAAAGATTATGTCTAAACTATTTAAGAAAATATAATATTGGGAAAATATTTGAGTAAACAACGTTGTTTTTTAACAACTACCGAGAAGCTTAACATTACATATAATTTGCAATTGGATTAGATGGACAAATTGATGTGAAGATTTGCGAAAAAGTTACACGTCTTCTCAATGAGAATCGAACTCACGACTCCCCGATCTCTAGTTGGGGCGCGTTACCACTACGCCATGAGAGGACTCATGAACGCAGAAGTTAACCTGAATTCGATTTCAGCTCAATAATCACGTGGTCCTTTTTCGCAAAGTGCATTTCTTTCGGAAGAATTAGATGCCCATCCAAACACAACGCTTTCTATATATATCCAATGCCTAGCCCGAGTGCGCATTGTTTTTTAGGTATAGGAATAGCACACTACACTAGCCAGCAACTGCAACACATCAATTTGTCCATCTAATCCAATTGCAAAATTATATGTAATGTTTAGCTTTTCGGTAGTTGTTAAACTTCCACTCGGCTGGTTAGCCGTAAAACCACGATTCATAATTAAAAACAAGTATTTATCGAGCAACGGACTCATGTTCCGTAATCGGTCGTTTGAGAACGTCGCGACCCATTGGAAGCCCACACAAAAGAAACCTCAGCCAGCGCAGTTGCTGGCTAGTGTAGTGTGCTATTCCTATACCTAAAAAACAATGCGCTCTCGGGCTAGGCATTGGATATATATAGAAAGCGTTGTGTTTGGATGGGCATCTAATTCTTCCGAAAGAGGTGCACTTTGCGAAAAAGGACCACGTGATTGTTGAGCTGAAATCTAATTCAGGTTAACTTCTGCGTTCATGAGTCCTCTCATAGCGTAGTGGCAACGCGCCCCAACTAGAGATCGGGGAGTCGTGAGTTAGATTCTCACTGAGAAGACGTGTAACTTTTTCGCAAATCTTCACATCAATTTGTCCATCTAATCCAATTGCAAATTATATGTAATGTTTAGCTTTTCGGTAGTTGTTAAACTTCCACTCGGCTGGTTAGCCGTAAAACCACGATTCATAATTAAAAACAAGTTGTTTTTCAGATTATTTCTCAATTATTTTGTATTTCTTAGGAGTCTTGAGGAAATATTTGCGTCAAAGGGAAATCTGGATAATTTTTGAAATATTTTATAATTTATATCAGTTTTGGACGATTCTCGAATGGTAAAGTGTACGGATAGCTGAAAGTGTTCAGAAATGTTATTGAAATAAATGGTTTTGTGTGAGTTTTCTGAAAGAAATAGAATATGTAAATAAATTTTCAAATTTGGGCAAAATCCTACAGAATGATTAAGAATGGCAAAGTCATGTCAATTCACAATGCAGTAACGAACTTCGCACTTTTAGAATCACTGCACCCTGTGATGTCAAACTAAAGCTGTTCTCTACTACTGCCAAATTTTTCTTATGGATGTGAACTTCTTTTAAATGCTTCAGCTAGGGCAATTGACAGATTCTGTGAACACTAACATTCAATTTAGATATTCAAGTCAAAGCACTAATATTACTACTATTTTGATCTACACGTGGAGAGCTTATTTAGCTATTATTTCGGTATCAATATTAAAATAAGAATATATGTTGTTATCAACTTCAGTCTTTATTTTGTTAATATTTTGTTATTAAAATGACAAAATATAATATTATTTAGTTCTTCTGCCATACAAAGTTAGCTATTATTTTTGTTATTTTAACTCTTATTTCGAACAACTAAATATCAAATTTTGACCTTCAAACATTCTTTTTCAATGGTAAATGTTGTTATTCGTTGCAATTCTTCGTCATCCGGGTACCGCAAAACGGAAAATTTTCAAAAGAACAGCAATATAATATTTTACTACAAACATTAAAAAAACATACAAAACAACCACAAAGAACATTCCACGATCTCATCCAAAGAAAGGTTCCATCGTCAATAAATAACTATACTTTACAGCCAACATCGTTGGATATTTCGGAACATCAGAAAACTTCATTCTTCTACATCAATTGACTTATGGAATCAAGGACCCACAAAGCTTTTCGAACCTGATTCGTCGTTGGATTGAGGCTTGGATTACGTTATATGTATATAAAAAAAGGAGTTGCCGTGCTGGATCGAAATTCATACACCTAAGAATTGAATCTGAATCTACAATCAAGGAAATTTTCATTGCGAAAAGATCCTGGACCGACCGGGAGTCGAACCAAGCCACATTGAGCTTGGCTTTGCTTTATAGCCGCGGACTCTAACCACTCGGCTAAGGAAGACCCCTAGTTTACAGGTATCTACAAGCAAATAAATTCTCCTGAGAACCCAAACATAATTTTAAAATTGGATACTACAGTCGACTCTCCACATGTCGATGTTCTACATCTCAATATATTTTCTTATCTCGACAATTTCGTCGGTCCCTTAATTCTGCATACATTTTCTCTCTCCACATCTCGATGTCCTCCTTATCTCGATATCCCCATATATCGATGTGTTTAGGTTGATTTTTTTTTGGCGATTTTCTCACGATATGACCATTATCAAAGGTTACTAGACCGAAGTTTTGGGATTAAAAACAAATTAGGAACGCGAGGGGCCTTTCTTAGGCTAGATTCCGCGGCTACAAAGCAAAGCCATGCTGGTGTCTGGCTTCGATTCCCGGTTGGTCCAGGATCTTTTCGTAATGTAAATTTCCTTGACTTCCCTCAGTATAGAGTATCATCGTACCTACCACACGATATATGAATGTGAAAATGGCAACATGGTCAAAGAAAGCTCTCAGTTATCAACTGTGGAAGTGATCATTGAACATTTAGCTAAGAATCAGGCTCTGTCCCAGTGAGGACGTGATAGCAAAAAGGAGAAGAAGAAAGCTCAGAAAAATAGTATGCTGAAATGTATTCTTCAAATTATGCGAAATGGCGTTATACCTAACGCCATTAAGCCAAATGGGGTAAAGCCATTTAAAAGTAGTTTTCTTCGCAAGTACCCGTTAGAATACCTGAAAAAACACCTACACTAATTTTTAGATTAATTTCTGAAAAAAATCCTTTTGGATTTTCCGGAACACATCGAAAATTGTTCAGAAGGAAATTGGGATATATCCTGAGAGTAACGCTGTAGGAATTCATGCTGAGAACTCTTAGATTAGCTGTTTCCTGAACTGAAATAATAATAAAACAAATTGATCACATGTCCTTAAAAGGTTGGTAGGTGCAAGTTGTCAAACCTTTTCAGAAGTCAGAAATGACTCAAGCCGTTACCTGTAACTCAGCCTAGAAATACATTTAGGTTGTATTTCCACGACCGGTGGGATTCGAACCCACGCGCCTCCGCATGGTCATGCTGGATAGCTGCGATTGGACCGCTACGGATATTTAGGCCTTATTTTATAAAGACATTCAACACTTTAAAACAAGAAAAAAAAACAGAGATGACAATCTTCACTTCACAAAGATTGATCGTGAGCAAGCTTCAAAGGCAATTGTCCCTTATTGGTGTACAAATGTATTCGCAAAAACGTAGACACATTTTTTAAGACCTTGCAAGGACAATTCCGCACATTGCCCTTAACATTTTATGACAGTTCCAAAATAAAACCCGAAAAAAAATCCCCAAATATTTACTCAGCACTCGACCTATCCTAAAGACACCCATACTCACGTTCGGTCAGGCACTCTCATATATTGCCTGCCTTTTTTCGGCGACTTGCCTACCTGCCACGGATTCCTCTATTACTGCTGCGTGGTGGTTTGCCAATCTACCCTGTTTGGTTGCAAACTTTTCACCCAACAAAGCGCGCTCGGGGCCTTCGAGGTCTGCGTGCTGTCTGTCCGTCCTGTGTCAGCCAAACGAACGAACATAACTGTTTAATGGCAGAATAAAGAGCAATTTTATGACGGCTATAATGCTGCCTTTTCGTTTTGTTTTTGTCACATCGTTTGCAAAAATGTTTTTCGATGCAGTTTTTTGTTCCATTCGCGTCATTTAGGTCGCTCGGGATGCATATCAACAATTTTTTTTTCTTCGCTTTTTGCTGTTGACAGATTTGTGCTGCACCGGAACCGTGAAGCCGAGGAGAATCTTTGAGGACAATCCAGAGAGGGGCTATAAAGTTTCGATTTTTTGTTGGTTTCGTCATGGTGCAGTACGAGGAAAAATACTGCACTCAGCAATGTGTGCGCAAAAATCTCCATTGCATCGGTCGTAAAATGGATGTCTCCTCAAGACGCATGGACGTAGCCAGAGAGGTGCAGGAGGGATTAAATTTTTGAAGATAGTTTTCAGCAGAGGCGTAAACAAAGTTCAAATTCGTGGGTAGGACAAATATTTGTAATATATTCTAAATTTCAATGGCACAAATCTTAATAAAAAGATAAGAATCTGTCACGAAAACCGATACCTCTTTCTAGCGATGTTCTAAAAATCTAAAACGTGTTTCGATAATTCGTTTTTTCATTTCAGAGTTTTACTGCCTTTAGAGTGCATTGATTCCTTGCATTTTGACTCGAATTTTTTTCTGTGGACTTTAACCTTGATTAGCCCTTCCTTGGAATTGACTGATTTCACTATAATTTCCACAGTAGATTATGGCCAAGTGGTTAGAGTCCGCGGCTACAATGCAAAGCCATGCTGAAGGTATTTGGGTTCGATTTCCGGTCGGTCCAGGATCTTTGAGCAAAGAGTATCATCTTACCTGCTACACGATATTGTAAGTTCGGTCAATCATTAGAAAATGCAGTTCGCTGAAAATGGGTTTTTCTCGGTATCCAAGCAAGATATTCCTACTTCGGAGGTAGGGCGCAATAGAGCGCATCAGGATGCAAATCGAATGTAACACTTTCAAAGTTAGGTATCTCCCATAGATTCTGTGGAAAATCCAACTCCGGCGAGAAACCGATTTTAAGTTTTTACTGCGCCGATAATAAACAAATGCAAAAATTGCAACTTTGGCAAAAAAAAATTTCAGTTTGAAGAAGAAGATGAAGAAGAAGTTATGGGAGTCGAAAGGAAAGAACTGGAGGGGGAGAGTGTTTTTTGAATTTTGATGACCTTCATAGTTTAACATTTTATGCCAAAATGGTACAGAGAAATTGTGAGTTAAATTTGTCACTCGCCTCCCTAATGAAAAAAGCACTGACTACGCCCTTGTCAAGAGGAGTTGGTTTTCAGCCGGGTTGAGTGATTTCAGACTCGGATGCAATCAGTTTTATGATTAGCCATCGCCCAGAAATGGAACCCGGACCAACCGGCAAAGTAAAGTGGGTGAGTAGTCTACCAATTCGGAAAAGTTGTCGCTTCGCCTTCCGGGTCGTGGTTCTTATCTAGCATCGTGCAACCAGTCAGTTTCTCATTAGATACTGCCAGCCGGATGACGGGGTTGCTTCCAGTTGCAACGAATCCGGGAGCTTGGTCTGAAATTCCCGGAAATCAGTCCGAAGACGTGAGCAGCAATTCAACCATTCGAAGCTTACACAGTTGTGCAGCATGTGCGCTTGTCGGGTTGGCCTGTCCTGGGTTTTACCGAAGGGAATACTTAATCCAGTGAAATTATTCAAACGATTCTCACAAATCCACTGAGGATAAACTTTACTTCCTATCTGCTTTTTTTCTCGGTGGTGGCCCGGCTACGTGTAGTTGCTTTGTCCTTTTGTGGCACTGGCGAAGAAGTGTTGAAATTCCTAATTCCTTTCTTCGTCTTCCTGTTCTCTTTCTACAAGAGAACAAAATTGCCATACAAACATACACAATCTGGAAGTTGACTTTTGCGGTTGCGACCTTCGAAGGGGGTGAAGTGATACAACTGGTGTACTCTTCTTTGAAGAAAAGGGCTCATGAAAGGGGTACGGATAAACAAACAAACGGATAAAATTCAATCGGTGGTCGCTCTTGAGACTACCTGTGGTTGGGTTTTTTTCTTAACCTTTAGAAAAGTATGGAAGCAATTATGATAGAAATTTCTGTAACGTTAAACAAAAAAAAACGACTACTTAAGGTGATTATAAAACGAAGCCAACCGTTTACGTTGAAAATCAATCAAAGTGCTTGCTTGCTGGTGGAGACCAATGGAATAAATTTTCAACAGCGAGCGCTGTTTGGTTCTCAAGATTTGCGCTCTTGAAAATTCGAATTGTAGCTTCGTTCTATAATCACCTTAAGGGATTTTGATGATTTCATTTTTGTTACCTTTAATAAACTGGTTCGCGACAGTATCTAACATAATAACTTCCTGAGTTGTTAACTTAAAGCACTCTGTTTTAATTGACCTAATCTATGCAATCTTTGCATTATACCATTTGCCATGATAATCCGACATTCTAAGTTTTCTGTTATAGATGTATGCAACTATTCTTGTTTCATTATTATCTCCAAAAAATAATCAAGAGTTAAAACTGCACCAGCACAATCTATGTTCATTTCCTTCACGGTGGCACAACGTAGGTTTTTGGCCATTGAGAGGAAGTTTGCTGGAAACAGTGAGTTCAAGAGTGAATATGTGGAGTTCATGGAAGATTACACAGTACAAGGCCATATGGAGTTGATCCCAAGTGTCGAAAATCCCCTGTTCATCCTGCCACATCACGCCATATTTCACCCTGACAGCTCCACCACGAAGACTCGCGTCGTATTTGACGCCACCTGCAAGGGAAGTTCCCAGCTGTCGCTAAATGATGTGTTACTCGTCGGTCCCATCGTACAACCACCCCTTCTTGCTATCGTGCTCAATTGGCGGATTCCTCGTTATGTTTTCAAGACGGACGTAGAGAAGATGTTCCGCCAAATTTGGGTCCATCCTTCTGACCGCAGGTTTCAGCAAGTTCTGTGGCGGACAAGCCAATTTCAGGAACTCCAGCGATACCAACTCACCACGGTAACATACGGAACGTCCTGCGCGCCATACATACTTAGCCAGTGGTGGAAAGCATCATGCCGTTTACGCAAAATGAACCAACATTAAGCAGCATCCACGCTCACACGCTCACGAACCAACAACGACCGATTTGCTCACAGATTTTTGCATTGGAGAACCAGAACAAAACAAATGTAAAAAGAGCGTGATTGATGGATGAGCAGAGTCTGCTCACAGCTGTTCTTTTTTCCGTTCATAGCTAATTTTGTAAATAATTGGGTGGATTATGATTATAATAGATAGATTACAAACTAATGTACGACAGTATTTAGAAAATCGAACGATATATGATGTTATTGTAGAAATATCACAGGGAATCGGATGCGTGAGTGCATGTCAAAATAAAATGATGCGATGCCCTCTACAGTATATGTGTTCGGGCGATCGTGAGCAAAGAAAGCAAGAACGCAATCTCACAAAAGGAACCACCGATGCGGTAGCATTTTTCTGTTGTGCATGAGCAGACTCTGTTCACCGTTTTACAGCACTGCCTTCATCTTCGGCCAGTTGGTTTAGCACTCGAGTAGCTATGTTACATAGCTACTCGAGTGCTAAACCAACTGGCCGAAGATGAAGGGCACCAATATCCGCTTGGGGCAAAGGTCGTTCTAAAGAGATTCTACATGGACGACGCTCTATCCGGGGAAGACGACCTGGAAACCGCTATAGAATCAAGCAAGCAACTGGCAGAGCTCTTGAAGCTAGGGGGCTTCAATTTGAGAAAATGGAGTGCCAACAATCCAAGGATCCTGGCACACATGCCAGAGGAAGTGAAGGAGTTTGCGCCGGAAACAGAAATTGATGATGCCGGAACCATCAAAACGTTGGGTTTATTGTGGTCACATGTTAGCGATGAATTTGGATTCAAAATCCCATCGCTGCTTTCGTTAAACAAGGTCTCAAAGAGAGTGGTGGCATCCGAGATGGCACAGTTGTTTGACCCCCTCGGATTAGTTGGATCGGTAGTGATGAGTGCAAAAATGTTTATTCAGAAACTGTGGGCGATTGGGATTCCTTGGGATGACGAGCTTCCTGAGAACTTGCGAGATTGGTGGTTGCGTTTCCGTAATGAAATTCCGGAACTTGGAAGGTTGAAGGTTACACGACGAGTGCTTGCCAATGATCACACCCGTTACCCGTTACGCATTACACTGCTTCTGTGATGCATCCAACCACGGCTACGGCGCGTGTATGTACGTGGTGTCATCCACTGGAACTGGAGCATACTACAGCCAATTACTAATCGCCAAATCTAGAGTTGCACCATTGCGTGGCCTTACTACACCTAAACTGGAACTTTGCGCTGGGTAAGCTACTTCGGGTAGTAAATTACTGCTTCTGATTCTGTCGAAATTCTCGAAGGTCGTCTATGTGTGTCTATGTTCGATCCGTCCAACGAACGGAATTTCCTGAAGAAATTCGTTATCTCTCTGCAAATCCTCAACGACGACTCACCAACAAGGATAAGAAGCTCCAATCGTCGTTTAAGTCGCTCAATCCCTTTCTGGACGATGTTGGCCGCTTAACGAAGCTATCAGCTTCTCTGGACACTCGAGCGCCCATCCTACTTCCGGCCAAACATCATCTTTCTTGGCTGATCGCTCGGTCTCTTCACCTGAGAACCCTGCATGGGGGACCATCACTGCTTCTTGCGACTATTCGACAAAGATTTTGGCCATTACGTGGACGCGATTTAGCCCGGAAAGTCGTTTGACAATGTGTGACCTGTTTCCGTTGCGCCCCGAAACCAACAGAGCAATTCATGGGTCCTCTTCCGCCCGCATGAATGTTTTCGAATAGTGGCATGGATTACTGCGGGCCATGCAGTGTTCTACCGTTAGTTGGGAGAGGAGCAAACGTAAAAATGTAAGTCACCGTGTTCGTTTGTATGGAGGTGAAGGCGATACACCTCGAAGTCGTGAGCGGTCTGACACCGTCGCGTGTATCAATGCAGTGAAACGGCTCATTGCTCGTCGTGGTCGCGTAGTGAATTTGTACTGTGATAACTCGACAGCGTTCGTCGGTGCTGATCGAGAACTGAAACAGCTTCGCCGACAATACGTTGAACAGTTCTCTACCGAACAATGGAATGGGTATTGCCTGGAGCATGGGATAGCGTTCCATTTTATCCCTCCTCGGTCTCCCCACCACGGCGGCCTATGGGAAGCGGGAGTAAAATCCTTTAAATACCATCTGCGTAGAGTCCTAGGCAGTCGATCGTTTACGTTGGAGGAGTTAACTACTACTGTGGCTCAAATTAAAAAAAAATAAGACACGGACACCGTCTTCAGCCATTTTTAGCTGCACAGACTGTAACTTAACACTAGACAACGGACAAGCATGCTCCAGTGGCACAGCCGAGAAACATTCCTTACGAAAAGTGACGGCTGAAGCGGGAATCGAACCTACACCCCATGACACGAAGCGATTACTGCCTGGCGACACTAACCGCTCGGCCACGAAGCCCACGGCGGTCCTTTCTTCGTTATCAAACTATCCACAAGATCTTTCCAGCCTTACTCCCGGCCATTTCCTAGTAGGTGAGCCTTTGTATTCAATACCCGAACTCGACTACACTGGACAGTCCGCTGGTCGTCTAAACCGTTACCAAGAGATGAAGTCCTGCTAAAACAAGAGGGTCTACCACCGTTGGAGTGGAACTTGGGCCGCATTGTAGTGGTGTTACCAGGATCTGACCGTCATGTTCGGGTCAAAGAGGTTCGTACAGCCAAGGATACGTACAAGCAGGCAATAACGGAGGTTTATGTGCTGCCTGTTGATGAGTCAGCCGTTGAAACTCAAGAGGTGAACCAAGACGGAGAAACCGGCGGTCCGTCAACCTAGGACGTGGATAGTTGAAACAACCGCCTCAACGGAGGCTGGCATGTTGGAGATAATATGAACCTTAATATTGTAATCACTACACATACTTATCTAGTCTATAGTACCCTCATTAATATTGTTTGAAACATACACATTACACTTAAATTACACACATATGGATCGACATGAAGGAAACAATTACCGATGAGCAATAAAATCAGTTATAATTTGACTATCGCGCAGTACACATGCAGTAAGGAAATGTCCCCAAACTGGCCCTGGCGGAACCGGCTACGATGTTCCGGTACGGTCCACTTATTCAAATTATGTTGAAATGATGAGAATTGACCATTATCTCACGTTTTACATAAAACCTTTGGTGTTGTAGCTGAAATAAATAAATAAATAATCACATTTCCCGAATTTGGCACCCTCGTGACCCCAGTACAACCCGGAACATCTCCGGTTACGAATACAGAATTGTCCATTTATGACAAATAACTGAAACCTTTTCAAAGTAAACTGAGGGTAGTTTCAAAAAAATCTAATGAGAATTGACAAAATGGCAGCTGTTTGAAAAAGCCTTGTCGGAGGCCGGTAACGTAAAGGTTAAAAAAAGAAATTCGAAAAAAAAAAGATTCATTAATTTGTGAATTAAAAAAAATCATTAAGAGGTGAACCAGCGTTCGGCTGAAAGCCTCTCAAATAAAGACAAAAACAAATAAATAAACCATTCCCAAGTAACCAAACAGCATTTCAATTCGCCCTGCCAAAAAAACCCAAGTCTGCACAGTAAGCCTGGCCATTTTAATGTTTGTATCATATTGTATACGATATGCTACAAATACAAATGTCGACAAGAAAATACTGGAATTATTTCCAGTATTTCCAGTATGCTTTTCAATATTGGCGGAGCAAGCGCTTAGATTGATAGATAGATAGCAGTTTAATTCGTCCTGTCTGCTAAAATAGTGCTAGTATATAACTGACTAGACTGGCCCTAAAACAAAAATGTTGTAAAACTCAACAGGGCACCCCCTAGATATGTGCCTTAGGGTAAGAAAACAGCGCTAACAAAATTTCAACTCGATTGGTTGCTCCACCAGCTGGCGCATTCAATTTGAAGTTCATATGGAATATTCGTTTCCCGGGAAGCTCACAAGATTGATCAGAGCAACGATGGACGGTGTGCAAAACTGCGTGAAGATCTCTGGCGAACACTCCAGTTCGTTCGAGTCTCGGCGGGGACTACGACAGGGCGACGGACTTTCGTGCCTGCTGTTCAATATTGCGCTTGAAGGTGTCATGCGGAGAGCCGGACTTAACAGTCGAGGCACGATTTTCACGAGATCAATTTGTTTGCTTCGCGGACGACATGGATATTATTGGGAGAAAATTTGAAACGGTGGCAGATTTGTTCACCCGCCTGAAACGCGAAGCAACAAGAGTCGGGCTAATGGTGAATGCGTCGAAAACAAAGTACATGCTGGTTGGCGGAACTGAGCGCGACAGGACCCGCCTAGGAAGCAGTGTTACGATAGACGGGGATACCTTCGAGGTGGTGGACGAGTTCGTCTACCTCGGATCCTTGTTGACGGCTGACAACAATGTTAGTCGGGAAATACGAAGGCGCATCATCAGCGGAAGTCGTGCCTACTATGGGCTCCAGAAGAAACTGCGGTCAAGAAAGATTCACCCCCGCACCAAATGCACGATGTACAAAACGCCCATAAGACCGGTAGTCCTCTATGGGCATGAGGCGTGGACTATGCTCGAGGAGGACTTGCAAGCTCTTGGGGTTTTCGAACGCCGAGTGCTAAGGACGATCTTCGGCGGCGTGCAGGAGAACGGCGTGTGGCGGCGAAGGATGAACCACGAGCTCGCTCAACTCTACGGCGAACCCAGTATCGTGAAGGTAGCTAAAGCTGAAAGGATACGCTGGGCAGGGCATGTTGCAAGAATGCCGGACAACAACCCTGTAAAGATGGTGTTCGCCACGAATCCGGTCGGAACAAGAAGGCGTGGGGCGCAGCGCGCTAGGTGGATTGATCAGGTACACCAGGACCTGGAGAGCGTGGGTCACAGTCGAGGATGGAGAGAAGCGGCCATGAACCGAGGGAATTGGCGAAATATTGTTTTCGAGGCTTTATCAAGATAATTGATGTAAAGCCAAATAAGTAAGTAAGTAAGTATGGAATATTCGTTCCAAATATATTGAGAATTGACCCAATGTCACTGTTTCGTTTCGTATACTAGTTGATCGCGTTCAATTGAGCCCAGAATGACAAATACACTAGTTGATACCCTAATGAATATAATTGCAGAAGGTTGAATCTAGATTTGAGCTCGTTTTCATTAACATTTCAATTATTGAAAGTTAGGCTTAGATCAGCCTCCCGTATAGTCACATATAGGCATGCGCCTTGTGCAGCAGCTCACCCAGCGTTATAGGTGGCTATGATGCGCTTAGTGGCTATGTTGAGGAAATACAAAGCAGTATAGCATGAGCTTAGCAAATCTCCTTCAAATAGTTAAAACACCAACTTTATCAATTTTAATCATGATACAACCTTCTACAATATTGTTTGCTATGGTATCAAGTAGTGTTTTTGACATTCTGGGTGCAATTGAACGCGTTGATGGTTTGTTTGATTATTATGCTTGGGTGGTAAATGACTGGACAATGCGTACCATTGGTACTTTGCGTACCTGCAGGTATAAAATAGACCCCATTTGTGGTACTTACAAGGGAAGGTCACGATGGTGTTACACGGGGTTTTCAACCGGACTATTTTTGTTAGATTCTACATGTCAAAATATGAAAAACCCCAAAGCCTTTCGGGTGATGGACCAGTGGTGTAGCCAGGAGGGGCTCTGAAAGGGGCAATTTTGTACGTATATTATATTATTAAGCTAATTGGCAATTTGACAAAAATATTTTTTTAGTATCTATTGTAATGGCAGAGAACAGAATTGACATTAATGTATGTTTAAAATGTATTTTCCATGCCATAGGCGCAATTGGGATGGGTTTAGTATTTGTATACTACACGTTTAAACGTTGACAAACGGGCAATCTGTACATCATCGGTGGATCAGGTTGCAGGAAGTTCGAAAACAACAACAACTGAGGAATTACTAGATGCACCGACAACAACTGAGGAGTTACCAGAAGTACCAAGTGCAGATAGTCTTGCCACGGTACCATCAGCGACATCTGTTTCAACAAATCAATCAGAAGATGAGTGCATCCAGAAGGTCAACATCAAACGCTTCAACGAAGGGATAGCTGGAATAAAAGTGACTCCGATTAAATGGACGAAGATGGGTTACGTCAATTATCCCGAGAAAAAATACCGTGAAATCAACGAAGCTGTACGAAGAAACCTCTTCGAATTAGGACCTGAGGATGTGGAAAATACAGACTACGATGAGGTAATTATGAATATGAAGGAAAGGTTCTCGAATCTAGCCACGACAAGGAAAGAAAAATTATTGATTTTGTCGATGCTGCCAAGCTCGTGGTCTATTCAAGCCGCCATTGATGAGTTCAAAACCAATAGAAATACAGCAAAAGAGGCAAAACAATTCAAAAATAACTGTCTTGCAACCAAAAATGCTAGGTCGAGTACTTCATTAACAGATGAGACAAAAGAAAAATAATTCAATATTTTGAAGACGATGAAGTAAGTAGAGCTATGCCTGGCCAAAAAGATTATGTATCTGTAAAAAAAGATGGAAAGCGTCAAGCAATCTAAAAACGATTGATGATGACTACTTCGAAAGAAGCGTATTCACGCTTCAAGGGAATTAACGAAAATATTAAGGTAGGTTTTTCCTCATTTGCAAGCCTTCGTCCAAGGCAATGCAAGCTTCTATCCGATTCAGGAACACATAATGTTTGTGTGTGCACAACACACGAAAATATTAACCTAATCTTACATAGTTTGAAAAGAATCAATTTATCAAAGGATATTAAAATGTTAACTGGTAGTCTTTTGTGTGAAAATACAACATCAAATTGCTATCTACGATCTTGTTCGGATTGTCCAGATTCTTCATCATTGGAAAATACTTTATTCGCTGAGTTTGAAGAAAATTATATTGATCAGTTATCATTTGAGCAATGGGTGACCACGGATAGGTGTGACCTAGAAACTATTGTAAAACCTGTAGATGAGTTTGTGTCATTTTTTTGCTTGAAATTAGAAAGTTTAATTCCTCACGACTTTATTAAAACAGAGCAATCCCGCTTTTTAAAAAATACGAAAAATACATTACAAGATGGTGAATTTTTAGTCATTTGTGATTTTTCTGAAAACTATAGCTTTGTATTGCAAGATGAAGTGCAGTCCCATCACTGGAACGTACAACAAGCTACAATTCATCCATTCGTTATTTATTTCAATGGAAGTACGCAAATTGAACATTTTAGTTTTATTGTAATTTCCGAAGATTTAAGACACGACTCAGTATCTGTAAATTTGTTCATTGCCAAAATGATTAACTTTTTACGCGTTGATAAGGATAAAGAAATCAGAAAGATATATTTCATGTCTGATGGAGCAGCATCGCAGTACAAAAACCGTAAGAATTTTTCGAGCCTATGTCAATTTAAATCAAAGTACGGAATTGATGCAGAATGGCATTTCTTTGCTACGTCACATGGCAAAGGTCCTTGTGATGCTATTGGAGGAACCATAAAGCGCATGGCCACAAGAGCAAGCTTAGCCAAAGAACGTGAGCATCCAATTAAAACTGCAAAAGAACTATTTGATTGGGCGAATCGCAGAAAAGAAGAAGATTTAACAAAATTATCATTTTGTTTTACTACTACTGAAGAGTACGAATTAACGGCATCAGAGCTCAGCGAGCAATATAATAACGCGAAAACGATCCAAGGAACCCAAAAATTTCACTGTTTCATTCCATTGTCAGAAAATAAAATTAAAGCAAAACTATACTCGAACTGTACTGATAATGATGCAAAAGTGTTCGATATTGTAAAAAAATTGAATAACAATAAATAAATAAATAAGTATTAATAAAATGTTCTCATGATCTCATAACGCATACCCAAATCCAAACCTTTAAAGTTTATATATAACATTTAGAAACTCATCGATCATACTCTAAAAAAAATATCCTGGTAAAAAAAATTATATTTTCGTGTAATCTGTTAATTCATTTTAATTTATACATATATACATATACATATAATATTTATACATATACATAATATTTATACATATAATATACATAATACTAATGAATACATGAAAATGACTTGTTTAATTCACGCAAGGCCCTTAACAATAAAATCAGCAACAAACTACGGTTCCCGTAATAATTTACACCGAAAAAAAAATTTTTTTTTCTACTAAATGTGAAAATTGTGACATGTTTGAAATGTCATAACTTTTAATTGGTTTACCATCACCAAATTTTTATGGTAGATGGCTAATATAATGGACCGTTTTCCCTCAAAAAATTACGTTGGTATTCCGATAGGGTTTTGAGATATTTGAGTTTTTGTGTCAAAAATTATGTTTTTTAATGCAAAAAAAAAATTTTTTTTACTGTGTGTATTTTTTTTTTTTTTTTTGAATCTTTATTTAGTTGTCTAACTTTGTTTCTTTAGTTGTCTAACAATCGAACGAACCGTTTTTGCTGTGCAGCTTTTTGAATATTTTTGAACCATTTTCACATACACCCTTTTGAAAAGTTAGTCGTGACTCAACTTGAAGATTTGATATCGGAAAATGACGATTTAGATGGAGCTGGAAAACTGTGCAAAGTTTCAGCTCAATAGAAAAAAAATGAATTAAAAAATTTACCAAATTTTAGTGCTGTTGCTTGGAATCACTCTACGATGAACACCTAAACCAGAGAAGGAAGATCAAGACAGCAGGAGGAATGGCTTCATCAGTACGGCGGATGAAGGAGACGTGCTAACTCCCACAATAGGTGAAGTTAAGGATGCTATCAAACAGCTCAAGAACAACAAAGCAGCTGGAAAGGATGGTATTGGAGCGGAATTTACTAAAATGGGCCCTGACAGGTTGGACACTTGTCTGCACCGATTGATAGCCAGGATCTGGGATACAGAACAGCTACCAGAGGAGTGGAAGAAGGGAATAAGGGAATAATATATCCTATATACAAAAAAGATGACAAGTTAGAATGTGAGAACTATCGAGCGATTACCATTCTTAACGCAGCCTATCTGCTGGCTGGAGGAACCGAGCGCGATAGAGCTCGCATTGGCAGATGCGTGATGATCGACCGGGATGAGTTCGAGGTGGTGGACGAGCTTGTCTATCTCGGATCATTGATAACGTTGGATAACAACTGCAGCAGAGAAATTCGAAGACGTATCATTGCCGGAAGTCGTGCTTACTTCGGACTCCACAATACCTTGCCGTCTGGAAAACTCCGCTTCCGTACTAAGTGTACCATGAACAAGACGCTGATAAGACCGCTAGTCCTCTACGGGCATGAGACGTAGACAATGCTCGAAGAGGACCTGCAAGCGCTAGGAGTTTTTGAGCGACGTGTACTTAGGACTATCTTCGGCGGAGTATGTGAGAACCGCGTATAGAAGAGAAGAATGAACCACAAACTTGTGCAACTCTACGGAGAACCCAGTATCCAGAAAGTCGCCAAAGCTGGAAGGGTACGATGGGTGGGACACGTTGTGAGAATGCCGGACAACAATCTCACAAAAATAGTGTTCACCTCAAATCCGGCCGGTACAAGACGAAGGGGAGCGCAACGAGCTAGTTGGTTTGACCAAGTGGAGCAGGATATTGGAAGTGAGGGGAGATCGAGAAATTGGAGGTTAGCAGTCATGGACCGAGTTAGTTGGCGTAACATTGTAGCGCCGGTTTTGTCTCGAAGGACGTAGAGCCAGCAAAAGTAAAGTAAGTTGATTATCATTATTTTCTTCGAAGTGTTTTTTACTTAGCTAGTTTTTTTATATACTTGGTTGATTTATGTTTTATTTCTCAACAAATGATTCAAATTTTCGAAAGTTTTATTTTTAATTTTATCAAATTATCCATTTTATCAAAATATTACCATGGAAAACCTTTTAAATGTCTTTTTTGTTTGAAATCCAGTCATGCAAAATGTCCTTCTTTCTGAAATATCCTTCTGGTAAGCCAACTCTCAGCTGCATCGATGATGTCTGCTTTCATTGTACTCCAGCAATCCACAAGAGAGGCTTTTTCCAGCTCCCCCTTTTGCGTAATGCAGCCGTGAGGTGCCGCGCATATGCAGGGAAATACGGTTTAGCTACTTTATGTCATACCTGGGTGGCTGTCGGTACAAAACGTTATTAACGACGGATTGTAGAAATATGTCGCTACAAAAAAAAGTTCAGTTGTTCGAATCAAAAACGAAAGCTTCTAAACGACACCATCTTATTTCAAAAGATTAAGCCAAACCCTGAATACAACTCCATTAAAATGCCTATCTGTCCCAATATACCTTTTTGATTCATATTACGGACACTTAAGGCCTCTATGAAGTATAACTCAACAGAATTTTTATTATGAATTTTCATGAATATCTATGAAAAATTCTTATTAAAACGAGCCTTCAAAGTGAGAACTTTTGATCTGCAACAATTGAAACGTTTCGCGTGAAATTTTTCCCATACAAAGTAGGATGTCCGGAATTTAAATCTGTCCGTAATATGAATATAAATGGTAACTCTTTAACTCTTATAGTGTCTGTAGAATACCATCACTTTTCGACGAATCAAACATAAACCAATTCAGTTCAATATTGTCACTATTGATTAACAAACAGTTTTTTACGATTTGAATAGATTAAGGTAAAATCTCACCACTTTTGTTCCAGAGATTCTGATTGGAAACATTTCTATTGAATCGTTATTGAATTAAAATTGTTGAATTTACAATTTGCAGCCTCTCTAACAGCTTTTCAATAGTTGTCATCATTTTAGATTGGCTGTCGTCAAGCAAGTGTATCTGCAGCAAGATGAAATTAAATGACGATTTATGATAGGCAACCCAGAAAATCCAACTGCGGGACACGAAACAACGTGATTTTGGAATCACAATCTTCACAAAAAATTAAATTAAAATCGAAAACAATGCTGATTTGAGAAACAGTGTCAATTTCCATTTTTTTTTTGTGTCAGTTCTAATGGAATAATATCTCAACAATCATGGTATCATGTGTTATCTATCTATCTATATAAATAAAAATGGAATGGTGTTTGTATGTCACGAAATGGCTTACGAACGGGTCAGCGGATTTGGATGATTCTTTCTCCATTTTGTTCGTCAAGGGTTCCGACGTGTTTGTGTGTATAAAAGTTCTATGATATTCACCGGGAACGTCGGAAAAATGAGAGTGAACGGAACTGTCATTTTATATGGGACGATTCGTAGCTTGTAAGCTACTTGTAACAATATGTGCTGCTTGGGAAATTCTGTTTAAAGTCGTAGGCGGAAATCAAAGAAAGCATGTCTTTCCATTTTAGAATCAAGTTGCACTAATGACAGGTTATCCTCGTAATATTGCGCAGTTTCCACTTAACTGGACTGGACTGCTTTGATAGTTGGATTATTGGGAAAGTTTTGTATCGCGCGCCGAAGGTCGCCAAGCAGTGGCTCCAAATATTCTCCAAATATGCTTTCTATTACTCAAAGTTCTTCACTTGCACTCGCAGATTAGCACTTGACTGCATCATTGTCACAAATAATTATAATCAATCAAGGCTATTTCAAGCTGCAGAAATACTTTTAAAAATGTTTTATAAGCAAGTTTTTTGTAAAACAATCAGACTAGCAACCCGACTGAAAGCATATGATTTTGCTAAAAGACTGTCCATTAATTACGTAAGGGATTATGGGGGGAGGGGGGGGGGGGTTTCTGAGATTTCTTACGCGCCATACAACTTATTTTTGATTTTCATATCAAAAATCTTACCATAGGGGAGGGGGGTTGAAAAAACCCGAAAATTGTCTTACAAAAATTGTCACCCCTAAACCTTAAACAATTTTCATTGGTGCGAAACCGATTCACTGTTTTTGCTTGCCCGCCAACTCCGAAAACAAAGGGTTTGACGTTTCCGCACTTATGAACCAGCCCGCACTTCTGAAGTGCGGGGCCCAGGTAGGTGGGAACTGCGCAATATAACTGTAACGCAACGCAACTCGCAGCGCTAATTTCGAATACAGTAGTTTCTCGATTTTATCACTGCTTGTTTTAATAACGCTTCATTATATCACTCTCGATTTTAGCACGGTTTTCTGTTCGATTTTATCACGCCACAATAATTATATGAAATTCATACATTTTACATTGAAAAACAAACCCTAACAATCAACATATATTTATTTGGCCCATGCCTAATGTGCTTTTCATTTCATTAGCTTTATTTCTGCCATACAAAGTTACATTTTGATAAAAATTATAAGTCAGAAAAATACATTTTCATTATATCACGCTTCGGTATTTCACGCCAAATTTTTTTGGATCCGTGACATAATCGAGAAATTACTGTAAAACATTCAGAATCATTTTGAATATCTTCTTCTTACGTTGGTTTTACATTCCATGTGGAACACAACCTGTTCTATGTCTTTGTATTATCGGGATGCACTCATTTTAAAATTGTTGTACCTGATGTCAAATTTGATTTAAATTTTCAATTTAAAAATATTATTTCTCATCCGTTTTCAAACAATTTTTAGGGTCGATCGCAAAATTCTTCTAGTTTGTGGAACCGAGTTTATTTATTTATTTATTCTTCTTTGCCTTCAACTCAGTGGTTGCACAGACTGTAGCTTAAATTAATTATCTTATCCTACTTTTAAATGTCGTCTTTGTTATATTAAAATCGAACTTGTCATGCACTTCATTAAAATATCTACAGCAGCTATGGAGAGGATTATTATGACCGTAAAGCGTACGATGCGTTGGTAGATAAAATAAAGTATTTTGTCGTAGACGACGAACCGGAGCATGGAAATTCATATGTCGAAGAAGATTTGCGCAGTCGATGTTTCCTGTCAGTAAGTCGAAGCAGAAGATTCGTTGTGCCATAACTCTTCTCGACGCTAACGTGTCCAATCCTATTAGCCTGCAACGGTGATCGTAGGGAGGTAATCTGATGGGATCATTCCACGGTAATCGACGCAAAACATAACGCAAAAAAGATCGCTGCACCCGTTCGATTCTGTCAGCTTGAACTTGATGATACGGTGCCCAGACTTGTACGGCGTACTCCAACACACTGCGAACTACTGCACAGTAGATCGATTTCATCGCATAAACATCCCGAAACGATTTTGTGATCCTTCGTACGAATCCTAGTAATGCAAACGCTTTCGACGTAGTAGTAGCAATATGCTCATTAAAGTTCATCCTGCTATCGACAATCACTCCAAGATCCTTAATAGAACTGACACGTTCAAGTGTTTGAGATGCCATTTCGTAATTTTGTTGCATCGGGGAACGTGAGCGTGAAAATGAAATACATTTACATTTGTCTGCATTTACTTCCATTCCGTTGGCGTGGCACCACTTCACGATCGTATCCAAATCTCGTTGTATAATACAACAGTCAATACGGGATAGTATCGCTCGGAAGATTTTCAGGTCATCGGCGAAAAACAATTGTTCTGATTGGATTAGACCACACAGATCGGCAGTGAACAAAATGAAAAGCAGCGGTCCCAGATTACTTCCCTGAGGAACACCCGAAGGTATCCTGAAACGGGATGACTTAATACCATCAATTTTGACGAAAGCCCAGCGTGCAGTCAAATATGAGTGTAACCAAGATGTTGCCCACTCGGGGAGGCCCATTTTTTGTAGCTTTGCAATAAGTAATCCGTGAGGTACTCTATCGAAAGCCTTTGCAAAATCGATATATACGGCATCGACTTGACGATTTTTTTCCATTTTGGTTCTAACACTGGTTACGAACGTCATAAGATTCGTCGTTGTAGATCTGTTTTTGACAAAACCGTGCTGTACCTCCGGAATGACTGGCAAAACGGCTCGATACAAGGCCTCATGGAAGAAGCATTCGAGAATCTTGGAAAAACAGCTCAGTATTGAAATACCACGGTAATTTTCAGCATTCGTTAGGTTGCCCGATTTGTGAATTGGAGTAATAGACGCTTCTTTCCATAAAGCAGGAAAAACGCGATTCGTCAGCGATCGATTAAAGAGAATTGATAAGGGTAGGGCAAGCGATTCGGCGCACTGCTTAATAAACAGCGGTGGAATTTCATCGGGACCTGGACCTTTAGTGGTATCCAAGTCAGATAAACGCTGGTAAACTTCGTCTACAGTTACCTCCATGGGTGGCATACGCAAATCATACGACAAAACACCATCGAGCACCTCGTGAGTAACTTGAGTCGAATTTTCGTTAAAAACACTTTTGAAAAATGCGGCTAAAAGATTGGCTGAGTCTGTTGCGGAACTAGCATGCTCATTCTGGAAAGATATCTCACGAGTCACACTATTTGGTTTGCGTTGATTTTTCACAAACTTCCAAAATGACGAAGGATCGCTTTTCGCTTTGTGTTCCAAGCCAGATATATACTCACGGAAAGCTGTACGACGCATGGATGAATACTCCCGTTCCATTGACTGAAGTGTAATCCAGTTCTCTTCGGATCTATGTTTAAAATACCTTTTACGGATTTTGCGTAGCCTATTTCGAAAGTGTCGAAGATCGTCGTTCCACCACGGTTGATTGAAGCTGCGAGCTGCTTGGTTGTTTTTGCGAGGCACATGTTCACGGATGATGTCGTAGATTAGATTGTAAAACTCGATGACTGCGTCGTCCACAGAGTTTTCATTCAGAGTTACATTCCAGTTGATGGCGGTTATACTCCTACAGACAGCACTGACGTCATAATGACGAAAATCGAGTCGGATGTCGTAATAATCCGTATCGTCATTTTTCAACGGTAGGTGAAAATTTAGGAGGATCGGCTTGTGGTGCTGGTCAACTTTTAACAGAGGAGTAGGCGGCTCCAATACTTCCACACTATGAGCATCATTTACAAACGCCAAATCGAGTAAACGACCGTTCTGATTGAGGACGTTCAGCACTTGAAAGAGTCCGACTGAAAGCACTGATTCCGTCAACGTAATCTCTGATTCAGAAGATGCATTTGTCGGTAGATACGCGTTGATTTCGTCATCATAACTCCAAATGAGATGCGGTAGATTGTAGTCGCCCAACAAAACTATGGTGTCGTTGATCGATGCTTTCTCGCAAACCTCTCGAATGCAGGAAGCATGTTGGTCATAGATTGACGAATCGGAGTTAGGACTAATGTAGATACAGCAAACATAGACCGATTTTGATGGAAGCTTAATACGTACTGCAACTTGCTCAAGGCCGAACCCCTGACCGAATGAAACTATTTCGCATCGATGGTGCTTCTTAACAGCTATCATGACGCCACCCCCTCGTTGAAGATTGCTTGTCGAGGCGTTCCGATCACACCGATACAAATTGTATGCAGAGGACAGCTCTGAATTGGCAATACCTGGATGCAACCAAGTTTCCGTAAAAGCCAGAACCTCATAATCGCAGTCACTTAATTGTACAAACAGATCGCTCGTCTTTGTTCTTAGACCACGCACATTTTGGTAATACACAAGAAAGGAGGACAGGACAGACGACGTACGTGGTGGTTCGGTATCGGAATTCAGCATTAACCCATGCTCGGTTGCTGGGGGTCTGGTATGATGATCGTTTGTGGAACCGTAATCACGGGAACAGCTGTTGGTCTCCAAAAACCCTGGCGTGTTAGGCTATGATCTTCAAACTCACGAAAACGAATTCCTCTGGGCCAGGTATCAGCAGACATTGCCTTTTCCCTCAAATCAGCAGAGACTCCAACTTTGAAAGAGACAAACGATAACGTTCGAAGATCTCTATTCTTTGGAATCAGCTTCACTACTTTCAGGTCGTTCGTCGCTAGGCTCTCCTGCACCATGTGACGTACCTGATCCTCTTCGACGTCGGGTTGAATACCAGACAAATACAACCAAAACTCTGGTGCTGCACTCGTGGAATTAATTGCCAGGGAACCAACCTCTGAGTAGCGCGTGCCAGTTGCACACGGCTGCTTCGATGGGCGCCCATTAGTACTATCGTCATCCACATCGGTGTCGCGTTGCCTCTTGCTTCTTGAAGATGGACGAAACGGTGGCGGTTGGATTGCGAGAGGTGTAGAGGGTACCGCTTCAACCAAGGTTTTGAAGTTATCGCGGATTTCAGTACGAATATCTTGAAGAATGCTGTCTTTTATTTCCGTTTTCAGCGCATCGATGATTTTTTCATTGGCCGCATTTACGGATGCAACGGATTTATGGAAACGTGATTTCGACAAAATGTTGCAGCAAGCAAAACACATCCAGACGAGATGATTATTTGTGTCGATCAAGCGCTGGGTTTCATCCGTCATTCCAGAGCATTTCTTACAGAAAAGGCTTGAGCAGAAACCCATGCATTTCACTGGCGTGCCGGTAAATTCATTTGCACACTGCTCACAAACTGAAAGCATTTTTTGCGGCAAAGAATTTGAGTCACCCTAATATCGGAAAGAGTTACGATGCTCAAAAACTAGATGGCGCAGCGAATAGTTGGAAGACAGCAAACGGCGATTTGTCAGCGGTGACAGTGACAGCAGAACGGTAGCGAGACAGCAACAATGGAGCAGCAACGATACAAAAACAATTCCACTCGACTTACTCTGATGGCGCACGGATTGGTGGCGAAAGATGGTCCAATGATGAAATGGGATGGTTCCTGAGGATGAATCTATGCTGGTGGGTTTCGGATTGTTGAAATGATGACACAGGGCAGTACACGGCAGTATATTACATGCTCTGGGGGATTTTACAGATTGGCAATTGCGGTTTGTTTTGGTTTGGTTATGCGGAACGGATGCAGCGGTGCGAACGAGTAGGACGATGTGATTGATTCAGCGAGCGATATGTTAACAGCAACGGGTACAGGTGGAGAGCGGCGAGGTGGGAAAGTTTTTGTGGCGGCAATGGCGGAGGAGGTAAACTACTTCCACTCTCAAGCCTGCTCGGATTTTAACTTGAAATCACGATCCTACCTGACCAGATATAGTGGGAATTGCAGATGCTGGTGATGAGTCGTCGTACTTGGAACTCGATTTTCGGTGAAATATGAATTGCGGTGGCGGTAGCAGGTGAAAATACGGGAAATGATCGGAGCAACAAAAACAACAACGCAAGCGACTAGAACAGTGGTTCTCAAATTTTTGTTCATTGATTCGAAAATTACTTTAATTTCGGATTTATCATGGGGAGTACAGAGGTAATTCTAGTTAAATATTACTAGTGCTTTTACTTTAATCTCGCGTCCATCGCTTGCGGCACATCAAACTTCATGATTTAGCAAACCAAGCCTAAAGAAAAATAGTTTTAGCACTTTTGGATGACTTTTTCACATGCTAGGTTGTTCCGAATAGACGGTTCTCTGGAAAAAAAAGTGCAGGCTTGCGACATATCATTTTCCTGCATTTGTAAATCAAGTCTAAAGATGGTTCAAACGTATTTGGATGATTTGATCACATGCTGGATTGTTCCGTACCGGCAAGCCACCATTCACCGTGCATTTAAGAAAAATCTGCACTTCAAAAAATATATATATTTTTCCCAAATCATTTTAAACGAACTAGAATACCACTACGAAGCGTGAAATTATACAATAATTCAGGGAAAAATCTAAAATTGGTGATGAATAACAAATAATTACTCAATAACTATGTATACAAATGTCATGTTAAGGTCACCATTTACCGTGCACGTTGGTGACCATTTACCGTGCGTTATAGGAGGTTTGACTGTATTGTCCAAACCATTTAATATTCGCTCAAAAACTAAATATAAAGTAGTTAAATCACGACACAATAATAAATCCAATATTACCCAATGATTTCAAGCCTTTTAAACTAATTATCGATAATAGGAACCATACATATTGATAAGGGTCCATTCTCCGTGCATTTATGTTTCAACTGAAACACAATAAAAAAATATAATTTGCTTAAAATCATGATTCATAAGATGAAATACATCTTACTTGAAGTATCTAACGCAAAAACTTGTTGAAATTATGAAAAAAATTGATACTTTAACGTTAAAATGAAACATGCGAATTATTGACGCTTATACTATGAGTGTTAAAAAATCCTATTATTGAACAGAATTCACATTATTTTGACTACATAAACTAGGTTTTTCAAAATTCTTTGAGACGAGATCAATTTCATTTCATCAGTGTTATCTCATTTTGCTGGCAAAAGAATAGTTTGTGAAAATTTTATGAATATTTTGTTGGAATTTGTATATGTGCACGGTGAATGGAGGCCGCACGGTGACTGGTGACTTAACAGTATATCCGGTTCCCTGGGTGAAATGGCCACTGAATTAGCGGTTCCAAAAAATAGCTGGCCACATATCAAACTTCGATCCCAAATCTAGGCTAGAGAAGGATGATTCAAACCTTTTTGATACATGTCAGGTTGTTTTGGGTACCCTGTTCCCAAAGTGAAGTGGCCATTATATTGACGGTTCTGAGACCTATGTTGTGACATATCAAACTTCATGAATTTGCAAATCAAGTCTGAAGAAAAATAGTTCGAGATGTTGGTTCCCCGGTGCAAGTTGCGAATATATTGGCGGATCTAAAAGGATCTAAAATTTAGTTAGCGACGTACCAAACATCATGATTTTGCAAACCAAGCACAAAGAAAGAACAGATCTTGTGAAGATGTGTGTCGTGAATTCTGAGTTTAATATTTACTCCGCAGAACAACCTAGCAATCTCAGATGAGTCATGCCTGCAGGTAGAAGAGACGATCAAGCAATTTATCACGTTCAAAAATCTTATGAACTCTCTTACTTACTCTTCTTCGCTTGTTTTTACTAACTGATACATTTTCTCATTATCTCGCAAACAGGAAACTTTGCTTTCCATTCCAATTTTTTCACTTCCACATATGTGACTCCGTTTGGTACATGTCACTTAAGTGCCTCAACATAGTCTTGAGGATATACATATTCAACATTCGGTACAATCTTAACCGCTTAACCGCTAAACTTAAATACCTTATAATTCTAGGCATAACAGTCCCACTTTGAATTTTATGGAATTATTCACTTTTTTTTCTCATAATACAAACTCTTGATTCTAATGAATACGCTGTTCTTTATACTATTGCAATGAATTTATTTAAATTTATCACAAACCTGGTCAATACAAGGCATAAAAGTGATAATATCTTAAAACGCGCTTTTCTGGGTTGCATGCTTTGAAAAATGGGGCAATTATGCGTATATCGGCAGTTATATATCATCAAGGTTGTACAAAATACTAAACAAGCTAAACAGGACTTAAACTTTTGTGTGAGGCATAGTTGGATTGAAATGTTTCGATTTAACATCGATTGATCCGAGTTTTTGAAAATTCTTGCTGCCCTTATTCATAATTTGTCGTTTATATTACGTGATCAAATACAATACTTTTCTCTATCATCAGAAAAGTAACTTATTAGTATTGAAAATATTATAAACTTCGTTGATTTGCTCTTTTTCTAGTTTGTAAACACTAATTTCTGGATTAAGTTAATCACACAAATTATCCTACTAGCTGATAAACTTGCATGCAAGGTGGCCGAAATCAATAAATAATGCATTTTCAAAAATCTCAAAACTAGACGTTCTATGATAAAAGTTTTTATTTAATATATTTATTTGGATGTTAATTATTTTATCAAATAATGAACACCGACATAAGAAAGTTTTTGAAGCAGAAAAATGTATGTTTTGTCATTGGTGCCGATCAACACAATTGTGCAGGATAATAGTATGAATTTAGGAACTTTTATATAGATTATCAGATTGTACCCCGTTTGGCATAAAGTCGTTTGGCATAAAGCCGTTTGGCATAATGGCCGATTGGCATAATGATTGAGTTAGAATGAATATCGGCATTTTCTTCTTGGCATTACGTCCTCACTGGGACAAAGCCTGCTTCTCGGCTTAGTGTTCTTTTTGAGCACTTCCACAGTTATTAACTGAGAGCTTCCTTTGCCAAAGTTGCATTTTTCGCATTGGTATATCGTTTGGCAGGTACGATGATACTCTATGCCCAGGGAAGTCAAGGAAATTTTCATTACGGAAAGATCCTGGACTGACCGGGAATCGAACCCAGACACCTTCAGCATGGCTTTGCTTGATAGCCGCGGACTCTAACCACTCGGCTAAGGAAGGCCCCTAATAATCCAAGCTATGAATGTCAAAATTGTAGTGACATTAGAGAGCATAACTAAATAAAACTCGTGACGGGTCTGGTAAAAGATCTTTTCGGAATAATGATTTTCTCTACATCCCATAACATAAAACATCGTTGAGTTGTTGCGATATACATATTTGAAAATAGTAAATTGGCAAAGAAAGTTCGCAGTTATTAATAAAGGGAACGCACATATTTTGCTGCAGATCAAGCTCTGTCCCAGTTTGTACGTAGCACTTGATGAAAATTACTTGGTAGAAGAAGGAAAAATTTATTTGCAAAATATTAAAAGCTCTTATACAAAGATCTATTATTGCAGCATAATGCAAAAATAGTCTATATACGAGAGCAGATTATGTTTCGTTTAAAATGTTTAAGGCTCTAACACTAAATATCTTCTCATAACATAACTCAAATTAACAACATATTTTTGAAAGAACATATATAAGGCAAAACTGTTGAACGATTCCATATAAATTTTAATTTTGAATGTGTACATCGAAAATACTGTCTATTATCGAAAAGAGGGAAAATTTGTGATTGAAATAATATTGTTCCAGCATATCTTGAGAGGAGATCTTGTGTTTGCAAAAAATATGTTGAATATATACAGGTTCTAAAGTAATTATTATTCTAACAGCACATCTTGCAAGAATTGCGAAATATATAAATAGTGAACATTTAGCTTGACAAAATAATAAAATTTAAAACAGTATAGATATAAAGAACAGCCTATTTTGAGAAGAAGGCAAAATTTATGATTAAATCAATAGAAGATTGGACGCCAAAAACTATTGCGGCATAATAAAACAAAAAAAATCAAAAACTGCGTTCAGAATCATAGCTCTTGTTCTACTATTCCCCGAATGTCGTTTCTCTGAATGTCGGTTCCCCGAATGCCAGTTTCTAGAATGACTCGTTTCCCCGAAAAGTGGTGCAGTTTAAAAATGTGCTATAATAGTCTTTAGTGGCTGGAAGTTGAACGAGCAAGAACTATAAGCAGGTATTCTGTCATTATTGGCTATACACATGTTGTCAAAAATATTGAGGACGGTAAAACTCGAAAGAACCGCCAATTAAATAAAGAAGGGTGCATATCAGATGGCCAGTTCGTTCAATACCCTGGAATGTTTAAAGTTACGACAAGTATGAGTGCCACAAACTTTTCGGGGAAGTGGACTTTTTGTTGAAGCGGGATATTCGGGGAACTGGTATTCGGGATACTGGCGTTCGGGGTAACGACATTCGGGGAAACGACATTACGGGAAAAGTAGCACAACCCATCAAAGTAACTGCAGGAATCGATTTCTCTTTTCGCTGATAACTTGATCAGATCAATGTTATTAATTGCCGCCATTTTGTCAATTGGGAACAACAAAATATCTAGAAAATAAAGAAATCTTAAAAGAACAGCCTATGTTTAAAAAAAGATGAAATTTGTTTCAATTTCAAATCAACAGTTTTTATGGCTATGTTTTTGTTACATCATATTTAAAAACAAAATAAAATGTTTGAAAGAAGGGTAAATTAGTGCTAAATATATCAAAATTATCAGTGCAAAAAAATATTCCAATAGCGGACCTCAAAAGAAGAATAAATATTTGGAAGAAGGGTAATTTCTGCATAAACTATAAAATATTATTGACAATAACCTTCCTAATATGCTTTAGTTTATTTAAGAGCATATGATTGTAGAATTAAAAGACATTTTGTATCAATTATTGTCAATTATTGACTCCACAACAAGCCTGATGTCATCAGAGAGATTCAATAGAAACGTAAGAAATTCTTGGTTTCAGACTCATTATGCCAAACGACTATTAAGCCAAACGACCGTTATGCCAAACGACTTTATACCAAATGACCATTATTCCAAACGACTTTATGCCAAACGGCTTTATACCAAATGACCTACCACCAGATTATCAATAGTGTACTCTGAATGATGAACTGAACAGTAATTTGAAGTAAAAACTAATGAATTTCAATGGGGTTCGGGTCGGGTTTCGGGTTTGAAAACCCGAGACACGACCATCTCTAGTAATTACCCACGTTATTAAACTTTTTCAGTGACCAACAAACAGTTTCAATCCGTCTGTAGTTTATCAAGGATATCGTACTGATAAATTGCCTTTTTGTTTTTCGCTATCAATGCACTGGTGATGGAGTAGACAGCATGATGTTGATGAGATATGGAATGATCCGAATTGTATCGCAGTCAGCCTGTACAAATCAGCAAATTTCAAACGTAGATAGTGACAGCAAGCAACTCTGGTTTGATCATAGTGGACTGGTCTCGTGCCTTTTATTGAAAATCTAAAGCATAGGAAAAAGTATTCCAAGCGATCAAATTAACAAAACATTCGCATTATTTGTCGTAGTTTTACAACTTAAGGCCTTCCTTAGCCGAGTGGTTAGAGTCCGCGGCTACAAAGCAAAGTCATGCTGAAGGTGTCTGGGTTCGATTCCCGGTCGGTCCATGATCTTTTCGTAAACGAAATTTCCTTGACTTCCCTAGGCATAAAGTAGCATCGTACCTGCCACAACGATAAACGAATGCGAAAATGGCAACTTGAGCAAAGAAAGCTCTCAGCTAATAACTGTGGAAGTACTCTTAGAATACTACGCTGAGTAGTCGGCTTTGTCCCAGTGGGGACGTTAATGCCAAGAAGAAGAAGAAGAAGATTGCAACTTATCTTTTTGGCGAACCATTTGTATTAAAACTGAATCGGTAAGATCAGAGTTGTTGGAGTTCTGGTCAAATTTTATTAGGACACAATATCATCTAGTCCACTCTGCCCAAAAACAGACCATTTATTTTGTACACTTCATACCATTTTGTCTAAAATTTTGAACCGAATCATGTAGCGAACAATCTCTTTTTGAATGACGTGTTGTTTGAAATATTTTACAGATATATGTCATTCCAGGAAATGACAATTAATTGCAAATCTTCTACTATTCTTTAGTTAGAGGACAATAAAACTAGTTCATAAAAAATACTTCTTTTTACTTATTGAGTTTAGCATTATTTCCTCTATTATTTAGTGACTCTCGACTAGTTTATGAGCTTTGGTCTATTTGAAGTATTTCATATCATCTATGAAATAAAATTTACACAATCAAACTGTGAGGTTATGATAGCTTTGATTTGTCTGCATAGTAAACTGATATAATTAATTATGTAATTAATAACGTAAGGTGAGGTGAAACATATCTCGGAGGGATAAAATTAAAACTTGAATGTAGGGGAACATGGTCCAATTCGGACCTAGTAACAGTTTTTTGGTCATATCGTTTCAGCACGATGAACTACATGTATCGAGCTTGCGAACACAAACACAACATATCGGGTAAAGAAAAGTTGACAGTATTGTTATAAGCACCCGTAAACGTTTTTTATATCGTATTGCCAAACTATTTTGAATACAGCTTGGCTGTGATATTGATGGAAATGCTTTTCAAGTAGCTGATTTATTTATTCCTTTAGTTTTTAGTAATCTACCGTAGTTCTTAGATTTTTTCGAAGCCTTTGTCTTGATCGCAACAGAAACAAAGGCACCATTGATCAATATTACAACTGCTGTGATTTTCTACCAAATTGAGAAGACTTTAACGGAGTGGAATTCTTAGAATAGACTGAGTACACGTTGAAAATCAAGAGGTCCATATTGAACCATATCAAAAGGTCTGGATTGGACCAACACACATTTTGTGATGTTCGAACTAGTTGAGCACAAACAGTGCATAGACATATCAAAACCATATAGTCAGACGAAAGCTTAGGCTTTGGGGCAGGGATTGAATCCTGAGAAAATTGAGAGAATCTCTCACGTATCGCTCTCTGTAACTATCATAACATGCTGCACATTATGAGAGACTGTTTATCGTATACTGCTACAAGTTTGATCAGATTGGGGGGATAGTAGTGCATGATAAAACCCCTCTAAACATGCTCCAAGCCTGGGGGACACTGTTGTTATGGGAAGTTCGTGGATTGTTTATCGTGCCAGTAAAGAAAAACACCTATCCCCAACGGTAAACAAGCGAGAAAAATGGATTTTATCATCGCTCTCTCGTTGGGGCTCTCGCTCGCTGCTTCCATTTATCAGACTTGTTACACCTTGCGATACAATGACGATCGTGGACCGCAACAGATGGGATGTTTTTCTTTACTTGCTTTGATCGTGCTTCATTCTCAAATGAGAGCGAATTCTGCAACGCCTGCTTTGGGGATTCCATTACAAAATAACACAAAAAAATTGGAGAATTATTGTCGCTTAAAGAAGCTTAGAAAGACTTCTAACCGACGGTTCACTAGAGCACTTCAAAACAACAAACTAATATAAAAATCAAACGAAATTGCTGAAAGGCGTCAAATTTATTGTGTTAGATCCAAGCTGGAAGGGAAAACGGTACACACGATCTTTACAGTAACGCCAGTATTGAGAAATGCTTGATGGTCCGAATTAGAACAGGGACCGATTTGGACCAGGTTCCCCTAAGTAATATTTTATACATTGTATGAACTATCGTTCAGGAAATTGTTAAATAAAAATATGTACAGTCTTGAAGTTGTGGGAAATATAAGCTGTTATCGAGAAGTTTCCATTGCTCCAAAGAAAAAAGCGTCCCTAAAGCATTGGGATATGATTTATCCATGCTGTTCTGGATATAAGGCAGAACTAACGCAGTATTTATTCGGTATTTGAAATGGTTTGCAGTTTGCAAAGAGATTTAATATTTCCAAAATTTAGGCTGATTTATACCTGTCAGATGCATTCAAAGTCACCGTAAGCCTTTATTGTTCGGGAATGTGAGTCAAAACGGTACCTTGATAAGATTTTAAAAATTTCATTAGTTGTTCTTCGCAAAAGTTCATATCTTGAACCGTATTCGCAACGCCAGTATATTTATCCAGGTAAAAGTCATTGCTGAAAACAAACTTGTTTGTAATAGCACCACTTTGGTTTGTAAAAATAAATTGAGCAAAGGGAACCAGATTTCCATGCACTTTTTAACAACCTTCCATCGATCACGCATTTTTGTCGCAACCCGTATACAGCAGCCCACACGGGTAGTCAATTTGATCGACCCATTCAAGGTACGCTTTTTAGCAAATTAGCAAATTTTTTGCTGCCGCCTCCAATCGTTTTCCAGGGGGTAGATACCGGTCGATGATCGGTCGGGTTTTCTGCTTGGGCGATGATAATTAGGACCCAGGCACCAGAAAAAAAGGGGGCCGTCAATATAAATCAACCGGGACCCAAAACAAACCATAAAACAATAAACGATCCGTGGCCGGCGACAAAATGCTCAGCAGAACAAAGTGCTCCGTTATGCTTTTCTATGACGGAATAAAAGGTATAGAACAGTACTTCGTAGCCTGGATGTTTGAGTCGATCTGCTAGAATGCTGAAACGGTACGGATCGGATCGAAGTGGTATTGGTTGTGGTGAATATAATGACAGAGCGCGACAGAAAACCTACGAGCGACACTGACGAGTGGACATCGAATTGAGGCATCGTCAAACCAGATCAACGTTAGATCTGGATTCCGCCTCCGTAGTTGGTACGATATCGCATGCGCGCGCACACATGTGTTGACCGTTGATGATAGAGTTGAACAGCAGTGGCTCCGCCCCCGGGACCGGCCGGTTCCGTGCGCTGATTGGCTCGATCGTTTCCCCTTCTATCCGCTCATTCAAAGCGACGACTTGGGTAAGCGCGCGCGTGCTGTTTCTACCTGTTGCGATCGTTCAGTTGAGTAAGCTTTTTGCCGTTTGCGCTTCGCACTGTGTTCTTGCGAGGGCTACACAGACTACGGCAAGCGTGGTGTATTTCTACGCGGGGTTGATGGGGTGGTTTTTATTGTGAATGCAATGTACGAGCCGAGAGACTGGAAACCAATACCAACGTGGCCGAATGTCTCAGCTGTGGAATCTTCGTGCTTGGCAAGGGGTCTTTTTTTCTTCTGCTGGTGTGCCGAGCAGCTTGGCGGTGATTTTCGGTTTCAGTTACTGAATGTGCGCGCTCTCGATCACATGGTGTGTTGCGTTGTGGAACGAGAGAAGGTTATTGTTTTGAACTCCTCTCAACCGGTTGAGTCTTCCCGAGTGCTGGTGGCTTATGCAGGTCGTAAGAAGACCCCGCCGAGTGGTTTATGTGCAGCAGCAGTAGTGACCAGCTGGTGCACCGATAACGAGGTAACCACGCGCCTTCCTTACGCCTCTCGAGCAGTGTTGCGCGCTTTTGTATCGTGGTAGTGGTGGTACTTGCTCTGGTGGGTTCTGGCGAGCCCTTCTGGTGCAGGCAATCAGTGATCCGGCAGCGTGCGGGGTTAACAGTTCCGAAACCCCGGTTCAGCGAAACGGTTTCCGCTTTTTTCAGTCTGAATTGTACTGCGAACGCTGCGTGTTGTCGTCGTGACGGATAGATTGCACATGCGCATTGATAAGGGCGTGATAAGTTTCTTTTATTCGCTGCAAGATAAACACAAACAAATTCGTGCTCCTCAGTGATTGAAGAAGAAAACAAGGCAATGAAATAACCAGAAGAGATAATTGGATGCGTACGGTGGAAAATAGTTCTCCTCACGTCTAATCGTTGGTAAACACAGTGAATGAATTGCAAATTAACGAGTGACTTCAAATTGAAAGCAGAACACGAATAACAACATCGGGTAAAACTTAACCCAAAGGGCCAATCATATGCTGCTGCTGGCTCTGGCTCTGTTCCGAGCGCTTATCAGATCGGTGTTAATTGTTGGCCACACGACCTGATCTTCGTGTGGTGGAGTAACAGCAGTCCTCCAGTTCCAGGTGCTTTCGGAGCGTGATCTGTTTCTGAAAATTGATAGTGAAAACAACCTCGCCACCGTTGACGGGTTTTTGGATGAACTGGATTCTTTGAACGAGTGAAGAGTGCGCGCGCGTGCACTGATCTGGGTGATTCGATCATATCGTCGCAAGAGCATTTAGAGCGGCGTCGATAATGTGGTGATAATACGATTATAACGAGGAACACAAACAGATGGGAGTTGACTTTTGACAGTGATTGGAAGACGGATTCAGTTTTTTTCGTGTTGGTCCAGTTCCATGGGACCAGGTGCAATTCAGCCGGAATAACGAGATTACTAGAGCCGATCAATACGGTGTTAATCAAATTTACTCTTTGGAAAAGTGTTAAGTACGGAAGTGATATGGATAGCTGGGTGCAACAGTGAGAATTGAGCTTGGCTTGGAAAAGGACGTGAATCAATCGAATACATTTGAGCTCGCAATTAGAGTGTGATAAAGAGTTACGGACGAAACGGTGACCAGGAGTACTATACAAGGTAAGTGGTGTGAAGTTGTATTATGATAAACGCCGTAACGATGAAGATCAGTTAATATACCTTGAGATTTCGTACTACAAATGACTTGTATGGAGAACGTGCGCCATAGGATTGAATCAGTATCGATTCAATTGGATGAAGCATAGTTGGTTCAAGATAAATGTCACTTTGTGCCAGCATAGCTCGATCGGCAATATATCAGAATAATTTTAAATTACGTTTATTCGGCTTTTTCTGTCTTGGGAAAAAATCAAAACGGTGTGTTTTGCTTTGTCCGACGTTTCGGTTCTTTTTTGGGCCTATAGTTTCAGTTGTGCTCCAAATCAACAAATGCTCTTATTTGAGATACACAGAATTAAGATAGTGTTTGTGAATGCATTAATAAACAGTTCACATGCTCATGTTGTTTATGAAGCTATTGCACTAACGGTAAACCAAATTCACTCAAAACTTGAGAGATGTGACAAAATCTTAAAAATCGTAAAACTCAAAACATGTTTTTGTGCTTAAGCCTACGAAAAACATTTAAAAATGGAGTAAATATGTGTTGCTGTCCTAAACTTAAGCGTTTGGTAGTAAGATTGGCACAATGCTTCGGGACCATAATGAAGACCATGTAGTCAAGAGATATGCTTTTACTTAGCCGACGGGATTGGATATTTTTCACTAAAATAACACGAACAGCATCGTGTCGTCATATACATGGTTTGCGGATGACTGCAATCACTCCTTCAAATTGTTAATGCAGTCAAAACATTTTCCAGTTGCTATAAGCATTTGAAGGTGAACATTAATCGAGTCAAAAATTAAAAAGCGCTCTGCGCTGAAAATTTGAATCAATTGGTCCTCGTTAATGAGTGTTTTAAGTTGCTCTTATTAACGAATGTCTTCATCTTAGTGAAATCTCACGCAAAATCCCCTCCAATATTTTACTTTTTTGGTGAATGTTTGTTATTGACTACCGGAAGTATTCACATGATGGTTTACGGTTCAAAGGCTACGAAATTTTGTCAAACGAAGTGAATTACATTGTTATTATCAAAGACACAAATCTCTTTATTCTAAGTTAAAATTCCAAACAATATCTGAGCTAAAAGGAACTGGAAGACATATATTGTGAACTACAATAGATTCCAGATATATAAATTCGATGAAAAATGTCTTGAAAATAGGTAGTTTTTTTTTAATATACAAGGAATGGACTTCCAAAAATATCTGGAAATATGCAAACATTTAATAATTGAGTCCCATTGCTGATCCTTTCTCTGGGCCTATGTAGAAGTTTAACTGTAAAAAACTAAATGATCAGTTTAACTGTTAAAAGTTTCCCAATCAATCAAGCAGTGATAAAAGTTTCCCAAGATTCAGATAAAAAAGCATGGTTCGGCTTAAGCAGCTCACGTTTTAAGTAATTTACCGAACTTAACTTCACATAATGTTTATATAAGTTACTTAACTATGAGAGAAAAGTTCGATTTGAACTCGTTCTAAACTTTTTATTTTTTGATAAGTGCCTGAGTTACTTTTTCCAGAACCAAGTTCTGTTAATATCCGTTATGTTCTCTTATTCAACGAAATAGCGATTTGGAACTCAAAATCTACTTAAAGTGAACTTGTGAGTTTCTGCTCAGCTAAAATCTGAACTTTTGATTGCTTGGGCTATTGATGGTTAAATAATGATCTTAAATTCAACTTCAATCTTCGTCTCAACAAAACCCTATCTTTCATCCTTGTTCGTATTGTCGAACCTTCTAATAGCAATCTCAGATGTAGAACATTAAAAATGGATCAAATACAAAACACTAAGGAAGATTGAAAGAGGATTCTAAAGCGATCAAAATCTGAATCTTCCGGTGTCTCCTACAATTATCTTTTAAATGCAACTCTGCAGCTTTCGTCTGTGTTAAAACATTTCAGTTTTGACGTTTGCAGAACAGTATCAAAATTTTCAGTGGAATTTTTGATAAACGTCAATACTTCAGATTTTTTGAATTAGATGGCATTTAAATTGTCAAAAAAAAATAACTAAAAGAGTATATTAAAAAACCACTTAATTCCACTAGAGTTTGTATCCTTTGACAGATACTCGTATTTCGACCTCAACTGTAAGGCCGTCTTCAGACTCGACTGTCTAGTACACGACACTGAAGACGGCCTTACACTTGAGGTCGAAATACGAGTATCTGTCAAAGGATACAAACTCTAGTGGAATTAAATGGTATAGTACTAAATTCGGTTTTTTCATCTACTTATAGGTATTCTACTAAACAGCTCGAAGATTTATTATCAATATAAAAAAGTATCCTCATCGGATATTGCATGTCTAACTACTTTGTCAGAAAAATTGCCAAACAAATTGCGTTTCGGCATCCACAGTGATCTATCCATAATCACATTTATTTCGCACTTGACTCTGAGCTGACAATGCTTTTAGTTGAAAAAAATAGTAAACGATTGATACTTGGCGGAGCATTGCTCATTTAAATCCATTCCCTTGTCTGTTTTTTTTTTTAGGGTTTAACAATTTCTTACATCCCCGTCAAATTTCCAAAATTTGTTATTCGTTTTGCAAACAATCAGCTATTAAGGAAGATTGATTAATGCAATACTTATTTCTCATAATACAACTGTTTATTTATCATACCTCAAAAATTAAAGAGCACAAATCTAGATAATTAGATAGTGGTTACAGCTGCAAACTACATCATTTGGTCATTACCAGCGAGTGACCAATCAATCAATTTTTCAGTTCAAACTCCTATCTGGTTCACTAGATTTGTCCTCTTTAAGGTTTGAGGTATCACTTCACCTTAAGTGGACTATGAGAAATGGCTTATTTCACCACTTTCTCCCTTACATCTCGTTTTTAATAGGATATGAATAAAATCTCATGCTGTCGCCAGATTTCCACCTCTAAGCTTGTTATTCCTTTTACAGTCAACTCTCTCTTACTTGATATTCGTAAAAGTTATCGGAATCTGATCGCTTGGATCGCATTTGCACTGATTTTCTGTTTTATCACGCGATGGTCCCTTCAATATCGAGTTATTGAGAGATGACTTTACTTTTATTTTATTTTCAATGGCTCATCTCACCAGTTTTTTCCTACGATGAGCTATTTATGAAGATTTACCAACAGTTTTAACTGCTGCCGTTAGATTTTCAAAACTCAACTGGAAATATTTCATGCAAAAAATATGAGAAAATCAATGGGTGCGAATATTAAAACTAAAAAAACAACGTAAAATGATATTTTCTCTCCTTTTTGCTCCTATAAACCATCAAATAGAAATGTTTCAAAACGCCGTTTGATTTTGAGCCTTAAACACGTTGATATTTGGAGCTCGACTTGTATAAGTCGACTGATAATTCGACAGATATCACACAATTCCAGTACTTCCGTCAGATTTTTACGTTTAATCCGTTATATCTGTTGTAGAAAACGATACAAAAATAGACTAATTCATATTTACAAGCATTGTGAATCATAGTAAATAGAATTTCCCAATAATTCACCATTTATGGAAATGTTAATGCTTACTGTAAGCTTTTCACTTAGGTTATTCATGAGGATGTACCAACAGTTTTCATTACTGCAAATGAAATTTCATAACGAATCAAAAAAATTCTCATGTGAGAAGGATGTTAAAATCAACTGATGCACACTTGAAAACTGACGGATAATGCTAAAGGGTTAATTTTATCAGTAACTCCCAATCACTTTCAAAATTAAGGATTTGAAAACAAATCTGTAGCTATATTGACCATCCGGAAAGGGTTAAGGCTAAACAGTTTCGAATTCAACTTCCAAGATTGCACTAAAATTTTAAAAACACTAATCTCACGAAGGAAGCATCTAACAACTGTGCACTTTTTATTTTGGCTTTGTGCAGTAACAGAAAGCTTAAAATAAGAAGTTCGGGAACGATTGCCTACTAATTCTCCAGTTTAGTGCCTATGAAAACGTAAGTAGAGGCACAAATCGGCCATTGTGACGGCCATCTTTGGATTCCGAGATGCTTCACCTTAAGTGGACTACGATAAATTGCTCATTTTAGTTGGCACAAAGTGAAAAACACCACGGGAATCAATTTTTCTTCTAACATTATTCAAAAAAGTCCTAAAATTGTGTTTTATTCAATAAAAAGTGTTATTCTTACTATTTTAGCCATTTTTCCACTCAAATAACGGCTATACTCTCAGGCTGAAAGTCTAGTTAATATAGATATAATTCATGTTCTATAATTTAAAAAATGGATCCAAATTAGAACACTTTTGACATTTTTAATCATGTTCAACGTTCACTTAGTCGACAAAACGCACACACAGGGGTTTTACTTTCTAACACTGGGGTTGTTCCTAGCTGACATATTGGAAGGGGCACGAAAAACAAAATACACCCACCACTTAAGTTTAAACCAAGGGGTGTGACAAAATCTCTTAAACCGAAATAAAATGTTTATTGGACTTAAATCATCTGAAACTTTAGTTTCTAGCTTAAACTGGAATACTAAATACTACTGGATACTAAAAATGGAACAAGGCTGTAGGGCCCTACTTGTAAATCAATTAGTTTTTTCATCAAAAAGTCAGTAAGTGCGTGATAAGCAACGCAATCTACGAAGCAGAGTAGTTCATGAATTGCAGGGTATAAAAATTTAAAAAATCACAGGAAAAAGATTATTATTTTAAACATTATTTGGAAGTCAAAAGAGAGTATACAGTTGTGTTCTGATTAATAGTGAAGTGAGACGATTATTATACAAACTACTCCATTATACTCCATGGGTGCAGGTCGTTAGGCTGAACGCCGTTAGGTCGAAAGGGTCGTTCGGCCGGAAGGGCCGTCAAGCCGAAATAACATTTGATCATTTTACTACTTTTTCAAATGGCTGAAGCAATCATCAGTTATTTTTTCTTTCTTTTAATCAAAAGCTCTTCTTTCTAGTTATATATAACAGCGGATATTGTGAGCTTGTAGGTAATGCAAATTGACCTGACCTTTTCCTGTTAGTTACCCATTCGACTTAATAGTTCATTAGAACTATCGGTCCTTTTCGGATTAATGACCCTTTCGGCTTAACGGCATACGGCCAAATGGCATTCGGCCGACCGACATTAGGCCTAACGGAATAGAATCCATATGTGCAATTGGTACGAAATTTTGAGAGAAAACTTTAAATATGCGCAATTTAAATTTCAATAAAATCTATTATTATTTTGAGCGATTATTCCCGATGCTTAGCTTAACAAAGTTACAGCATGCAAAAATTGAGCATTTTGTATGGAAATCGGCATTCACTACTATTATTTTGAACACAACTGTATTTCTTCACAGCTTAGAAAGAGTTGTATTGTAAATTTTCAATCTCTACCCGTTCATGGACATTCGTTGCCTCATCTAGCAATAGGAATTATGAAATCAGTTTATTTTATTTCTCCTCATAAATTTCAAACTGTTCTACACATGGAAAAGTTAAATGTATTGTCATAAATATTAACCACAGTATCAAATGAAATTTAAGTTTTGGATGGTGGCCGAGTGGTTAGAGTCCGCGGCTACAAAGCAAAGCCATGCTGAAGGTGTCTGGGTTCGATTCCCGGTTGGCCCAGGATCTCTTCGTAATGAAAATTTCCTTGACTTCTCTCGGCATAGAGTGTCACACGATACACGAATGCGAAAATGGCAACTTTGACAAAGAAAGCTCTCATTGAATAACTGTGGAAGTGCTCATAAGAATACTAAGCTGAGAAGCAGGCTCTGTCCATGTGGGGCCTCAACCACACAACGTAAAATCACCATGAAACAAAGTACGTTCCTCAAATTGCTTTCCGAATTCATCTGAATAAGCCCCATTTATCAGTATCAACTTTACAACACCGTATCAAAAACTGCATTCCGGTTCCACCTTCTTGGTTCACTTAATTTGACACCGAACAATGAAGCGACATCAACATGACACATGTCCCGAATCAGCAGCTAACCGGCGACGAGGAGGCCAATTCCGTCAAGTATCAACCGCAGAAATTGCCCACAATTACCACGGTTGCAACACTTTCCTTGCTCACCCACCCGCGTTCCCATTCCAGAATAAAGGGTTTTGGCGAGCGCCACCTCGCTAGCGGTGGTGGTTCGTTTGGTCGCTGACCTACGGTCACCTTCTCAGCGCGGTGCAGAACTACACTCTCGTGTGAAAGATTGGGGTCTCCCCCTAACTAAACATACAGAAGTGTTTTGTTCAAATTATGAGTTAATCTTACTTCTGCAAGAAAATAAAATTTAGGGGGTGACCCCAAATTTTTGCACGGCAGTGCACCTACGACGACGACGCTGAACGACTTCTGCACGCTGCTGCCGACGACGACGAGCACCGCGCTTACCACTAAATTGCTCATTGTTATTCACGTGTATCTTGTCGAAGAACGACACCGCCGAAGCGCGCGGTTCGTCCAGCAGTGTGGTGTTTGCAAGTGCAACCACACGAAAAAAATAGCCGCGTGTGCGCGTGCACAAAAAAAACGGCACTGTTATTCAGAACACAAGCTCGCTTATTGTTCTCCAAGCTGTGGTTGTTGTTCTGATACGGTGGCTGCCACTTCGTTGTTGAAACAGTTCTCATGCCCGGTCGCCCAAAACCAAAAACCTCGCTGCTGTGGTGTGGGGAGGGTGGTTGGATGCACTTGAGTTTGTCTTGCTGCTGGTGCTGCTGCAGGCTTGTGGCAATATTATGATTTAATACGGTCTATTGAGAATAATTAATATGTGATTTATAAAACACGGTTGGTTTTTGTGCAGGCACTTGGTCAACCCGAAGGATCTCCTCCCCCCAATGCACTGTGAGCCAGAAAACAAATTTACACGACAAGAATCTAACACAAAATGTATAAAATGAATGATTTGAAATGGTTTTCTCATTATTGAGCTTATTTTTGACTGTATACCGACGATTTTTTTTTTTCGATTTATAACTGAATTCTTTCCAATTCATGTAATTTAATTTGTTTAAACGGAAAACTTCATATTCAGCTTCATTTCTGAAAATAGTTTTTAGTAATAATGACAAGAATAAATTCTGTGTGTTCATTTTTTTCAAAGTTTACATATATGATATGAAAAAAAACGTAAATTTTGAATTTCACCATTGATTGTATAAGTATTTCTGCTATGTTTTACAAGTTCGCCGTAAAAGTAATATTCGACCATATTCGACTAACAACCAGGGTGAAGCGTGGGTTGCTCTCATCCATGTACTATAAGATTTTTTTTGGATGGGTTCAAATACTGAGCCTCTTTAACTCATTTTCACAAAATCACTGCTATCATTATAACTCACCAATATCATTGAATTTTATGGATTCAAATTAAATGTAAGCTCCTACAAACAACTACTTCTATAGAAAGCGACTTTTCATAAGCTCCTTGCTTCAGAAATCCAAATCCCAACTTAGGTAAGGACTGACATTAGTCTGCCCAAACATATTTACTAGATTTCTACAAAATAATTCATGCCATTGAGCTACGTGTCATTACTGGCAAACGTGATGGAAATTAAGGGTTTTTCGAAGGTTTTAAATATTTTTTTTTTTGCAGTAGAACCCATAACTTCTATTCCTGCTCAAACATGTTAAATGGACACGTACAAACCAGTTTATGTCTAAAAACTAACATCTCATCGCTTTGAAATTTGATTTGTAGGCAAACAGGCTAAAAATTAAGATTTCGTGGAGTTTTTAATCCATACAAGTCTTGAATTTCTTTTTTCACTCAAAATGTTCTCAAGACTATCGTTATCAAATAGACGTCAAAAATCTCAGATCTTCGAATTTTAGGTTCATAGGCAAACAGTTTAGAAAAAAGGTATTTCTTGATTATTTTCATTAATATAAATTTTGAGTGTAATTAAAACTTTATTGTTCTGCGAGAACATGTTCTCTGCGATTCTGCTAGCAAATTTGTGCCGAAAAAATGTCAAAATTGTATTATTTAACAACTTGGCAAAAGGAGCTTTTTAATCTAGGATGTCCTATTAAGAGATAAAACTGATCTAGATCAGCTCAGTATGTTATTTAGATCAGATCCAAAAGGATCAAAATGCAGTGCAACTTAGTCCAAAATACTTTTTCGAATATTCCAAACCTCTGCACTAAAGCAATAAAGGTTTTGGCATGTGAATCCCGCTATCTACAATAATTGGTCTCGTAAGGGGTGCTCGATTTTTTTGGCTTCATATGCATCTTTTTTTGTCTAGGTAACTAGGGTCATTAGGGTTTGGAAAATCTTAAATTATAACATTTGCGGTAAAATATGACACGATTCTAATGCCGCTTCAGTGCGCGAAAAAAAATGGTATTGGTTTCATTGTTCCAGATAGTCCATTTGCCTGAGTGTACTTAGCCCTCTAGTACTCAAATTATTTCATTTTTCGTTATCTTAAATCCCTCTAAACACGTTTTGGGCAATGATTTATTTTTATTAGCTTATTTGTGACTTTTGAATTTTGATTTTTATTTTTTTTCATTTTTTTCTTGAAGCCTTTTCTGGTTACTGATTTTTGGCAAACATAAAAAATGAAGTTTTCACAATACTTTTGAAAATAAAAAAAAAACTTTTTTTGTCTGGAACATATATTATTTTCCGTGTAACTAATGCAAAAAACAGGTTTGAAATTAATTTTATACCACCAGGTTCTTCTTCTATGATAGGTTGATTGAAGAAAATAATAAAAGGTGCCATTTTTGTATTACAAATCAAAAGTCATAAAAAAGTTTCCTTATTTGCGTAATCTGAGCCAAGGTTTCAGCCAAAAATAAAATCATTTTTACGAGCTACGAAAAATTACACAAAATTCCAAGGTGTATCCTGTGTAAAGGCGGGGTTGGGTATCAGAGGGTTAAGTATGGAATATGGACATGAGGGACGCGGAAGAATTTTGAAAATGAGTTGAGCCATTCCAGAGATATGGCTGATTGAAGTTTTAGGTACAACTGATTTCATCAATTTTATCGGAAGTTAAATGAATAGGGGCTCAATTCTTTTCAAAGCTTTCGATGGTTACGATGAAGTCTTGATAGTTCTCTGGTTTATATTATCTTTTTCACAGAAACGAAGCAGTGTTGCCAGATTTTCAGTTTCAATATCATTATATTCCATTACACAAAAAATCATATATGTACAGATTTCACGAAGTGTTGAAAGAAAAGGTGTAGGTTTGGACTTGTTGATCTCTGACCAGCGCGAACGGTTTTCAGGTTCTCCAGAAATCTGTGCTCCTGGAAATCTGAGAACTGGTTCGATGCATCTTCACCTTAAGTGTTACGAAATTTTCTCATAAATCTTGAAAATATCCACTATAAAGTTTTCTGAACCAAAACAAACCACCAATACATATTTACTTTTACTTGAATAGATGTGTCTTAGAGCAAACCAATGGAAATTTTCAATTATATTTGCTTGTGATTTATTTTAGTTTTGTGGCTCAATGTAATATTTGTCGTTTATTTTTTTTTTTGGTTTGGTTGGTTTGACTTTATTAACGAGATTTTTAGCCCTGGACTAGTTCATCTCGGGACCAACGGCTTTACTTCCCTTCCGAAGGAAGTCGTCACTATAACTTTTTACGTCATAAGTGACTATGTCGGGGATGGGATTCGATCCCAGGTCCTCGGCGTGAGAGGCGAGTGTTCTAACCACTACACCAGGTCCGTCCCCTCTTTATTTTTTATTTTTTTTTTTTTTTTTTTTTTTTTTTTTTTTTTTTTTTTTTTTTTTTTTTTTTTCCTGGCAACACTGTTGAAAATTGAAAGAGAGGCAATTAATTGGTTAATATGGTGATATTAATTATTTTTTCTCAAAGTAACATATCATTTTTAAAAGCCTTTCTCTTTAAATTTTGCAAGAAACCTACAAGTACTTAACGCTCTAAATCGACGTTTTAGTGCTTGTCAGGGGCTGATAAGTCACTTGAAAATACAATATGAGCACTTTATGTCCGATTTGGCGGTATATAAAGCTCAGTGTGCTTTATGTTCATTGGGTAATAAATATTTTAGTACAATTATTTCTATTTTAACTAGATTCCTTAACGTGAACTTTTATAACCATTCGATGCTGGAACATTAGGAAGAGATTGACATAGTGATCAATCCAAGCAACCACTAGCCCGCTAACTCGCCTTTTTGGCCTTACATGACTATTATACGGCAAATTTATTACTTTTTAGCTATATAATAGCAGTATTTTAGCACGTAGGGCGAATTGAATTGCAATATGGTTACTTGAGAAGTTAAATATCTGCTTACATTTAAATTTTTAGGTGGTCATATTTTTTTGAAGAAGAGTAAACGAACCTGCTGGTTAACGTTGTTCGCATCTTTTAAAAACGCTACCAGAAAAATAAACAACATAAATCAATTTTTTTTTCAGTTCTTGAAAACTTATGAAGTCGAACTATTAGACTGGGTACAAATGGAGCATCTGATATGGTTCACTATTCAAACGTTGACAATCCAAAGTATCTTCCTCACAGTAGCAAAGCAGTGTTGCCAGATTTAAACCGTATGGATGAAAATCTCTAAAAAATGTTTTTAACACAATCCAACGAATTATGACTTCTTGGTAACACTTATGCATTTCAAAGTATCCTGAGAAACTTTTCACTATTATAGAAATGCATTGAAAATGTGTTTGAAAATTGACTACAGAATAGCTCAATTTTATAGTTTCATATATAAAATTCAAACGAATAATACATTTTATATATCAGCTGATTTGTCAAGCCTGTTTAGAGTATGTTTTTCGATATGGACATAATTTTTATCTGTCTAGCAAGGTAAGATTTGGAAGCATACCTTCCAAGTTTATCATGTAGTAATCGAATTCATAAACTTTGTGATGAAAGCTTTTTAACCGTTAACGTTCTGGTGAAATTCTTCACAGACCTTGTCTCGAATATTCGCACTTGTCAAATGATAGAAAATGATGATCTCTGAAGCGCTGAAGACATACACATATTTGAGCTTAAACTTTGTATTCTGAAGAACAGTGATTTAAGTTTCATTTAAGTGTGATTAGCGGCTCTGTATTGCTGAAAAACTATGAGCCAGTGTTAATCTAAGGTATCTTTAATCAAAGGAAATAATTTGTTTTCGATAAAAATATGGGTGAACTTCTGTATTTACGTTTAATTATACTTTGGAAAATAATTAAGGCACATTTAACCCATAAGATGTTATTGTTTCCAAACTAGGAAACAAAATCTCTAAGACCTCCCATCTCTGAGAGCGAACAAATTTTTATTTGATTTGATGCGACTTTTCAAAGAGTAAAGTTTGTCGTTAGAGTAAACGGAGGAGTTAAATGCTTTTGCTGACTCTCAGACTACAAAACCTTTAATGTGTTTCGCTTTTGTACATCAACTAGGTTAGTAATAAAAATGGTCCAGCAAGGTGAAGTCATGTAAGAATGTACCTACAGTAATCAGAAATTGCTTTCATCTACGAAAAGAACATATAGAAAAATGTATTGAGATTTCGTTGAAATATTTAATTGAAATATGTCAGTGAATTTCCATGAGAAGACAATCACTTACATCTCAAGTTTAATCCTATCAACGCTATTTTTGACTCTAGGATAAATTACCAGCAACCAGCAGCTAGGATGAATTTATCTAGATAGGAAAAATTTAAGTACCTGCACTGTCAATATGAATCAAAACGGTACTGTTAAATGTTGTTTTTTTGTTCCTTATGAAAGTGTTTGCAATTTCGCCACGAATTTTTGATTTCTCGCCCATTGTGCAGTGATAGGAATTGATATGTTTTATAAAGTGTAATTTTGTGCACCTTTAACGACCGACCATCAGCCAGATTTACCATATCTTTGTGTTCAGTTCCCGGTAGAAGCCAGAGATTTGCACTTTAATTGTAACTGCCCGATCCGATGCTTGTAGTGCTTGCTAAGCAGGCCGCCGCGCTTGGATGGGTTCGTCGCTTGCCAACCGGGCCCGATATCAAGTCGTTTGTTGATTCGATTTGTTCCGGCGCGGTAATTCCGGAAAAAATCTTTCTACTTCTGGAAGCCTTTTTTAGCAGCCAAGGAGGTGATTCTTTAAGACCAGCGAGCGCGCAACACATTAGTTGTGTTTAATTGCTTTCCACCTTTCGGAGGGGTGGTACGTTGCGTGCCTTCAAACCTATAAAGCTTAATAAATGTTAATTGATCGGAGTCGTAAATTCTCACGATTTTTTCGAGAATCGCCAATGTGGGGCTAACTCCCGGGAGGGCTCAAGGCGACAGAGAACGGTTTGTAACTGTTTCAGCTTAGTTTTACGTCGGTTTTTGTTTGGTGGTCGAATCGCGGCAGGGTGTTAATTAACATAAATCGATCTGTGTTTGAGTTTGCGTTTTTCGGCGGCGGCACCAAATGGCCCTATGGATGATGGCGGCGATCGATATGGCGGGTGAGATCTTCTTTTGCGTAGCCGAGGTAAATTAATTGAACGATTGCGCGGCGGTGCGTCAATCGATGGGCCAGGGTGTCACAACACAATCAATATGGTTGGAAGTGTGGGATTTTCAGACGGTGTGAAGATGTGTCTTAGTTGGTAACAGCCGCTGACTGTTGTGAAAGATGACCAAAGGGGATGCAGTTGACGAGCTCTCTAAGTATGATGGTCGATTGATGGGGTAGATTAGATGTTTCCGTCTGAGGAGTGAATTTTCAATTGCGAGATGAGCAAAATAGGAATTGTAGAAATAGTTGCATTCTTCTTCTTGGCATGACGTTCCCACTAGGACAGACCCTGCTTCTTAGCTTAGTGTTCTCATGAGCACTTTCACAGTTATTAACTGAGAGCTTTCTTTGAGAAACTGGCCATTTTAGCACTCGTATATGGTGTGGCAAGTACGATGGTACTCTATGCCCAAGGAAATCAAGGAAATTTCCATTACGAAAAGATCCTGGACCGACCGAGAATCGAACCCAGAGACCTTCGCAAAATCCCATCGACACCTGCTACGCTGAGTCAACCACCAAACTAAATTACGCCGAATGCACATTCCGTCGACGATGACTTATGGTGTTACTGGACAGCATTGAGGACAATGCACCCCACTAGTCAGTCGTCGACGTCGTCTTCGTAATCGTCGATGCAATAATCAACCAAGGAACCGTGAACAATCCCAATTACCCACCCCCACCTGGACACCTCACCGTACACCGCACGCGAATAATGATCAATTCTGGAGACTTTTTAATAATTTTCATTGTTACAACTCCGCGACGCGACCATGATCCGTGTGCCCGAACAGACGACGCAAATGTATGATGTACGATCGGTTGGTTGTCTGTCGGTTCCGCTGCAGCAGCTAATTATAATTTTGCTGATGATTTAAGAAGTAGTTCCATGGCAGGGGTGTTGCAGCTAATGTGGTGCATTTGGAACGCGCGCGCTCAATCCGCGGCCGGCTCCGGATATGGAGGATTATTTATCATCGTCGAACGTGGACAGGCATGACGACTACAGCTGGGAGACACCCGCGCGCGCAACGTTCTCGGAAGTCTCTCGGTCACTGACTACCGTGGATCGGGCATTCCCTTTGTTCTAGATGATCATTTTTTGCGAACTGCAAGTTATGACCCCGGGTTGTCATCCGAGTTCTCACGCGTGCGCGGAAGCATAGCCATTTTAATCTGATTTTAATTGCTGCAGGTTGAAGTTTCTTTGCCTGCAACAAAGTCGCGTTTATTCCCTTCGTTCCACGGATATGCTTCCAATTTGATGGCCATCATTCATCAGCTCTCCGGCCCGCAAGATAAACACCACGTTTAGCCGTCTGATCTTGTTCGGTCGATCATCGGCGGTAGGGCCGCGAAGGGAAGAAATGATGATTTGAATTCACCCGTAGCATCGGAGCGAACTCGGTGGCAGACTGCACCAGCTTGTCGTCGTCTACTAGAAGGCTCCTTCGCGCAAACTGTATCGCATATCTGCGGTGCAACTCCGATGGGATGAGAAGAAGTGCGACGAAAGGGCGTGGACCCCGAACGATTCGCGCGTCACGGGTTGCGCTACGGGCTAAAGATCGGACGCGAAGGCGTTAAATAGGTTCATTTCCCACGGTTTGTTAATCGCAAGCCAATACGGTACCCATAGCTAGAGACGGCGCGCGCGCACTGCACTGGTTCCTCGCTCTCCATCACCGCACCGGGGCGTTATTGGCAATGGAGCGAAAAGACATACTGCTAAAAAGTAGAACTAGTTACCTACGGACGGCCCCAGGCTCGTGAGCTTCGAATTCCCGGCGCACAGCGGTAGGCTAAGTGAAAGATGATTGCAGGGATGTAGTTTGGAGATAGGAGGCATCATGCGATTGGACGGGAATGGTTCGAGATGAGCTTTAGGATTATGCAACCCAAATTGGAGATGCGATTTCTAGATATATTATTTCAACAAAAATGCGCGTGTTTTGCTAAGCCGTACAGAAATTTTGAAAGTTGACAAATATGGTATAATTGCACATCGCCGAGTTACTAGTATTATGAATTTGAAAAGCTCAACTAGTATCAGCGATTCACTCTCTACCTTCTTTTTGCTTTTCTTTTCGGATTGACGTTAAAACCAATAAAGGCTTGTTTTTCTGCTTTATGCTCTACAAACAATTCCAAAGTTATTATCTAAAAGTTAAGTTATTTGGTAAGGGATGGTACACAAATTATGTCACGCTAAATTTCAACTTTTTCGACCCCCTCCCCCCCCCCTTTGTCACACTTTTTGTATGAGTCCTCCGATAATTTTGTAAGGCTTGTCACGCATGGCTGAACCCCCTCCCCCCCCCCCTTAGAGCGTGACGTAATTTGTGCATGACCCCTAAGGAACATTAGACTTTTGCATTTGTAAATTTTCGAAGGAGGAAATTCTTGAATAATGTTAGAATCAGTAACAACTATCTTTTGTTTTCAACATTTCAGTAATATGATACAGATGATGATACGACCAAACTAGGACTATATAGAGTTATGGTTTTGAGATTATTCAAATGTCATATAATATCGAATAGTTCACTTAAGAACCATTTGAACGACAGACATTTGATTTGATTTGATTTTAGTATCTTCAGAAGCAAATCAACGGGACAATTGTAGCAGCCTTCTCAGAATCATAGGATTTCGGAAATCGTTGGAAGTTACAATGACTAACGAAGTAACTGTATCGGTAGTCACCTCTCTGAGGAATGGAGCAAGAATATTTTTGCCTTTTGTCCGGGCTGATTAGCCTAGGCTTAAGCGCCATTATTCACTACCCTATAATTTTAAACTAACTCTTCTAGAAAGTTCTTAAAGGATTGCTTTAATGTTTTGAAATTCCAAGGTTTAATAGCAAATCATCTTCGCCCAACCTGAAATCTGTCTTTGCATTTCATCTAGAATTAGCAAAGAAAACTTTCCTCGTTATTCTTTCAGAAATTGAAAAAAAAAAATGTTCCGTACTAATCTGTTATAAACGAACGAAAGTAACCAAAAAAATTTCCACGAGTTACTATCTTCGAAGATCAAAGATTTCTCCAATAAGCATAAAGTATTGATGGCCGTACAATTCGTGGTTGGTATTCGTGATTGATCAGGATAATCGAAGTTGCACAAGGAACCAACAGATCGACAACTCCAATCGTAAAATCCGAGTTTTCATTTGCCCGGCTGAAAGATCGGTACCAGACAGGATGTCCTGTTTTCAACAGGGAAAGTTTAAAAGCTACATGATCAGGATATCCTGTTCCTATAATAAGTCTATACTTTAAATGTCGAAAAGTTCAAAGAAAAAAATCTGTTATGACAAAAATTAGATTAAAACGAGGTATGTGTTTTGAAATGCTATTTGAACATTAAAAAGAGTTTTGACCACACTTACAATGATTAACCATTCAAATATTGTTGAACAAATGCTTAAAAGTGACTTCTATTTTTGTTATTAAAATATGTTTTATAATATAATATACATTTGAAATAAAAACATAGAACGAGCTCATCAAATTGATCATGCATCTTTGACTAAGCACTATAAGCTTCTTCATCAACATGCTTGATATACACAAAAAACACTCCGGCGACGCAAAATCCGAACTCGCTTGCTTCGGCCTTCAAAGAGCACCGCAAAAAAAAAATGCGCAGAACGAAAACAAAACCACTTCGATGACGCGAAAGCCAAACTAGCTTGCAAAAGACAACTTCCCAGCAAACAGAACGCGTGAAATCAGAAAAAAAAATCCCTTCGGCGTCGCGAAAACCGAACTCGCTTGCTTGAGTCTTCAAAGAGCACTTCCCAGCAAAAAAAAAAACACAAGCTAAAAAATCACTTCGGTGACGCGAAAAACGAACTTGCATGCTTGGGCCTTCAAAAAGCACTCAGCTAAAAGATTAAATATATCTCCAATGGAGACGAATCTTCCACCGGCTGAAGGTCTCGATAATAAAAATGATCATAAGATTTCTTTACTTGTACACTGGAGCTATTTTCTACCGACTGGAAGAATCAATATGCAGAATACAGTATTCAATGAAACATCATTAGAATACTTTAGATATACAGTTCACGTATAAGTATCCTTTAAAACGCTTTCGTTCAATATCTTTCCATGGCAATTTTTCAGTTGTCTGTCATCCGAAAAAGCTAAATGTGAGTTTTAATTAACCCATAATGTAAGTATTTTCTCACCGAAGTTCATTTGTATCAGTTGGACGACACCTGAGATGAAATTTTCGAGGATTTTCTAGGGTTCCTAAAGATAAAGTTTTGATGCTTGACGAGTGTGATTCCTAAAGAACCTCTTTGGGGTTTCAAAGAAGTCCATAGCGTTACCAATGCGGCCTCAAAGGATGTTTGAATGTTATCTGGGGTTCCGAAGATTCTCAATAAGTTCGCAGAGCTTTCGATAATCTTGTTTTACTTCTAACAAAGCTAGAAACTTTCTCACTCAACGGTCTATTGCGGATGCACGTTTCGAGTATGGTAACAGAAGTCCGATGTCTTCTCGGAACTACCTCATGGTATTACTTCAGGGGGCTGAAGGCTTAATTATGCCTCTACGCCTTCTCGTCACCTCTTGTTCTATTCGGTCTGGCTGCAATTTGTCTCTTCAACATCACTCACATTTTGGGGCCGGCTACACACCTGGGCCATGTGAGACTTTCTACGATAGATGCTACTGTGTTTGTTCGCTTGACTTAACAGCTCTGTTGGTCATACTCTTCGGGCAGACTGGTTGGATGCCGAGGTCGGTCTTGCGATTGAGGGGTAACTTCCGGTTCGCAAACGCCTCGACAACTCAAGGCTGGCGGTTCGTCGTAATCGATACTACTCGGCGTTGTTCCCGACGGTGTAATTAGCCTACTTCGATAGAGAGTTACCCGATAGAGCAATATTTCCAGCAACCGGTAACGTTACGCGTAGTTCATACTCCGCTGTCGGCAAGTTGAGTGCCAAAGTTTGTCCAGCAATACGCTCCCAATCGCGAAACGCAACATACTGTTAGCCATCTATACTTTGGTAGCGCAACTAGTCAGATGATGAGAGATTTGATTTTTCACGCATCCATCACATGCCGCTGTGGGGAAAAATGTTTTATTTTCCTGATTAAAGACGGTTAACAGTGAAATAGTTAGGCGGAAAAGGTAGGAATATCCATTCTCTATGTTCTACATACGTTTGTTTCTTGTAATATTACACTACTTTCATAAAAATTGAGATCCGGCTGGTAGGTGCACTAGTTTGAGGTTGGAAAACCAGGATATGTGAGGTTAGTTTCATTGGAACTTTCGCTCGAGCGATTTTTGCGCTTGAATAAAACACGTTTCGGGACATTCCCCGCTGCCCCTAAAAATACCATTGGGTAGATAAATGAATTCTCTACCATTGGATCTCATTCAATTTCGTGCATAACTTCACTTGAGCGGTGAAAATAAATATTTTGTTCCGAATGTTTTGAAACCATGTATGGGTTTGACATTGCTCTCGTCAACCATCATCATGACGACAGCAGCACACCCCACCGGACGAATTGTCGTCTTGGGAGCCCATTGCGATTGGAGGATGGCTTCCGGTTCACTGGCGCTCTGACGACTAAAGACGATGATACGCTCGTACTACTCAGAATAGCCCCTGACGGTGGATCTATCCTACTCCGACGAGGATTTCCCCGGCGGCCAAAGATCTCCCGAACCGATGCTATCCGGGCAGATGACGAGGTCGATCCTGCGATTCCAATTCACAGGCGCCCTCCACCACTTCCCAGTGCTGTTTCACGATCAGCTAGTTCTCGGCGGAGGACCTAGCTTACTCCGACTCGATGGTGGTCGGCCAAGTGTCATGGTCGGTTCTGCAATTTCGGTTGGAGAGTGACTTCCGGTTCACAGGCGCCTCAACGACTTATTACCGATACTACGTTCTGCTCGTTCTACTCGGTCTAGTCCCCGACGGAGGATCTAGCCTACTCCGATCGCACCCGATGGTCTCCTTTATGTTCTCTCTTCAACAGACTGACATGTCTCTGCTCTCTGCGTTTCATTTAACTGCTCTGCTCTATTTGCACCACCATGTTTGTCATCATATTCCAAAGATCGGGATCGCTTATCATTCCGTGTACCACTCGTTCTACACTGAAGTACTCACCAAAAGCTGCCGCCACCCGTGATTCGTACTATGTTGAACCTCGGGCAGTCGGGGACAACATTTTCTGGCGTTTCTTCAATCTCCATACACTAAGGACAAAATGGTGAAAACACATGGCCGAATCGATACAGATACTGCTTGAAGTAGCCGTGACCTGACAGGAACTGTGTCAGGTAGAAGTTTGATAGAATCTGCAAAGAGTTCAAGGACGCTTGGCTTTCAGTGTTTCCTAGACGGTTCTCAAGATGATCCAACATTTTGTTTTGATTCTAAGTATTTCCCAAGAGATTCTAAGGGATCCGTAGAGGCTTCAAAGATTTTTAAGGAATTTCATAGTATTTTTCGAAAAACTCCTAGCGGTTTGCAACTAAGAAATTGGGGCTATTTTTTATGTCAAAAAAAAATCCCGAAGAATTTCTAGGAATTCCAGGTATTTTCTTTATACTACAATGTCGAAATATCCTGTAAAGTTATAAGAAAAAATGACTTAAAACATGTCATTCCAACTATTCAAGTCCAGGAGAACCCACTCTCGGAAATCATTCGACTTCAACCCTTTCGATCCTATGCGCGTCGCAAAAAGGGCACGATGGGCGAGTAACGCAATTCAATTTAATTAAGAACAGAGAACGTGTGCTATTAATGAGTAAGTCCACGCAATGCACATCCCTGCTCATTGCTAGTCGATTAACCACCTCGCCCCTCTCTTGCTAGGAAAAAAAGAAGATTAAGCCACTCACCGTCGGGGTAGTGTGATCGAACAAAAGACCTGATTCGTCCCGAACACGATCGTCGCTCGATCGCTGGCACTCGCCCTTAACCAGAGGCCGTCGTCCATTGCGTGCCATTAATTGCGTTCAATTAATATTCTTATGTATTTATGTTGCAAACCGGGCACATGCTAATCGCTCTTTTAGTCACGGTTCTGCCGCAGCTCCCTCCCCAATAAGCGTCCCCGCTCTAAGCCGTGTGATTGATGGAGTTCGTCTGTGTCGTCGGAATTCCTCACGCTGAGCCATCGGAATCTGGCGCGTTTCTGTGCCCGTGCGCTACCCAAATTCCTGAGCAACCGTATCACATTTCAGCATTTTCATAATATTAATCAAATTTTCAACAACTATGAATGCAACGACCGTGACGACGACGACGACACGCCTGTGACTCCCACGCCCCTCTCGCATTTCTCCACACGAAGAGAGAGAGAGAGAGAGAGAGAGAGACCGCACTTCGCGGTCAATAATCAATAATTGTGTGAAAAAAACGAGCACTGCTCGTCGGCCTGAGCGAACAACGGTCCAAAGCAAATGAGGATCAACATCATTAATCAAAATATTTGTTTTTATTGCGGAGAAAATCAAATGATTCCGCGCCGATATGCATACTCTTGGGTGCTTCTTCTTCTTCTTTGTTTCTCGCCAAGTGTGTTGAGTGCCTTTCTACTCAACTACCGATCGGCGGCCACCGCCTACCTACCGACACTCACCGACCGCTCTTGATTCGATTTCAATCGAAATTAATCACCACAGCCCTGATGGCGCGGATTCCTCCTCGAGGGCTTCTCACATGTTTCGCCGCCTTTTGGAGAAGGGCCTTTCGCGAGAGTAATTCTAGCGAAATTTTCGGGCTATTATTTTGAGTGGTTTTCGCGGTGGAAAGGTGTTCAATTCAGTAGCGTTGGTTTTGATATGATTTCGAAGTCATGTTGCAATGCAATCGGGACGTGAAATTTCTTTCTCGCATGACCCACAATCTTCAAACTTCGCAACATTCCACAAGTTTTTCCACACGATTGAGTTTTATTGCGATCTCGAAAGCCCTCCCCTGTTGAGCGCTCATCTTCAACTCCACTAACATGTGCACTCCACGGCGAGACCCCTTCAGCAGAGAATAACAACACCTCTAAAGCGAAAACAACGACGTGTTAATTGAATAACTAACATCGACATCTTGAGGTCGTCGGAAAAACAGGACCCTCCAAGCCAAGGATCCCAGCCTCACTCAATTTTGAAGCTCTGAAAAAAAGAGTTTTTCAAAATCGCTCTCCAGCTCGCGAGCTCCACCTCACACACATGAAAGAAAGCCGCCCGAGAGCGCACCATGTTGGAGGCCGACGAAAACACTCGCTTATATTTGGAGCAATAAAAGCAATAAAAATATACAAGCCGATCGGGCCTTTGTCGGCACACCACCGCTGTTCATTTCTCCCCGGAAAAGGAGACGCAATCGACACACAAACCGAATCTACGAGCGATGAGCATGCGTTGAGAGATCGCGCCCCATCTTTGGGTGAGAGCAACCCCAACAAAACGTTTTGAATAGTCATAAAAATCGATTCAGATCGGTTTACAGGTGCGGTGCGAGAGGGGAGGTCGGCGTCGTCGGCGGAAGCATCAGTTTGTAATGAAAATATTATTTAAAAGCAGTTGCGATACGAATCAGGGATCCCACACCGCGCTCACGCGCCCCTCCCGCTCCGATCGGGATGATGAATAATCAAAACTCTTCCGAGCGATCGGGGAAATGTCCGTGAGCCGAGTGTGAGTCGGGTCCGGGTCGGCTATCAGCGCGAGCAGCAAAAGAATTGGATTATTAGCACCTTTTATGCTCGACTAATCTTGATACACTAATTACGAGCCGCTGCCTGGCAGCCAAGCGCAGAGATTCGTTGGGCAGAGTAGAGCGCAGAATGACCACGCCACCGGCCGTGGACGGGTTGCGGCATGTGATTTGATCGGCATCGGATGAGCTTGATAAGGCCAACGGACAGGTTATGGACTTTTTGAAGGAGCAGATGATAGAAAAATGGGCGGTCATGCCGGTCTGTGAATGGGATTTGTTTGATGAGGGAGATTTGTTTCTGAATAATTCAGATTAATGATTTTCCGTTGAGATGCGGTGTATATTAAATATTTTTCTTGTGAATTCAGTCCCCAAGTAATATGTATATGCGTCATAAGGTTGCATGCAAAATGTATGTGTACCGTCTCCACTTTGGTACTATTAAATCCTATCACGACGGATATTTTTTGAACTCAAAGAGCATATCTCCTTTCTGGGTGCGCCTGGTTCTCACCACGTTTTCACCCTGGATCTTCCCTTACTCTCCTGAGAATCGCCGCGTAGGTTGTATTGTCACTCTCACGAGGTGACCGTCATTTTTCTTTCTTCTTCGGCTCCTTTCTTTTTCTATTCCTTTCCATACGTGCTGCATTCTTCTCCTTTTGCCCTTTCACAATGCGCCATTCACTGCCGTTATTTTGCTCGCTGACGCACTCAGTGTCACTTCTCTGCTTTTTGGGACCCTAGGCGTCTCCTGTGAACCGGCTGTTCCATTCACCGAGATCAATGCATTTTCGTTTTTTTCCGCTCTAATCCGTAATTCCTTCTGCCCGCGTTCTGCGGCTGTAATTGCAGGCTTAATGCTCGTGACCAGCTGCTTGATCATGAAGTGGACATTTTTTTAGTCTTGACGAATTCATAGAATTCGGTTACCTTCTCCTTTACTTCCGACAATTCCGACTTCTCATACTGCCGGTAGTCTTGAACAGTGCTACTCCCCAACTTTGGTGTGAACACTTGCTGGCTATTACCGTCTGAGGTCTGGCGATCTCTGCATCTTCCCGCTCTTTGCGAATACTATCGCGTCTTCGTTACCTCCACTAGATTATTCATCCAAATCGATTATTTGCTCCATTGGATTGGGTCCTCCCTTCAGGCTCAGATAGTCGCCTCTCGTGATCCTATGGCTGTCTATGGACGTAGGGAGGAGGCCATGCTAGGGTTGACACAATCCTTCATGGGGGTTGTGTTCAGAGCCGGATCGGCGTAGGTCAGGAATGTTGCATCTGAGCCTACTACTCACCGAGGGTGGTGATGAATTTTGAACGTACACGAATGCCTGCCAAGGTTATATCAGGACCGAGGCAGTTTCCTCATAGTTCTATTCGCCGTTTCTAGTTGGTGTCACCCTTCCTTACTCAGGGAATAGCAGTGTACGCTGCCAGCCCACGACTGTTAGTCGACGTATCCAATCTGCACCTGGTCAGATGGACCGGCCACCTCTCGGAGGAAGTGCTAAAGGTATTCCATACGGCTTTAGGGATGAATTTCGCTTGGGAAAGGTCAGAATCCCAAGCTTCCACATGGCACCCCTTCACTCTTTTTTTATAGTAGGGTACAAAAAAGCTTCAAAAGCCTGGCCTGTTGTGTGTTGGCACGGAGTGGGACTCACGTTAGGCGTGCTAAACCACTAAAAAACTTTTCGTACTGCTCCTGTGCCTCGATCCCCCCGGAACTATACTAGTGCAACTTTCTCGGGGGAGGGCTGTGCACATGCACTTCGTCAAACTAAGCCTCTAGCTGTTTGTTGTTGGAGCCTAATGTCGTCAAAAACGCTGCTTACTACGACATTTTTACGGTATCTCTGCGACTACTCGTTTTGCCCAATTGGCGGTTGAAGATCTCGCCGGGGCTTTAGACAGTTTTCTGTGATATTTGGGCTGGCCTCGCATCAGAGCCCTCTTGAACATCTTCTGGACGCTCATGTGCACTTCGTTGCTCTACAACGACACGTTCTCCGCTGCTGTTGTTTGAACTCTCCTGGTAGACCAGTTGGAAGCCGAGGTCGGTCCAGCGATTCCGGTTGGAGGATGGCTTCCGGTTCACTGGCGCTCCGACGACTCAAGCTGGTGATACGCTACGTACTACTCAAAGTAGTCCCCGACGGTAGATCTATCCTACTCCGACGAAGATTTCCCCGGCGGCGGAAGATCTCCCGAACCGCTGCTATCCGGGCAAATGCACGAGGTCTTACGTTTCCGAAGGAAGGAAATTTCCGGTCCGCAAGCGCCCCGATGATCATTTGCCGGTGCTACTACGTGGTCTGCTCATCTAAACCCCGGCGGTGGACTTAGCCTACTCCGAAGCTGACCGGGCAGATGCCGAGGTCGGTTCTGCGGTGGATGGAAACTTCCAGTTCACAGATGCCCCGACGACCTTTTGCTGGTCTAGACCAGCCGGTGGTGGACACGGCCTACTCCGACTCATAAGGACAACAGTACGCAGGTTGCACTACCAGCTAAGTATCGTTACACCCGTCGAAGCATGAGGAAGGGGCTTATGAGGACCAGAGCTATGTTGAACGCCCCTTCCTGGTTGTCGACTAACCATTTTGCAACACACGCTTTTAGAATGTATCGCTTATATTCTGCTTTGAGCCTGCAATGTGGGATTTCGTTCATGGTAATTGGATCCGGCTCATTGGTCGAGTGGAAACCAGGAGGGTAGTCCAAATCTGCCAGATCAAGAGTTCGTTGCAGTTCAACGACTACTTTTCGATTGTATTGCACGTCATCTGTAAAACCCATATCGATCCCTTCAAGAAGTTTTCACTTGTAGTCTGCTTTTCAACTGAACCGTGCAAACTCGAATATGGTTAACTGGCTAAGAGGGAACTCTAACTCTGTCAGGTATAGGACTGGTTTAATGTACGTCTGGCAGTAGCCTGTAGATACTGTTCGTTTTACGTAGTCAACCACCGATTCCAGGTCCACTACCCTAATATATCATATTAAGACTAGACTGTTGTATGTAGATCCGTGCTCTTGAAAATTTGAACTTTGGCTTCGATTCATCTTCACCTTAAAGCACTGATCTAATTGACTGGAACCTTACAAAGGTATACAAATTCAATGCTCCTAGAAAGCACATGGTTTGTGAATTATTAAAATATTCCGAAAGTAGGCAAATTTCGGACTTGATTAATGTGTGCCCATACATGTTTGTGCATTTTATTGCTTTCCGACCACACACATCAACTTGTCCAAGGGATCGATTCAGTATAGGGTGCCATATAGGAGATGGAATCCTAGACCACAGTTCAGCTATGAAGACAAAACCTGTGCCGCTGTCAACTAAGAGCAATTTGCTTAACAAAACACAACAATTTACGGGAATGACTGGTCCTCAAGTCCTAATATTTAATACGAAACCTCGTCATTCCGTAGGGCTCAAAGAGTAACGATTTCCACACAATTATGAAAAGGAACGTTACAAATGTAACTCTATTTAGTAATTCAATTCAAGTTACGTTAGAGTAATTCCTTCAAATATCTTTCTCCTACCATATCAAAAATCTCCCAACTGACGGGGAACGTGCCTCTGGAGCCAGCCGACTGATAGCTATTCAATAATTAATAGTTTTAAATAGCATTCCGTACCAAACAACCCAAAAAAAAATCTCCCTTACTTCCAACCAACTTCCCCCATCCGACGGGACACGCTCCCAGAACATCCTGACCTACACAAACCAACACTGCGTCACTCACATTTCCCACCCGAAACCTGCCCGAACATTCTCCCACGGGGAAAAAAATGTAGACCAAAATTTCATTGAATTTAATGGTAATTACAGCCCATTGGCCAATCTTTTCCTTATCTTCATTTTGGGTAAAAAGAGGAAACAAAAAATCTTCAATATCTATAACACATTTTGCCCCTCCGCCGCCACCTCCGTGACTTCGGGACCTCAAGGCGTGAGGTACTTTCTCAAGCCTTGCGCGCCACTGACAATCCACTGCTGGCCCGAGCAAGGCAGACGGGCAGGAAGTACGAAAAAGAGGCGCACGCTGCTGGCGCTGGGAAACACCATAACCGTGCCATTAGTTGGGAGCCAGCCGGGAGAGGCAAAGGGGGCCAGCGCGATCACACGTCATCGAGGCAGTCGTTACGAGCGCTTAGAAGACCATCATCTGGTCCGCCAGGGAGCATCCGGACTGCAGTCTGCTATTGCTACTGCTACTGCTGCTGCCGTAATCTAATTATTCTACTCGTATTTTTACACCGTCAATGAATCGAATGAACATTCGGATTCGACCGGAGGAGAACGCCAGGCGCACACGGTAATGTGTGACTAAATTTTGGGGTTCGGGTTCGTCCGGGAGCGGACGGAGTCCAATCGACATCCCGTCGTCGCTGGGTGCTTCAGGGTGGGCAGGCGAGGCCGATCGGAGCAACCGAACAAAAAAGCGAAACGGTAGCCAAGCGAAGAAAAAATAATAGACAAATTGATGATCCTAAATTATAAATTATTATTAAATTATTAGAGTTTTTCTTGTGCTCTAGCAGTGCTTGAATCACGCGTCTGAGAGTGCGAAAAATTTGGCTGCTCTCTAATGTTTCCGTGATCTGGGGCCCCGAGCTCGGCGTGGCCTGGAGCTTCCTGTACTTAACTGCACAGGAAGCCCAGCTGCGAAAGCCGTTCCCTCAATTCGCACCATCCACGGCACAAGACGGCCTCCACTGGGCCCAACCCAGCCTCTAAAATAGCTCAATTTACGGTCCCTTTCGAGCGAACCATACGTCACCCGAGTGCTACTTTTGCGAGCGGTCTCACAGAGCTGGCCGTCCAAGATATTCAAATGTAGCGAGATTATAAAAATTTAATTAGTCAAGCTTAACGTGACCAAGTCGCGACGTGTGAAGGTCTCGGTTCGATTTTTGCTGCTGCGGCTGTTGCTGCTCATCACGCTCATTCGATCATCATTGGCAGCGATAGCGACGACAAGCGAGTAGCGCATCTTCCCAACCAATGTCAGTCTCTCTATCCGCGCCATAGCTGATGCCCGGTTGTCTCTGTATTTATTGCTATACTTTGTGAATTAATTTATGGGGTTTCTAGAAGTGGAAAATATGGCGGAATGAAGCCTATGAAGGTTCTGCTCGGCAGCGGCGGTGCGGTGGCACGTTCGACAAGCCGTGCAGTGATGTACCTCGATCGACACGGTTTAGTGGGTTAAGAGCAAGATAGTGACTGATAATTATCAGAGTCGGACTATTCGGGCTGCTCATGTGTGTGGCTTTCAGCACACAGCAGGAGGAGCTAATGACTGAGAACGTCAGCAATAGCAGCATGTGCTAGTCATCCGGCGAGATCGAGGACAGTATCGACGCGATGCAATCTTGTCAGTCAAAAGGGTCACGTCGTCGTCGATGATATTGGTTTGTTCTGGCCTGGCGATGACAGCGGCGTGGGCCGTGACCGAAACAGCGTTCCAAGCAGGTTGATGTCATTCGCGCCGAGGAGCTGAACTTTGACTTTGTGGAGGGTTCGGATATGGGCTTCAAGGCGGAATGTTAGTAATCTGCTCAGCCGATTCATTGCTATATTCTTAAACGTTATGTTTTCTAGTGATCTACAGAAAACTGCCGATTACCTTGTTCAGAATCCGTCGCTTCGATCCTCAGCTACAATGTCCTATTGGATTCCAAACCTGCGCTTGCTACCAGATTACGTATCGGCTTCTTCATAATGTGTGGCCGACCCACTTCCACTCAAATTCTAAAATAATATTTTGCACCATACTGATCGATTGATCCATTTAGTCTCGATCATTGGCCATTCCGAAATTTGGAACACCCATCAATTCTACCGAACGACTCCCATAAGGCTAGACATCCAGAATAGCAAGCTGAAATTGATGAACTACAATTTTACACCGCTATCCCGCCACAAAGTATCCACACCGACCGTCCCAAAACTGTGCTCTCAAATTACATTGTACGACCACCGTTGGACGTGTGAAAAATGCGCTACAAGCCTGTTAACACAGGTTCCTACCCGTAAATTGCCGCCGAGCCGCTGCACCGCCGCTCGCCGTTATCCCCCCCTGTTTCTGAACAACTCCACTAACGAGAGTCAATTAGTTCACTGGATCACACATTGCACTGCATTGAGTAGGTATTGGCCGTACAGTGACTCAACAGCCCCCAGTCCGGTCCGAAAACAGGTGTCGCAACGATTGATCACAAGCTCTGCACGGTTCTCACGCCACCACCAAGCAGTAGCCGAGCCGCCTCTGAAGCCGTGTGCTCTGATTGAGTCATTTGCATTGGTCCGGTCAGGCGATAGCTATATAGCCGCTCGACTGCGGTCGGGATTGTTCTAATTAATTAAATCACCCGGCAAGCAGTTCGGATTGCTCACGCCGCTCAACCGATGTGATGATGATCGTTTGCCGTGCATTTCCGGAGCAGCCGTCGTCGGCTTGCTCATCTGTTGTTCCTAGGAACTCGCGGTGAGATGACGAAGTCATCGACGCGTTCGGTTATCTCGGGCAATCACCACGACCCGCGCTCGGATTTTGCTGTCACTGCGCTGCTGCTGCTCACATTCTTCAAAGAAATCGGTTCGATTCGTTCGAACTGAGATCACCACCGCGCCACCAGCTTTCGGAAATGGTTCATTAGCATGTCATTCACACGGGCGTGCTTATCGACGATGATTAATAAGCCTAAAACCCGATCGGCGTAAACAACCAATCAGATGGGTGGGTGACGACGGGTTTCCCAATCGCGCTGCAAATGGTGATAAATGATACAGATTTGGAGCAATTTATCGCCCCTCTTTCAGCTGGGCGCCGAATGCCGGCCAGCGACGAAACGAATCACGCGCGTGATATTTCCCACTCATGTCGATGGACGGACAAACCGATGACCGCAGCAAGCGATCGAGAGCGTGAAATGGCTCTGCGCTCTCAGTCCCATCGCCCATCCAACCCAACACCTAATCTGATCTGTAATAATCGTCCAAAATTAATTCATCATCATCATCAGCAGCAACAGCATCAGGCTGAATCGGTGGACCCCGAACCGGAATGTGTGAACACGATGCGGGTTTTGTTTGTTCGAAGTTAGAGATGGGCGCCGCCGCGCCACGTCGCCGATTTTGTGATTTTTTTGTAATTCCTACAGAGACTCACACAGAAACTCGTCGTCCCATAGTGTCTTCGCAAATTTCCTCCAGGAGTTCTTCTGTGGATTCCATCGAGAATCTTCCAAAGATTCCTGCAATATTTTCTATAAGAATCCTTCATGAGTTCTTCATGAAGTCCTCCAGGATTTCCTACAGAAATTCCTTTAGGAATTCCTGTAAGAATTTCTCCATACAACCCATGCTTTGAAGGGTTCTTCCAAAATTATCTCAAATAATTTAAATGAGGAAGTTTTAAAATAATTCTGACATGAATTGCTTCAGAGATTCCTCCACTAATTTCGATCGATATAATTGAACATGAAATGGGGTTTAATTTCGCGAGTTGGTTGTTTGAGAAAAGGTCAATGGATTTTGAATAATTTTTCACTGTTGATTTCGTCCAAGCATCCAACTGGTTCGAGAGACGAAAAAGCTTAGGAAAGACTCCGGAATACTCAGAACACTAAGGAAAAAATAATATGCCAGAAAGTGTGGGAAATATCATGCCGAATAGCTTTTTCGATGTCAAAACGAAGTTTTTGAAACCACTAGTATATGAAAAACAATTCATAACAAATGATTCCAAGAAATTTTTCTATAGATTCCACCATTAGTTCTTTTAGAAATTTCTTAATCCATTTTTCCAAGAATTTTTACAGAGATCCTCTAGTACCGCTTTGATTCTCATAACGGACACTTAAAGCCCCAGAAAGTTTCTCTGATATACGATTTTGAAATTGTTCCAGTGATTGCAGCATGTATTGATTCACAGATATATCTAATCGTTGCTCTAGGCATTTCTTCAGGACCTTATTCTGAAGATTTTTTTTCCAGAATCAAAAAATCCTCTATGAATTCTTTAAGGAAATCCTACAAAAATTCTATCGGAATTTTGTTAGCATTGTATATGAAGAGCTATAACTTACACAAATTTATCTAATGGCACCTTTAGAATGCAGTTCGATTATGATTTCAAAAATTTTCCAGAGATTTGATCAAGCAAAATTTCTCCCCAGAAATTCCTTTGGAAATTTCTGCTTGAATATCTCCTAACATTTATCCAAAAGTTTCTCCAAGATTTTTAATAAGGAATTACTTGAGGAATTTGCCAGATATTACTCTTAGTAATCCTTCACGGTTTGTTCTTATGATTTCCTAATCTCTCTATATTTATAAGAGTTTTTCAGGGGCTTTTTTGGATTTTTTGTAAAAATGCCTTCGAAGAGCACTTCAGTATGGAATATTTGAATTGAATTTGAGAAAATGAAGTTACTCCTGGACTACCAATGGTTTCTTTCAGATGTATTCATGGATTGTTCTAAAAACAACACAATTCAACCATTCGACCAGAATATTTTACAAGAGCTCTTCCAAAGATTCCTCTTCGATTTCCATCAATTATTGTTGAGGATCACACCAAAAATGGGCTGTTTATTTTGCCCAATATCATCATTATGCCCCTAACTCCTTTACTAAGAATTTCTTCCGGATTTGGCTAAAAAAATCGTATTTTACGAATTTAGCTTTTAATTTTAGTAGAAATCTCTCCTAGAGCTGCTTAGAGTTGCTTCCAGGATTCTTGCAGCATTTTCTTCAGAGAGAATAGAGAGTTGAGAAAATTTTCAACTTTGCTACCAAATGTTAAATTGTCATCAGAATTTTTTTAGGGGATATACTGTGTTGGATCATAGCGGATTGTTTCAGTTTTGCAATCAGTTCCTTCAAACTTAAGACTGTTAAACCGAATTACTAAATGATTTTTAAAGATGCCTGAGATTACTCTTTTAAGTACAGCATTAGACATATAAAAATTCCATACAAAATGGTCAGTTACAGACAGCTATATCTCCATCGTTTTTCAACCCCTTCTTTTTATTTTTCTGAAAAAAAAAACGATAAATTACCTCAATTTTCGGTTATTATTTAAAAAGTTTTGTGAAAACTATTAATTTAATGTTGTAGATAGGTTGAATTTTGACAAAAAAATGCTTAAAGACAAAAAGAGTTCAAGCAAAAAAATAAATGTCCGGTCATTAAGCCGAATGACATTAGGTCGAAGTACGTTAAGCCGAAGAACGTTAAACTGAAGTTTGTTACGATGAATGGGTTATCAGACCGAAGTACGTTAGGTCATGACCTATTTGGCCTAACGTACTTCGGTACGCCGAACGCCGAATAGGTCAATAGGCCGAAACCTTCAAAATTTAATTAGAGCAGTTTTTTCGAATGTTTTTTTTTTTTTGGCAGTTTAGTTTTTAACTGGAACATTTAATATGAAAATAGGTGGTCCTCAATTACTCCGTCAAGAATATTCTTTTCAATTAAGCTAAATGCAAGAATGAACCGCTGAGGAGCAAGCAAGTTGTTACTCATTATGGTGGCTCTGCGTAAATGATTTCATCTGAGTCACTCGGTTTTTCTGTTGAAATGGGAATGGCTTTCGATTTACAATATTTTTACAATCATTGTTTTCATACCTGCCATTATTCGACTTAGTGACCTTTTCTTTTTTAAATAAGCCGGTTCTTTCAAGCTTTGCTGTCTTAAAACATTATTATAAAATTGTTGTTTTTTACTAAAGAATGACATTCTACACTTTGGTAATTTTTCCTTCTTTAAAACATGAGCTATTCTTAAGAACTCTACGTTTATAGTTATTGGTGGAGTTATGGCTAATTTGCCAGATTTTGCCTTCTTGTTAAAACTGAATGATGTTGCTTCAATGAATAATGTTTGCATCAAAATTGTTATAGTTTTATCATGATTTTTCCTTTTCTGAAACATATGCTGTTCTTTCAAATTATGTCATTCTTTTATCATGACATTGGAAAACTTTGGTAATTAAGCAAATAACACCTTTCCCTCACCTCAAGATAATTGTAAAAAATGTGCCAATAAATGATCAATTATGAAAGCAGTTTTCTATCATAACTTTTAACTCATTCGGCCTAATTAATGGTCTTACGTTTTTCGGAGTTGAGCTACTTTCTCCTGCATGTTGGTTTCTCGAATGCTGTTTCTCCGAACATCAGTTTCCCGAATGTCAGATCCACGGATAGACCATTTCCTCGAATAGCGCATTTTTCCGAAATGTTTTTGGCAATTTTTCAGGGAAACGGGTCGTTTAGGTAAAAAGGGTCCTTCGGAAGAATGACATTCGGGGAAAAGTAGCACAATCGTTTTTCGGTCTAACAAACTTCGGCCTAATGACCCCGCGTCCAAACAATTCGACGCATAGCTTTTCTGCTAAACCGCTTTTGATATCGACGCATTTTTTGTCGAAATTCAACCTATTTGTAACTTTTGAGTCAATAGTTTTCACACAATTTTTTCAATAGTTAGCCATTATTGAGTTGTTATTGCATCAAGTAACCTTAAATGAATATACATTCAATTTCCAACCGAAAATGTTTGAATATCACATGATCGTGTAAATTTAAAGTGAATTCGATTGAAGAAATAATAGATTGGTCGTTGAAATTTAGTTTTGTTTTGATGCTCCAAATATGTGCATCAAAATAAACATTAATTTACAACATTTTTTTAGCGTCCACCAATTTTTTTCCAAAGATTTTTACAACTATCTGTAAAGAAAGTCTCAATAGATTCTTTGGTGAATTCCGACAAATATACTATGAACAATGTGCTGAAGACACCAAGTTGAATCTTCTCACCCATCTATAGCTTTGGAATCAAAAGCTCTCACACAATTTTTCAAATAGTTCGCAAAAATTATGGTAATTTGTAGCTCGTCACAGGCAAAAAAAAACGGCGAAGATATAGGTATCTAAAGTTGACCATTTTACATTTTATTTGTCCGATATTGCATTTCTCTGAAAGTTTCTCCAAATATTCCTTCAAGACTCCAAGAGATTTTCAAAAAAAACCTGTATTCCTTCTGAAATTTTCTCAGAGATTTTTTTCATTATTCACTCCAAGTCTTCCACTTCTAGTGATTTCTGATAAATTTCCCAAGGACATTTAAAAAAATATGTTTGTTCCAAAGATTTTTACAACTACATATCTATAAAGAAAGTCTCCAATGAATTGTTCACAGATTCTTAGGAGAATTCCGACTAATATTCTTGTGAACAAATGTACTGAAGACACCAAATTGAATCGACTCACAGTTTTTCTGCTTAATCACTTTTCGTCTTGATGTATCTTTTTTTTTATCAAACTACAACTGTAGCTTTATTCATTCAACATTCAACATCTCTCAAGAATGTCTTCAGTCATTTCTCTACAGATTCTTAGCAGGATGCCGACTAATATTCCTTTGAGTATATCTAACAATTTTTCAATGATTTTTCCAAGATTTTGATTTTCGAAAAATGGAAGAAATTTTTCGAGAATTTCCTAAGAAATTTTTTGAAGAACTTCTACATGATTTTTTTCAAAGTTTTTCTACAAATTTCTCAAACAAATTCTGCAGTTATATTTCTGTGATACACCTCATAAATTTCTTAAACAATTTCTCCATTGTTTTTTTTTTGTAGATTTTTTTTAAATATGTTTATGAATTTCTTCTATTGCTACATGAGTTCCTGCAAGGATTCCGCCAACAGGTTTTTGTGCAGGTTTTGCTAAAGATATTTCTTTAGACATTCAAAAGATTCCAGAAATAATATTTTGAAGAATTCTCATAAAGGCTCTAGCACGAAATCTGTTAGTGAATATTCCAGATAGTTGATATAATACAACAATTATAAGCGCTTTCTTTTATGCAGTACTTTCATTTGAATTCGATCGCCATCGGCTCAAAAATGCCCTGATGCCGCCATCGATCGAAAACATTTCGGCGCACAGCTCTATCATGCTCGGAGGGCTCCCCGACCAGTGGTACTTTCAGGTGGCTTTTCTCGTTAGACGGTGAAATCGAACCATGGTGCGCAATGAAATCGAAAATTGGATTAGGCAAGCCTTGGGAAAATCCATTCAGAAGTTGACCGGTGTGGGCCCGTTTTTTCGTGTTTTTTTTCGAAATCGAAATGAAATTAAACAAAAATTATGGACTAATTGCAACTCGATGTGAGCAGCTGAGGTCCAGTTCCCACCAGAAATCGTTGGAATGCGTGTGTGTGAAGATCTAGTTTCGCACCATTCCTCGTGTTGCTTTTGGGAGAGGGATGGCAGGAGGGCGGTTTATGACCTCCCGCGTGCTCGTCTAGGTATTGTAAGACGAAAGCCGGGGAATTGTACAAACTCATTCGGGACGTGTGCCTTTGTGGAGAGTCATTGTGGCGTTATAATTCGATATAAATACGATATTAATTGCCGCTTTTCTGTGGGGCGGTACGCGTGATGATTGTGTCATTTCTGGACGCTTTGTCTGAGCCGCCAAAGGCGCGGGATGGCCCTCTTCTTAATCGAGCTTTGTCTGGATGCACAAACGAACACTACGGCCACGTGTGGGTTTGGATTTGAAATGATAATCTTGATGGTAGACGAGGGTCTCAAGATCTTCTAGTTTAGGATACAAATCAGTCATTCTTCTCCGGAAACCCTGGAGCGATTGATCTACCAGTTATCGGTACCCAGTGAACATTTTGGTTGGTATAACTTTTGCTGTACATCATTCTATACGAATCAATTCAATCGTATAGAATGCACGAAAAGGCTATATACCTACCAAAGTGGAGGCTATATGCGTACTTGGCACGACTTTTTCGGACTTTCTGCGATCAGATATACGATGCCACAAAATTAGGAAGAAAATAAAAAAAAAAAAGTTTCCAGCGAGTCTCGAACACGGGACCTCTGGATCCTAAATCGAGCACCTTACCACTGTACCAGCAAGGGTTATACGTCCGAAGAGCGATTATTTGCCAATCTTAATACATGTTTCATATACAGCGACACATACTTTGTTGTTCTTTGAGGCCCATCGTCAGCAGATAGACAAAGTTTGGGTGGCAATTTTTGCTAAGTTATTGCGATTTCATACGATGCTTACTGGATTGATATATGATCTGTCAAATTATATAACATAACGTGATTCTATGTTGCACTATTTAAGACATGTTTTGTTGTCAACACAGATTGTTGTTTATGAATCGTATTGGGGATTTATATACAACTTGTATTGACATTGAGAACGCTTAATATGGCATCTTGTGCAATTCTGATTTTGGACGCATGAATATGTGATTTTGGATGCACATTCTTATACGATACGTGGTTCACTGGGTATTGTTCGTCATCCTTAAATCCCGATCCCTACGGAGCTTCCTCATGGCGCATTCCATTCGAGCTGCTGCTCGACATAATAACTTACGAACAGCAAACCCACAGCCATCAAACCTCCAACTTGTACAATGAACTTATTGCGATCGATTGACCTCGCCTTCCCCCCGCCGAACCCCTCCTTTCCAGAACAATCTAACCGATCGGCAGAGTGCGATCGCGATCCGACGACTTCAAGTCTTTTGTTATTTATTTTATCGAGGATCGAACCATTTCACAATCCGACGAGACTTCGTGCGGTCGCTCGAGACAACGCGAACAAATGCAAAAGGGTAACCCCTCCCCCCACGTCTCCACCAGAGGAGGGGGCGCTCTTCAAACGCGCCGATGTGCTACGACAATAATTTATTGGTTATTATATTCGTTTCAATTTATTCACAATGCGTAGTGGCTCTTTACCGGCGATGCTCCGCGCTTGTCTTGCGATGATGTTTAGAGCTTCTAGATCACCCGGTTATAAGGTGTACCACCCTGATCGGACGGTCGACCGACCAGTGGCAGTTGTCATTTGTCCTGGTTTGTCCACTGCTGGACGAACATTGACGACAACGCTGGCGGTATTCGCTGCGGTCTAGTCTGGATAGATATTGCTATTCGAACGAAGGGTTTGGAGGTTGATGGGGGCGTGGAAGACTGGAGCACTCTTCAAGCTGTCAAGAGTTTTGCGCATCGCATCAGTGTCCAGCGGAGGTGCATTATGGTGACTCGTCAACGTTTGAGGTGGGTGCCACACACGCGAGTGTGTGCTCCAGAATTGCTGAGCAACGTAAGAATAGTTCTGGAAGAATTTAGAGCGCTGAATTGGACATTGGTATTATTTAGAAATTTTTAAATTTCCTGCTCAGCAATGTGTCTGTACATGATTAATGAATCTTGAATGCCTATTACATACATTTTTCGATGAACTCTGGTAAGGGACTTATGTAACAATGCTAGATTCTCTCTTCTCTCGCTCTCTTTCTATTATAACTGTGCAAAACTAAAGTTTTTAAGAAGTTTTTTACTGTAATTCGGAAAACATATGAAACAACGCAACAGAAGAGGTTATCTCAGTTATTGCTTAAAGATAAAGTAAAAAAAATAGCCACTCAATTTTAAAGGTCCTTTTGAAAAAATTATGCAAGGCTTACACTACCCTCAATGTTTTCTCAAATTTCCTTTCAGTTCATTCTCCAATCACATTTGAGTTTTTCTCAGTGCCCTACTCTAAACTTTCCCGTTCTATTCATTCTTTGGTATAATCTGTTGGATTCATTCTTTGATCTAAATTTGCAATCGAATCACACCCTCCGGTCTCTGGACTTACTTTGCACGCAATCTGGGCTATTCTTTGACTCATTTTTGACTGGCTTTTGGAATCATTTCAGCAAACTCAACTCTCTATTTACATGTTTCTCAGCATTGGCTCATTTTCGATTACATCTACATCATTCTGCTCACTTTTCGCGCTTAGTACTATTAATTACAGGCGTATCTGCAGTGATCTATTTCTTTTCATCGACTTTCTCTTTGGATTAGTACTGGAAATTCAATTGATTTTCGGAGCATTTTACGATGCAGCATGACGAAGGGCGATTAGTACTTTCTATTCCACATTCTCAATAAACTTCAGGTTAGATCTAAACTTCGACCAACTTTTCATTCAATCTCTCTCGAGTTATACTTCACCTTTTTAAGCTTATTCTTAAATGACTTAAGATTTCCTTCGACTTCTGGTTTCATTTCACAATGAACAATTTATTTTTTTGATCCACATTCACAATCTACTTAATAACACTGTTCTCAGGATACGCTCTTGACTTTTTTTAACTTACTCCTCTTGATACATTTTCAACGAACTCAATTCTTGCCTACTTCATCACTGACTCTTTCTCGATTAACTCCTTACTCACTTTAAGTTATTTCACAACTCGACTTACTTTCAGGTAACTCACTCAATTCACTCTCTCTCTCTCTCTCGATGCATTTTGACTCACTCCTAAAGCAAGTTCAGCAAATTTAACTCTCCATCTATATCTGTCTCACCGTTAACTCATTTTTAAAAAACTCCTGGTTCAATCTGAACTCCGACCAACTTTTGATTCATTCTCTCTCGATTTAAACTTCACATGCTTTCTAACTTATTCTTTACTGACTCTAGATTTCCTCTGATTCATTATTCAATAGCTATTAGCTTCCTCCTGATTATGCCTTGAATTTGTACCAAGTCTTTTGGTTTCATTCCACGATGAACGATTTATTCCTTGATTCACATTCACAATCGACTCACATACACCGTTCTCAGGATTCACTCTTGACACTTTTTTAACTCACTTTCAATTCCCTATTGATGATTTTGAAAAAAAAAGTTCTTACCTATTTCACCATTGGCTCATTCCTTATCAACTCACTGCTCACTTTAAGTTATTCCACAACTGTTTCTCGACTTACTTTCAGGTAACTCACTCTCTATTCACTCTCGATGCTTTCTCGAATTAATCCCGACTCGTTTTCACCTCGTGCTCAACTCTCCTTCTCGACGCATTTTGACTGACTCCTTAAGCAAATTTAGCAAATCTAACTTTCCATCTTCGTTTGTCTCATTGTCGACTCATATTGAAAAAACTCCTGGTTCGGTCTGAGCTCCGACCAACTTTGGATTCACACTCTCTCGACTTAACTTCTTTTTGTTCACTTATTTTAAGTAACTTTTTTTCGTTTATTTTTAACTGACTCTCGATTTCATCCGACTCGTTCTACAATAACGTTGAACTCCCTGCCAATTATGCCTGGAATTAGGCTTAACTCTTCTAGTTCCAATCAATAATGACAGATTATTCTTTGATCCACATTCGCAATAGGCTCTCATACATTGTTCTCTAGATTTTCACTTTACTCTTTTACAACTCACATCTTTTTTTCCTTGTGATCATGGATTGAATTCTGAGAAAATTGAGAGAATCTCTCACGTATCGCTTTGTATGCAGCACGACAAAACCCCTTTCAACAAGCTCCAACCTTAGGGACACTTTTGCTATCGGAAGTTCGGGGATTTTCTATCGTTCCCGTAAAGTAAAATACCTACCCCCAACGGTTAACAAGCGAGAAAAATGGATTTTCTCTCTCTTTGAGGCTTTCGTTCACTGCTCCTATTCATCAGACTTGTTATAACTTGCGATACATTGCCGCTCATGGACCGCAACAGATGGGACGTTTTTCTTCGCCTGCTTTGATCGTGCTTCAAAATCAAATGAGAGCAAATTCTGCAATGGCTGTTTTTGATACATTTTCAACAAACCAGCTAGTAAGAATTGTGTTACCTATTTCAACATTGGCTCATTCTCCATTTACTCCCTGCTCACTTCAAATCCTTCGCAACTTTCAGCTAGTTCACTCTTAATTTACCCTTGTTCTTTCCTCGAACCACTCCCGACCAGGCTTTGTTTTTCTCATCTTGATCTGATAGATGGAGCAAACTCATACGCTCACAACAAATATGGGTGAGCATTCGATGTGCTTTGAATAATCCGTGGCTGAGAGAGTAGAGAGAAACAATGGCCGTTTGACAGCTCTTGCTTACTGCGAAGCTCTGCAAACACCTCATCTTTGCTTTTGGGATGAACTGAGGTTGGTTGCTTCGTCATCGCAAGAGCATAATTTCGCTGCAAAAAGGCAACGCTAAGCTGCAAAAAGGCAACAAAGAGCTGTCGGGGAATGGGAATTAATGCTCTCCCCCGAACTGAGAAAGAGGAAACAAAATCTCTTTCTCTTTGAAGCACTGAGGTTATCAAAACAAACCCTTAACAACTGTGAAAATTGAAATATAGCCAACACAAACGTGTTATCTCTTAATCCCGTAGAGTACGTAAGGTCAGTTAGTGTGTGGGTAAAATCGCTTCTCTTGAGTTGATCATTAAAAGAGGGATAAAGAGCAAGGGAGAAGTCAGCTCTCGATTCGCTCTCACCCCATGCTCGACTCACACTCGACGCATTTCTCATCCATCACGGCTCCGACATTTCTCTCACTTATCTGAACCCATTTCTCGCGTAATTTTTAATAAGGATCTATCTTACATTGGGAGCCTCTCTTTGTTTTTTATCTGTTTAAACAATAACCGGGCCACGTTTACCTCTTTTGTTGAATTTTTTTTGTATGCCAATGCGTGCCAAGGACATTGTCTTTCGATTCTTAAGTGAAAAACGTCCTAAAAGTTTAAGTATTGCTCTGTTATGATGTTATGTCACGTAAAATTTCGAAAACGAAGATGAATCTCATTTGCTGGTGTGAAGTAAAGAAGAAGTCCAGATTTTGAATTTTTACTTTAACGTTAAGTAAACAGAGCTTATTAGAAAATTAAGTATTTTTCTGGACAAAACAGTGTGACTAGCTACAATGGAATCAGAATGATGTTTTCCCATTTCAGCTTTGAATGTTGTTCAAAACACAATATTTTTACAAAATTATCGAAACATTTACCTAGCTGTTTGTTCAAGTAAAATTTGGTTGCAAATTTTGACTCCAAAAATATTATTCATGCATCAATCTAAAGGATGAATTAAATATGGAATGACACTTTCTCAATAATTATTGGAAATATTGAACAAAACAAGATCATTTTTTCATTATTTTCAAAAAAAGGTAGATTTTTCATACTTATTCCTTATGAAAATTGGTTCAAAAGTTTTATACTTTTAAGTAATTTTAAGTTTAAAAACGCTTGGACGAAGACGTAACGAGTGAAATCTGATTAGAGATCGACTTATCGCCACTGACTTACTTCATCGAGCACTTCTTTACAATGGAAAACCTTCGTACATCTTCACTGAAAGATTTCATTCCAATCACACGCCAAGAAACTTCTACAAACTCAAACTTCATGGAATTTTAATGAATTTCCTCAACGATCGCAGACAATTGAAAAACAAAGATTTTCATCGTCCGGAAAAATATACAAAAGCTGTGATCATCATGTGTGCGTGATGTTCGAAGTAGCCAACGGTTCCTTTGATTGTGGTGTTTTCACTACACTGTGAACAGCTGGCATGATTGTTCGGCCAGAAGGAATTGTGCTAATATGTTTGGGCTATATTCTGATGGCACCAAAAAAAGTTTAAATAAAATCTATATAATTTATCTTGTTGAAGGAATGGAGAAGATGCCCGTAAAAAATAATCAAGTAAAACATTTTATGATTATGTTGAAATGCAGTATTTTGACCAGTCACTATATCCCAGTAAGCCGTTAGTTATGAGACGAATCAAAACTGATTGCAACCTAAATGAAAATGGATACGACGAATATAGGCAACGTTGAGTAATTATTTCATTGATTTCTTTCCAATAAACGATCAAGATTTATCAAAATCTTATTGCACAATGCAATGCGAAAGCCGTCTTGGGCATCATTCACTGCAACATTGGGAAAATTGCAGGTTCTCACTGATCAAACCTTAATACGATGGGTATCAGCACATTACCCTATTGGAAAGAAGTGCTGAGATAACATCCCTGCCGTCCACCTGAATTACCCGAAACCTAACCAGATCAACTCGTTTTCACTTTCAACTCACTTCTATCGTTTCTCTTTCTCTTTCAGGTGAGTTTGAACACGACCACAGTTCTACCCCTCGTACCCACACGGCCGTCGATGATATTTCACGATTCCCCGGTAGAGATCCACGGGCGTGCAATCGGCATTTTTTCGTCCGCGAGCCCCGAACCTCACAGGGTTCTCGCCCTTCTTCGCTAACCCGATTGCGCCGTAATCGCGCACATTGTCAAAAGGCGAGCGGAGCCCGAAACTGTAGCATCTCGGTCATCGATGTGATCTCGATATACCAGCGAACGAGAACGAGCAAGCAGCACACCCTCTACCCATAGCCGAAAAGAGTCAAAAGGTAATTTAAACGATTTCAGAGGATCGATCACCTTCGGGTTCGATTCGCTGCGAGGGGGATGCTCTCGAAGCGCGCGATATGATCGATCTGCTTTTGAGACGTCGTCGTTGTCGCTCAGCGACAGCCCCACAATCATGATGTTGCTGCTGCTGCTGTTGCTCTCGCTCATGATGATGATGATGATGAGGACGATTGTGATGGAAGAGAAACGATCCATCGAAAGATGCCAGAGGCCAATGTGTTGTTGCTACCCCCGCGCTCTCGTGCACTGCACACACTCGTGTGCGGCTCTCGGGTATAATATTTATCGAACGCCCTCGCACATTTCAAATTATTTTATAGTTCATATCCATCCAGTGCATGCACCTCCGAGAGAGGGCACCGAGTTCGCGGGGCTCAGATGATGGCAGGTTTTTCAACGTTCTCTACAGCACAGCAAAAAAAAATATCGATCGAACTAATTCTTGGATATGTATCAATAATCGGACGTTCAATTACAGAAGTTCGATCGAACCTTGGATAGCACCCATTAATAGAAATATTAGTAGTAGAACGCTAGGTGCGCTGTTGTTACAAAATTGATTTTAATTATTATTACCTTAAATTATGGTTTTTTATTGTTTGTTCAATACCATGTCGTTGTTTTGGTTTTTATAATTAATTTGACACTTTGATGCCCGGTACTCACGCTGTCAGTTCGTGGCAAACTTGATGTTGGTAACACGAACAGCAGCGACATTAGCATTCTTAGGTTAATGCTTCTACTCACCCATTTCACAAAAAAAAATCGCTCAAAATCTTATAGCTAATTTCACTTCCCTCAGCATGCTATGACTCGAATTCCAAGACTGCTGTGCGTCTAAAATGACGTGAAATCTCAACTTATTTTTCACTGTGCGCCAACGTCTAACGTCGTCCGCGATCGGTCCTGTTTTACACGAAGAGGTGGAGACGACAACCGACACGAAGAGGACGAGGACGAACGGGGCACGAGAGACGGGGTCGGAGGAGTTGAGCCTTTATTTTTTTCGTTGAATGATCTAGTTCCCACGACTCAATCCGAATGCCGGGGAGGAGATGTAGCAACTCAGAGCATCCAGCATCGCTAGAAGGCGGCGGCGGCAATCGAAGTCGCGTTTATTTTGCGATCGGTGCCCGATAGTGGAGCGGGTGGTGTAGCGTGCGCGATCGTTTTGCCTTTGCCCGAGTCAGAGACATTTTCGTTGAAAATCGTCGCTGAAATGCTCGGATGCCATGCGGTTCACGAGGACCATTTACACTTCCCCCGCTTTGGGACCAGGTATGACTTGGTGTTTTCAGACCGGGCTTCGGGGCGTGCAGTCTAACCGCATCAGCATTCGATTTTAATGTTAAAATTTCATGTAGATCTCGATGTACCTGCCTGGTATGGGCGCTACTTACTGGAGCGACCCGACGGTTCTGCACAGCATATGTGACGGGGGAGTTGCCTCGGCGGACGTCTTCGTCGTGATCTTCTCTACTCATGGGAAGAGGAAGCACTGGATGGCGGCGACAACGACCCGGCAACTCCACACCACCACCGACCGCGACACCGGTCTCGTCCGATCGGAGGTGATGTAAAGAAGCTGGAATCGTTTTGTATGGAGCAGCTCGTCCCGTCGTCGGTCGTCGTCTTCGATGAATTGGATCGTAAAAGTAGGTGCCCATCGGAATAAGCAATGAGAGTCGCTGGAAGCAATTCTCTGTCTGAGTGTGGCACGGTTCAACAAAGTTGAAAAGGTGTAGCGAGCGGGACCTACAACCAACAGCAACGGGAGGAAATGTGAACCCTATAATGAATTGGATTTTAATGCTTTAATCGGGGCTGATCGGGCAATCGAACTGGATTAACAAGGGCTTTCAGCTTAGCCACTGAATCGCGTTAACTGCGAATGGTTGGGAGGCTTGCGGATTTTATTGACATAGAGCTTCGTAATCTAGGGTTTAGCAATGCCAATTATTCATGTCAATCGTACAATTTCAATAATTCCCAAGCCCCAAGAAACCTCAATTTCAAAACATTTCAGATTATTAACTTTGAAGAGCTTTATCATAGGGGCCCAAATAGCCATAACGGTAAACGCTCTGCAGTATTGTGCTCTTCCTGTGCTACCCGGAGCATCGCAGGTGACCTTGTGTTTCTCTGAGATAATCGGCAGCCCTTCTTCAGTCTCTAGCCTGAGGCTAAATAAGGATTATGAATATGTTGCTATTTAATTTAAATTATCACCTATATGGTTTCGCATTATGCGTTTCACACCGTGTATTCTGTGCTTTTTCTCCTTTGGCGATTTTCAATAGATACCGATCTGGTTTTTTCGCTGTTGGTCTGTTTCGTGCTTAGATTGCAAAACAGCTTAATCCTGCCTAGTTTGGGTAGTACCTACGGTTAGGTTAGCTCAGATCAATCTTCAGCATAAAAGAACAGCAACGATCAATCTTTGCAGACTCATGCAAAATGGTACAGCCCAAGTGGTGCTAGTTCAAGAACCCTACTTTCGTAAGGGAAAAGTCTATCTAGGTAACCTTCTGGACCAAGCTTTTGCTACTTTCAGCAAACTTGAAATGTCATACTCGCACTCCATGCCCCGCGCATGCGTGCTCTTTAATAAAGCAATCGTTGCTACACTCATTTCTGAGTTAACTACCAGAGATGTATGTGCTGTCACAATCGATGTTTCTGTTGGTGACCTCAACAGGAAATATGTCTATTGTTCGTTATATTTACCACATTATGAACCATCCTCAACGAATGACTTCAAACGAGTTGTCGTACACTGCGTAACAAAAAGCCTTCCGATGATTGTGGGCAGTGATGCCAATGCTCATCACATCATCTGGGGAAGCTCAGATATCAAATTAAGAGGCTCCAGTCCAATGGAATACTGAAGTAGTACAGATCTTGGATTACTTAACATAGGCGATCGCCCAACCTTCATGGTATCTTTTAGAGAAGAAGTGTTAGACATAACGCTCTAATCTAATAGAGTCAGTCAAGAGTTGACGAATTGGCATGTATCAGATGAGGAATCATTATCTGATCATCGCTACATTTTCTTTGAATATTCAAATGTAATTGCGCAGACTTTGCGTTTTAAGAATCTCCGGTCAACAAACTGGGAACTCTACACTGAATTAGTTGCGTCCAAATTTCATGAATATTCTGCAGAAGCATGTCCTCTGCGGTCTGTGAAGACTACAAGGGTGGAATTCCGATCTGACTAGACCCAAGAAACAATGTAGACGCCGTTCAGCTGGATCAGAGTCTTTCAAGTCTACTAGCAAGGCTTACACGAAGGCTCTTCGTTCTGCTGAACGATCCGGCTGGAAAAACCTTTGTACAAATGTTTCCAGTTTGAGTGAAGTTAGTCGGTTGAACAAAATCCTTGCAAAACCGAAGGATTCTCAAGTGAACGAAATTCGCTTACTTAACACTGGTGACTTTACTTCTTCTGGTGAAGAAGTTTTAGAATGTTTATTCAATACACATTTCGCCGGATGTGTGGCGTAGCATCTATGGATGAACCAAACGTCTTTTCACGTATTTTAGAGTCTCTGGCTTCGGCTCGCAGCATCGTAACTACTGAATCGATTCAATGGGTACTCTATTGCTCCTTTCAAATCTTCAAGAGCAGATGGGATTTCCCAGAAAAGGATTTGAATTTATCAAACATGTTTTGAAAAAGCTACTTGTAAGTTTTGCTACCGGGTATATTCCCAGATCCTGGCGTGATATTACCATGAAGTTTATCCCAAAGCAGGACGTGCATCGTGTGAAAAAGCGCAGAGTTTTAGACCTATCAGTGTCTTCTTTCTTATGAAATGTCTGGAACGCGTTATCGATTATCACCTAAGTTATGTTTATTTGGCAAATATGCCTCTTCGTGTGAATCAAGATGATCACCAATCTGGATTATTTTGAACAGAGTTGTATAGGAAAACATTCGCTCAGAAGCAATCCTGCTTAGATGTCTTCTTGGATATTGAGGGTGCGTTTGATAACGTGTCTTTCGATGCCATATTGGAAGTCGCACGAAACCATGGGCTACCAATTGAATGCATCAAATGCTCAAAAACCAACATCTCTTCTCGACATTGCATCAAGCTGCGATTCGAAAATTTATTGTTTGCGGATGCCCCCAAGGGGGTAAAACCTGGGGCTTTAGACCCAAATATATCAAATGGATTTACACAGCAGTTGTTCGACCAATATTGGCATATGGATGTCTTGTGTGGTGGCAAAAGGGCGAAGTGAGAACAATCCAATCAAAATTGGGCCATCTCCAAAGGATGTGTCATCACCATCAAGATGTCTGGTGAGTTCTCTACGACTCTAACGGGAGCGCTCTTTTCGACGTTGCGTCACTACACATACGTCTTAAACCAGAAGCACTTTTCTACTCTTACCTTTTATGGATATTGGGTCTACTGGAGAAAATTCCAGTAAATAGTAGATCTACACACACTTCGTTATTTCTACTTTTGGTGAATTGGGACAAAATTGTCCTTGCTCCAAGTGATCTCACAATTGCTTGTCACTTTCCTTACAGGACATTTACCACACAATTCCCTTCACGAGAAGAGTGGACGTCCGACTGTTTGACAAAAAAAAACTTATCAAACAGTATACTATGTTACACTGATGGCTCCCTTCTTGAAGGTAGAACTAGTGCTGGGGTATATTCTCGTGAGCTAAGGCTGAAACAGTTTCACTCACTTGGTAGACACTGCACCGTTTTTCAGGAGGAGTTATTTGTCCTTATGCGTAGAGTGCAATCAGCACTTCAACAGCACATAATGGGCAAAGTCATATACTTCTGATCAGATAGTCAGGCTGCTATAAAAGGTCTTGCTTCGGCTAACTCAAGGTCGAGGCTTGTTACCACAATTCGAACGGAATTCAGTCAATTCTGTAACCTTGTATGGGTACCTGGCCATTCTTCCATCGTTGGAAATGAATTGGCTGATAAGCTAGCTCGCGATGGAATATCGCATGATTTCATTGACCCTGAGCCAGCTATTCCAATTTCGAAGTACTGGGCGAAACTATAGACTAATTCTTGGGTGGCATCTCAGCCCAAGCAATATTGGAATTCTGTACGTTAAGCATAATGTCGCAAGTAGTGCGCTGTATAGAGCATCTAACGAGGTATACAGCGCACTACTTCCAACATTAGGTTTAACGTACAGGAAAAGCAGCACTAGTATGAAAGCAGGAGGTGCTATTCGGTTCAGTGGTAGAGCAAGTATATTCAAAGTAGAGCTCAAAGGGGTCTGCATGAATGTTTCTACAAAGTTTTCACAGAGATTTCCACAAGGTTTTCACAAATATCTCAACAGAGGGTTCCTCAGAAATCTTCCCAAGAGTTTCTACAGAAAGCTTCTCAAAAGTCTTCATGAAAGTGTCCACACTGGTCTCCTCATAAGTCGTCATGGAAGATCCTCCAGAAATCTTCACAGAAATTAAAATTTGAAGGTCCGCGCAAAATGTTATAAGTTTATCAGACACTCGATGTAAACTCCTCCCCAACGCAATGTCGTCCCTCTCCCAACTCACTCCAACTTCGTATCAGAAAAAAAGAATCTCATTTGTTATAGATTTTTATGGCCCTACAAAAGTCCACAATCGCTCCGACTCGCCTCAAAAGTATCGATAAATTAAACGAAAAATCAAACCACAAAAACACAACTGTCCATGTCCATTTGAAACCCAAACGACGTCTCTCCCAACGCCACGATCGCGTATGAATTTCAAATTGGAGCGCGTCGTCAACGTCTTGTGAGGTATCCGCGCGATGTGCCTTATCTTCGAAATAATAAAAAGGGTGTATCATATTCACATCATAATCGCAACCTCTCCCTCGTGTGTGCTGCTTGCTGCTGCTGGGAGGCCCACGAAACAAAAACCGTGTAATAAAATTAAATGCTCAATAAAATTTTAATTAATTTTGTATTCCCTTTCGGTTGGCTCACCCGGTACCACTTCTTCCTCTTCAGACAGAGCCATCTCGCTCGGAGCTCAGCTCTGGTTGTGGTGTTGATGTTCGGCATTCTCCTCCTCATAATTCGCCTCTGCGCGATCTCTGTGGCGTTGGGAACCTCGCGGAACCAAAATCGAAAAGAAAATTATGGTTTCAGCTCCGGAGCGCATGAGATGGCGCGAGGGCGTGGGTGAAGACGGAACATACACACTCCGAATCTCCTGCTGCCTCTTTCACCGAAGGTACGGAGTTCATGCAATTTGCAGATTATGAGAACTGAATAGCGGGGCGGCCCTACATCCCACAGCAACACATGTCTGTGTCCGATTTGCTATAGTTTGGTGCACCAGCGCGCGAGTGCCCTCAGCTCCTCACGAGCTAAAGGTCATCTCTCCGCGCGTCCTGCATCCGTCGTCAGTCCAAGAGAGGTGCATTCAAATAGCGCACGAGGTCGAACGAAATCTCCGCTACTCGTCTAACAAACAACGGCGACCACGGTCGGCCTCGTGGTGCACGAGAGGAGCAGCATTTTTCCATAAATTATTCTCATTCCAGCACGTTTATCATTATATTTTTAAACGATGTACTAAAAATGAATACATGTAGTTTTGGTTGAGGCGCGAGTAGCAGCAACACCAGTATCCACAGCAAACGTATTGGGTAGACCTGTTCATATTTAAAAAAAATGTGTGGAAATCTACCGGTCAAGCAGTATTCGGAATTTTCATGCTAAGACCAATGTCTGGTCAAATTTTCAGCTCATTTGATAAAGATTTCAGTATGCTTCAAGTTGAAAATGTGTTTTTGGGCTTATTTCAAGGTTTGAAAAATCATAACTAGCATGTGGAAAATCAAAACCACTTGCTATTACCACTATTTGAAAGCTAATTCTATTCTGTTAAAGTTTGTCGAACACGCTAACAAGATTAAATTGAGTTTTAACATTGTTTGATCAAAATTTGTACTCCGCAGTACCCAGAAATTACAGTTTTCTCAATATACATGGTATATAAAACATGCATTGCTATTATTTTTTCAGGCCCTAGTCAACGGGAATCAAACATAATACATATACCAATTCATTGACCATCAACAGATTACATGTTGCTAAAGGCAATAAATTACAATAAATGCCCAAAGATCGAGCACCGCATCGCAACCTGATGATAGTTAAATCATGCATGACACATGTACCGGAAACGAATGAATTGAACAAGTTAGCATTGCTTTTTCTTTCCGAGTGATGATTGTTTTGATCGCATTTCACTGATCATTTAGAACGATTTTAAAACAATCATCATCATCGACTGAGAAAAGGCAGTGCTAACGTGTTCATTTTTTTGTATTCATTGAAGCTCACGGTGGTGCTCTTGGCTCACCCACAGTGGATTTACAAATGTGCTTCATAATTAGCTATTTTTTACAATTTATTTTCGTAAGATAAATGGTTACTTTGAACGGGATTGACTTTTAGATATGAATTGTCATCATGTCTGGAAATTAAAAATCCGAAATTTTCATGCAGGCATGCTGTTCAGTGAAAACAATTCCCGAAAAAAGAGATTTTCAAGAACCTCGAGATACAAATCTCAACCAAACTATGTTAAAACTTGCTCCAATCATAAAATTGTGTTCGGCAAAAGTTCATAGAATTGGATAAACTACTATGTAGAAGTATTTCCGATAAATTTTGATGTTTCGTTCGGTAGTTATGATTTTTTATAGCTTGAAAATAGCTCAAAAACACATAATTGATTTGAAGCACAACTAAATTTACTCTAAATTGAGTGAAATTTTGGCCAGAAGTTCATTTCGCAAAGAAAAATCAAAGTATTGGTTGACTGGGGAGTTTCCAGACATTTTTGAAAATATGAATAGGTCTAGTATTGGGTTTCGAACTATTTCGTCGCAAGCGCCCATTCCCGTCGTATCAAATGCGATTGATATTCGAACTAATCAACAATATGAATTAATTTTCTACTACTGCTGAAAAAAACTACTAAATTTTGAATTGTAATTTAGTTTAATTATTCGCTTTTCACTTTATCACCGAAATAGTATGGACGAAGAAACATCGAGCGTGATGAAAAATAGTGATCGAGTAAGCTTTTCCCAGTGGCACTTACTTTATCAAGCACACCATTAGTTGTGAGACGGAAACGGAAAGTGATTGTGACCATAATAAAAACGGATACGACGGGAATAGGCCATCAAAATGTTATATCCCAAGAGATAGACATTCTTCTTCTTCTTCTTGGCATTACGTCTCTACTGGGATAGAGTCTGTTTCTGAGCTTTCTAAGAGCACTTCCACAGTTATCAACTGAAAGTGATCAAAGCTCAGCACGACGGCAATCAGCTCATCACCCTATTTCGACACAGCCGGACACTTTTCGAAGCTCCGAATCCGTCCGATTGGTGCCGATCGATCCACCTCACCCAAGAACTGTATCGAATCGGAAAACAAATTCAGATCACATAATCGACCGCCACAACTGGAGCTGCTGCCTGGCCGGCCACCACTTGACGAGCAAGCTTTGTCCACGACGACGATGATGATGATTTGTTTTGTTTTGTTTCGATCGGATTTGCTTCAGAGGGGAGGGCCTGATGGACGACGGCAACGTGATCGACTACGGCTGATCGGTTGACAGCACGTAGATTTATGAAACATTAAAGTCATTGTCACCCCAACGTGCTGCTGAACGAGAAACGTATTCAGAGCGGCACGTAGCCGGCGTTCAGAATACGGCTGACGACGATGGTGTCAATGCGAAATGCAACTGCACTTTTTTGCAATGTGCATTGTGTGGATAAGTATGCTTGGGGTATCACACGATATCGATGCAATTGAAGTCTGAACGCGTGACACAAAATTACGTCCAGCGGTACAGTGCGCATCGTACTCTCGTGCTGTGCGTACACATATAAACGGTATACTCGGTGAGTATTTAGCCTGAAATGTCCGAAAATTACAGAAATGAAGACCTATATCTTGCCAGAAAATGATCTCACCAAGCTGAGGTCTAACGACCTATTTCCAAGATCAGAAGAAGACCTAACAAAGATCTCGGAATGAATGAACAGAATTACTTGGCTAGCACACCTGACTGTTACCTGTGTGATCCACTAGAGATTATGCAAGAATTCTGCTACTATCTCCTGTGGAAGTCCACTAAAAATTAAGTCAGAAATATATTAAGTAATTTTCCAAGAGTGTGATAAGGATCTTTCAAGAACTAGGGTAATTCGCCAATTGTTGAACAGTCAAAATGCTCGCTAATTGTTGAACACGCCATAAGGAATACACGAACTGTTCAACAATAGACGACGTTTTAAGCCGTTCAACATTAGGCGAATTGCCCTATCTTACTGAATTTCCACAAAAAATCTTGCAGGACAAAAAATCTTAACTGAAAAATCAAGTCAACAACTCGTCAGAGCTATTTCCAAGAGCTCGATGGAAATTTCGTCGGAAATCATTTCAAACAAGATTGCAGTCGTTTTGCAGATTTCCTCAGGAATACCCAAGCAATTTACGAGATATCTCTGAAGAACTAGCCAAGGGTTTTTTTTTTAAAGGATATTATTAGGTAATCAAAATAAAGCACATTTGGTAGACGCTATGAATATGCAAACACAAGCGGAAGGGATTTTTGAAAGTCGACTATTGATCGTAAAAAAAATCCAGAGAATCTTGCGAAGTGTCTGATATGCGTCAAAAATCTGCCAAGAATCACTACACCAGTCGAAAGCCATACCAAAAAATCAGAGGGGTTTGTGTACAAGACACGACCGCATGACGTTAACTACGCCAAGTGATTTTCTGCATTTGAATTTTAATCGATTGTCATAGTTGCAGCCTTCCTATAGTTCGAAACCTAACATCATATCATCACGGTCGCAACATTTTAGATTTTCAATTAACACCCAGTATATTGCTGTAAGACGTAGTTAGCGTCAAAATCTTGCTGTTAGATTTATGAGGTTCTGTCAATTATTTTAATGAACACGGTGCAAAATTTTGAATTTGTTAAATCTCGTTAAGACGAAAATGTGTTAAGAATTTCCTTATATTAGTGTTCCAGTGGAGGATTGACAAGAAACAGCAGAAAAAGAAGGCAGAAGAAAAATAGTGTTAGGGTAAGTGTTCCTATATTTGCGGTAGTGTCGTTTTCACTGATTTATTTTCATGAGTCACAGAACCGACACTGCCAATCGACGTATTGGCTTGTTGATATGCGGAATAGATGAACAGAGCGTTCAAATTGCTTCAAAACTGATGAAATATCACTGAAATTGCTAAACTTTTTCTTACTTGTACCAGTATTTGCGGTAAAGTGTTCCTATAGTGGAGGATCCCATAAAAAACAACGGATATCGCAACTATAGGAACACAAATTAAAAATATACCACAACTAAAGGAACAGTGTACCAATAGTGGAGGTATTATTTTTCACTGACATGCCGTAGATTACTGCGATGAAATCATTTTTCTCATCAAGTCAATGGCCGTTACTTCCCGTTACAACATTAGCATGTACATTAATTGCGCTTTTTGAATTTTGGCCGTTAAATAAAGTTCAATCGTGCTTAGTACCTCCACTATTGGTACATCTACCCTATGAATGGGTTCTCTTGGAACATTTTTTTTTCTTCCAAAAAACTGTTCCTTGGATAGGATATAGTGACAGAAGGAAGATCGAAATAATTCAGTGGCACGAGCTTCGTTTTCAGTGCCCTAGTAACGAAAGACAAGAACAAGTCTATGCCAAACTGAAGACAGTTTTGGACATTAAAGAAATCACCACTCATCCGCTAAAATTCGTTCAAATGATCCCCTAATAACTCCTATTCCCAAAACAAATTTGACACATCAATTCGAACAATATTTCCTACGAAAAAAGTAGACCAAACAAAGCAACCCGTCAGGTACCGCTAACTTTCCCACGCTAAATCTCCTCCCATCGGCGTTGTGCACACAGATGGCAGCACGCAGGTCGTTGACCAAACCAAACTACACCAAAACCGTAGTTGGTTCCTACCGTTACGGATCGCGCATTGCCCCAAAAATTGAACTACCATCCATCCATCTCTGGCCAAGCTGCGTGTGTGCCGCCGTCTGTCTATGACATCCATCTCATCCCCAAAATCACACCTTTTCTCCGATTCCCGAAACCATATAAAACACTCTTCGGTTCGGTCGTCCGAAGTTCGTCGTCGTCATCATCACGCATCACGTCGGAAAACAAAGGCGACCGAACCAAAAAAAACGAGCAAATTACATTTTAACCACCGCGGCGCGGCTGCTTCCCTGGTTCGGGACTGCTGTGTATTCGCTTTGTTTGCTCCAGCTTGTTGTTTGAGTAGGCGGACAGGTTGCCTCCACCCGCCGTGCCTCCATGTCCCAGCCCCGAAGCAGTCGCAGACACCTTCACGAAACACGATAATTACAACCCGAAACCTATTAAATCCGCTTGCTAGCGCAATGACACACTCACACTCGCGTTAGCCCCGATCGGTATCGCGGGAAGACGATCTCTTGGCACTGGAACAACACCAGCGGGGATAGACATATTTTGACACCGTAATTTCACTTGGGTGCCTTTTCGAGATCACATCGCTGCTGATCGTTTGTCGTCCGTTACGTCGGTCGGCTGATTTTGGTGACCATAATTTGATCCTCTTCACAAGCTTTGGTTTGAGTGAGAATTCGCGGTTAATCGGACAAGAAGGGCAAACAAGATCACGAGGTGCCTACGCTGCGCAGAGCCCAGAGATTTTCAAAGTATTGATTTCGTAGAATAACCAAGCATGATTAAACAACTATTGTAACTTTGACGTATGAGCAGCGTCACATTTCAGTCTCCATATGGTCGGTGTTCAGACAGACCAGACCAGATGAAACGGTGAATGATGAAACTTTTCAATACGATTTAGGTACATATGTTTTATCAGATTGATAGGTTCAAAATTTGCAGCAAATAATGTAAATATACTGCTATTTTGAATGCTTGTCGTACATTTTTTTGGAAACATTTAAAAGACACTTGGTCCAGTCTGACTTAACGCCGACCATATATAGACCAAAAATTCAATCATATGTGCATTTCGTGACGATTTGCTCTACAGATGTCAGGGTCTGCAGCATTTTCACCATCTGTCAGTTTTCCCAACTAACGGGAAAGGTTGCCACATTTAAATCTGTATTTTTTTCTTTGAAATATAGTCATAACTCGTTATAACGTAACCTCGATATAACGTAACTTTTTTATGCTCTTATTTATTTTTCCTTTTTTATGAAAAATAGGTATATGAACTACAATAAACATTCTTCAGGATTCAAACACCAACCAATACTAAATAAGAGCAATGCAAACGTTAACTATCACTGAATACAGTCATACATCGATATTGAGTGAGCTATAAGCTAAATGTTAAAACCATCTTTTTGTCATATCAGTACTTTTGCATACATCATTCTTCTTTATTTTTGATAACTATTTTTTCTAAAACTGCTTAAGAAAATATTTAGCTATTGTTTAAGGAATTCCTATTTCTTCAAATCATTTTTCCAAGAATTTGATATTTCGCCATTAATTTCTCCACGGATCTCGACTAGAATCATTCCGAGGATACCTTCAGAGATTCCATCAAAAATTTCTCCATGGACTCGTCTTAAACCCTCCTGATATTCAAGTGTAAATCTCATAACATGTTCTGAAAATAGTTCTGACAGGTATCACCCAGAAATTTCGCTGATATTCATGTATAAAAACTTCTGAGATTCTTTCAGAGAGGATTCCATGGATCCCACCAGATTTTTCTTAAATCGATTTCAGAGATTTTTTCTAACTGTTTCTAGGAACATTTGATCAGTATTTACTTAACGGATTTCCATCTTAAGAATTCCTAGGGGAATTTCATCAGTAAACTCTCAATAAGTTCCACCAAGAAATAGTTCAAATATTCCTACAGAAATTACTCCACAATATGGCCAAGCACTGCTTCCAAGGGATTCTGGATTCAAGGATTTTGAATTTCTCCAGCAGTTATTTGATATATCTATGGTTGTTCATTGTTACTGAGTAAGAGTTGCATATTTTACTCTTAAAAACATATTTCTACATAACTTTCTCCAAATATTTATACAAAAAACATTCTATGTGTACTAGTAAAGTTTCTTCAAGGTTTCTATGTCGAACAAAATCCTTAATTGATTCCATCGGGAATTTCTTAAGAAAGTTCTCTATGATTTTTTTTTCGGCGGGTTCTCCAAGTGATTCTGGGGAAAATTTATTCCGGAATTTGTTCAAAAATTGATCAAGTTCCCCAAATCTCCCAGAGAATTTTCGTTCAGAAACTTTTCCATGGGATATCCCTCAATGATTGATTTGTTTTTAATGGAGTTTTCTAGTGATTTTATTGTACGCTTTCTTAACATTTTTTAAATTCATTAACATGTTTAAATTCTTTCGAGCAATCAGTTATTTATAACAAAATTCTTGAAGTTCCAATTACTGTTAGAAATGTTCATGGACTGCTCAACATTAACTTGTTTAGAGATAGTGTTCATCGATTTCGTCAAATATTTTTCAGGAATTCATTACGTTAAAGATTACTGCAATGGAGACGAAAAAAATAAAAAAATGAAAATGAAATAAAATATGAAAAAATTAAAACAAGGAAAAATATAGAAAAAAAATGTAAGAAAGACTGAAAATGCCTGTAGATCAATAACTTCAATTTTAGATCCATTTTCTCATCAAACAATACATGTTGAATGAAATTTAGAAAAAAAAAACAAATGTTAGCTTCGATATAACGTAACCTCGATATAACGTAACGAAAATAAAAAGCGAGTTGCGTTATATCGAGGTATTACTGTATCTGCATTTCTGAATCCTGGAGCAAAATATCTGTGTTTCGAATCTGCATCCCCAAAAATTGATATAGCCATGAAGATTTAACAAGAAACTCGAGAAAATGCCAATCATTTGTACAATAACTGTTTTTGTGTATACAGAACCTTGATCACAAAATATTTGAAAAAATCTGTAAAATACAGATAAATCTGTATATATGATAACCCTGCTAAGGGGTCACAAGTTAGGGTAAGTGTTCCCTTAGTTGCTTAGAGCCTGCTTCTCAGCTTAGTGTTCTTATGAGCACTTCCACAGTTATTAACACTTCAGTCGTCGCGCTGTTGTATTTTGTACAACACTGTAGAAAATACCTCGCTTTTCGTTCATAACAGCAGCGTGGTGATTCTGACGGTGGCAAACCGCGCGACGACTGGAAGGTTAAAGTCAAGAAAATTTCCATTACGAAAAGATCCTGGACCGACCGGGAATCGAACCCAGACACCTTCAGCATGGCTTTGCTTTGTAGCCGAGGACTTTAACCACTCGGCTAAGGAAGGCCGCGCCATCTAGAAGGCGAATCAGTCACTCGTTTGCGTTCTCGCCGCGGCAATCAATGCACCTGATAAATGGTGCCATATTAAAAGCGTATTCGCAGCCGCGCTGAATCGCACAAAACAAAGCACAACGAGCTCTGGAACCACTCGAAGAGGGTGGTTTGCATCTCTCCTCTGCAAACTGAAGCATAATGACAAGCACATAAATAAGATAAATTAATATATTCTCAAGTTCTCCACGCCGCCTTGCGGGACCGTTTCGGTAAAAGGGGGATTTGTGCGCGACGAAGTGCATCAACCATACATAAATGGAACCCTTAGCAGATCGAGTGTAGTTATGCTTGCCCTTCGCTTTTGACGCTTGGAGAAGTCGTCGGCATGTAGCTACGTGTCGTTCCAGCCCAGTATTCCACATTCGCCATGCATGGGGGCCAAAGGGTGCCAGTGTGGGCTGACAGTACTTATCCACTCAAAATCGTAATTGAGTTATCATCGCTAGGGTTCCGGCGTCTCCGCCAACACCGGGTTGACCCCTCAATCCGAAGGGAGATACACTAGAATCTCAATTTACAAACTAGATAAGAGGCTTATAAATTCGTTCGTGAATTGAATTAAATTGTAAAATGGGGGAGTTAAGCTCGTGAAAGTTAAAAACAAAGTTACCAAAATGTATTTACACAAAAAAAACTTCGTAAAATGAGATTTGAGTGTACCGCAAGTCGCTCGCGAGCAATTAGCCTCCAAGGAACGAAAGTGAACGATGACTGCGACGACCGACTCTGCAAGTCTGATGGGGTTATGCGCCACGTTAAGTGGGAGGTGTGGTCGCCTTTCGGTGAAAACAACACTGAACCGACGAGATGGTAATCACAGATGGTAGTTACAGATTTTCGTCCAACGAGCAATCAGGGACGGAAGACTTGAACGCACGCGCAAGCGACGAACCACCAACCAAACTTCCCGGACCCCAAATCAAACGAAACCGATGAACTTTGAAAAGGCACACAACAGCAACCAGTCAAGGTTACGGGCAGAGTCAAGAGCCCGGCATGCAACAGATGCTTAGCCGCTGTAGCTTCCCTCTTGGCGCTAGTTTCCGTCTGGCACAAGTGTCCGAAAAGTTCTTGAAGAGTTCTACGTTTTTTTTTCCTAGTCCGTCAAGTGCGCGCCATTCTCGGATCGTTTTTGCTACCGGCGCCCTTTTTGCTCGCGCAAACAATATGGATCGCAATAATTGGAATTGGGCGCACCAGACTCATGCTTGATGCAACCCTTGCTGCAAATAGACAGACGGACGCAATTGCAGATTAATTCCATCGCACCGCGGTGATGGGTCTTATTCAAGTGGATGCGTTTTTTCATGAATTCCAGCGCCAGGTTCGATGGCTGCTGCAGTGTGGTTTGTTGGTAATTGAAAACCGAAGGCACTTTGCGAATCGACACCTAGTTGTTGTGTTTGGATGGCGGGTTACCCTTTGCAGCTGTGAGAATGGGTTGGGAATCATGAAGGTATAGAGAACCTGAATGATTTTTTTCTGCAGTTTGAAGCAACATTTACCAAGCGTCTCCAATGTCTGTCTACAAATATTCTTCCGGTTATTTCTCCAAAATGTGTTCCAATAAATCTATCAGGAATACTTTTATCCAGTGATAATATCACCAGCTTTGTCTTCAATCTTCAATTCAGAAATTTCTTATAGAATTCCTCTAGACACATGTCTAGAAATCACTCCATATATATTTTCAGGTATTTTACAATAAATTTTGTTAGATATTTCGTTGAATTTACCTATGGTATTACATAACAAATTACGTCAGGAAATTTAAAAAATGTTTTTCCAAAATATGTTACTGGATTTATTCAGGAAAATCTTTAAATAAGCAGTAAGACAACAATTCAATCTCTTCAAAAATTTTCTCTTCAGATTTACACACACATTTCACATTTACATTTCACAGTACTGAGTGAGATTTTGATGAAATTTTCAGGAAAAATCATAAATGGATTATAGTTTTGATTCATGCATTGAAGATTTATAATTGAGTGGTGGTTTTGGATTAAAAAAAAAGTTTGGGTACCTAGGGCATTTCGTAATGGAAAAGATGTGGAAATTTTGGAAACTTTATCAATAATGTTATGAAATGAATGCAAAATTAATCTGCTAGACAGAATGTATCAACTGTCTGGAGTTTGGGGAATATTCCATACTGATACGACAAATAATGGATTTGCAAAGATAGCTCTAAGCTCATTAATGTGAATGAGCTTGTAAAAAAATGAGAAGAAGGCACTATTACGGTTGGGTCGTAAGGCCAAATAGAATATGAAACATTCGTTTTTCAAGCCACCGCACGAGTCCCCAAAAGTGACCGAAGCCCTACCGAAACCTGCCACCGAATGGCCGAAAATGATCGAAACAACTTCATAATTCATTACATGGAATATATTCACTTCTGGGTAGAAACCTATGTGCCGTTGAAAGGTATCAGCGCATGATATTTTGGAAATGTCCCTTTGGGGTTCATACCGAAACCGATATCCGATGACCATATTTCCTGAATGACTACAATAGTCTCCAAATTGAAACAGGTGATATATCCTATTAAGTAAATCTATGTAACATTGACTTTTTAAAGCTTTCGATTAGGTTTATTCCATTTCCCCCATTAATTTCAATATGAAATACCCTAGGTACTCCAACAAATTTAGACCTTAGTCGAAAACCATCACCGAACTCGAAATTGTCAATGCTTGAACAAAAATATAACATATTTGTGATTTTCCCTGAAAATTTCGTCAAAATCGATCGAACGATTGATTGCGGCTTATTTTTCAAAAGTTCTCAAAACCAAAATTCGTGTGCTCTTCTGAATTGCAATCGCATGAAAAGGGAAGCCTCATATTTTGAGCCAAAAGTATTAAAATTTAGAGGTGGCGCATGCGACTTGAAGGTAAATTTTCAACCTATAAAATATGACCTTCAGTAAAGTCTTCATCGATTTGTTATTATCCAACCAATTTTGAAGCTCGTAACATCATTCTCTTCAAAATTAAATTTATTAAAAACTTGTGGAATTCCAAATTGACGTAAAATCAAAACCACTCTTAGCTAAAAGTAGTTTTTGTTCTACTTTTTTACTAAATAATCATCTGTGCATGACCATAACTTCATGAATACTCATTCGATTTCAGATCTTTTTACATGCTTTTGAAGGAATTTTAGGTTTTTTTTTGACAAATATAAATAATAATTGTTTTAACTTAGTCTTTAACTAAAACTATCCAAAAACATGATTTTTTCATGAAAGAAAATCAAAATTTCTTCGAATTGTAGATTGTTTTTTTGCCATTAATCACATTTTTGCTGTTTTACTAAAGTTTATAAAACATCTTGTTATAACAACAAGTTTGATATGTAAAATATGTAAAAATTCAAAAATGGTTTTGACATAAAATTTATTAAAAATTGCTTTGAAGACCTTCCAGACGGTTTGACTAATAGGAAAAACTAGTTTCAGATTTAGTATTAACGTTGAAATGGCAAAATTTTGATGTTTACCTTTTAAAATTCATGTTTTTGGGTAGTTTTTGTTAGATAACTAAGTCAAAACTATTTTGAAATGAGATGTAGTGTACCGACAATTGGAAATCTATTAAATTTGCTTCATAAGCATGTAAAAACATTTGGAATCCGTTGAGTATTAATGAAATTATGACCAAACAAAGATGGATTTATAGAAAAAAGAGTAAAAAATTTGGAGAAACTACTTTTAATTAAGACTTATTTTGATTTTAAACAAATTTGATGCTCCATGTTCCATGTTCCATTCCTTTTCATTAATTTAGTTTTAAAGAGAATGATGCCTACAGCTTCAAAATTGGTTAGAAAATAACAAAGGTCTAAAGATTTCACAGAAGGTCAAATTTCATAGGTTGAAAATGCACCTTCAAGCCGCTTGCGTCATCTCTATATCATAATATTTTGGCTCAAAATTTGAGGATTTCTTTTTCAGGGATTATAATTTAAAAAGCCTACGATATTTTGGTTTTGAGAACATTTGAAAAAAAGTCGTACTCTATTGCAAAATTTCATAATTTTGAAACTTTGGTTAAATACCGCCATAAGCCAATTTATCATTCATCCCATTGGAAAAAGTTAAATAAATATCGAAGAATTTTGGGTTTATGGACAGAAGATCGAAAGACAAAACGTCGAAAGGACAAAAAATCGAAAGACAAACGGCCGAAAGGACAAAAGGTCGAAAACGATTCGCTTGGTCGGAAATTTTCCCTTCTTTGAAAAAAGATTTTCGAACTTTTGTCCCTTCCTTTTTGCTCTTCGACCTTTTGTCCTTTCGACCTTTTGTCTTTCAACCTTCTGTCCTTCCGACCTTCTGTCTTTCGACCTTTTGTTATAGATTCGAATTTTGAATTATTTGGAGATATTGGTCTTAATTGGAAACAAAAAGATTTTTTTGTAATTTTGCTACACGATTGACCGTTTCCAAGATAGGGAATCAAGAATCATTTATTTTAAGTCTTCTTCTTCTTCTTCTTATTGGCATTAACGTTCTCACTGGGACAGAGCCTGCTTCTCACCTTAGTGTTCTTATGAGCACTTCCACAGATATAAAGTGAGAGCTTTCTTTGTCAAAGTTGCCATTTTTGCATTCGTATATCGTATGGTAGGTACGAAGATACTCTATGTCCAAGGAAGTCAAGGAAATTTCCATTACGAAAAGATCCTGGACTGACCGGGAAACGAACCCAGATACCTTCAGCATGGCTTTGCTTTGTAGTCGCGAGCTCTAACCACTTGGCTAAGGAAGGCCCATTATTTTAAGTCATAACCTATCAATCAGTCAGCTTACTTCTCTAACTTTACCAGCTAATTAAAATGTTTTGAGCTCTCCTCTGTGATAAACATGAGAGTTTAGATGACATTGACTTTAGGCTTATCAACGATTAATAATAACTATACTATGATGTCTTTAGAAAAGTTATTCATAATTGAGTTTTGCATCTTCTACGAAACTCGAAACTAACGACTGGTTCAAAGTCTTCCACACAAACTCGACCATTTTTATTGAGAATTTACAAATGCGTTCTTTGTTCTGTCAAAACTTGCCGTATGCAAAGAAATGTTTGAAATTTGAAGTATTTGTCACATTGCACAGTGGTCCAGGAATCAGTTTTACGCGGAAAGATGCATTTTGAGCTTTAGAATGAAACATTAGACAAAAACGGTCTTCTACAAAGTTGTTTGTATTAGTAAGGCCCTTTGTTTGAAGTTATTGAAAATTAGGGTGGACCACATTTTCATAGGAATTGTGTAACTAACTTTCTTATTTGTAGAAATTATATTATACATGCTTCGGCAAAGTTGTAGACCATTGAATTTCAAGCAACTTTGCCAAAAAAAATTTTTTTGTATCTCTTAAATTGACCGATTTAGAGCTTTTTTCCTACGGCGACATAGGGTGGTCCGAACAAAACTGGTTTTCTGGCTCTAGAGTTTTCAATTCAAATTTCTCATCAAAGCAGTCTATGAAACACTTTTAGAGCTTTGAAAAATGCGTAATTTGGTGAGTGAAGAATCTCTCTATCTCCTTCCGTTTGGGAGTTATTGTTGTTTTACTCTCAAAAACATGCCTACTTTGATTGAGAATATCTCTGACTGGGGCAAACATAAAAAATATCTTTTGACGGCATTCAAAAGATAAAATAAAACTGTATATTATATAAAAAAAATTACAGATGTGTTATTTTTGTAACTCTAATAAAATGCCCTGAAAAACAAAGGATTTTAAGAAGAAAAACTTTAATAACTTTTGAACTAAAATAGATATCATCAATATTTTTGCATAAAAATTTGCGTTTTGTTAAGTTCTTAAAGTCGTTTATAGACCGCTGTGACGAGAAATCTGAAATAAGAAAGATAGGGCTCTAAAACTATTTTGAAGATTTTCATAGTATGTATTTTTTTATTATTTTGCATTTTGAGCATGAAAATAAAATTTTAGACAAAAATGATCTACTACAAAATTGTCTCTAAAAATGTAAGCTTCCATACTGTGTCATTTAAAACTAGGGTGGTCCACAATATCACACAAATCATATGATCAACTTTTTTATTTGTAAAAATACTGGTATATACTCTTAGGCAAAGCGGTAGAACATGAAATTTTGATCAACTTTGCCAAAAAAAGTTTTTCTGTAGCTCAAAATTTGACCAATCTAGAGCATTTTTTCCTAATCATCGCAGGGTGGTCCAACAAAAATAAGTTTTTTAACTCCAGTTTTTTCATTGCTAGTTTCTCGTCAAAGTCATCTATGAACGACTTTTAGAACTTAACAAAACGCAAATTTTCATACAAAAAGATTGTTGATATCTATTTTTGTTCAAAAGTTATTTAAGTTTTTGTGATAAAAAATATTTGTTTTTCAAGACAATTTATTAGAGTTACAAAAATAACACATTTGTAAGTTTTTGATATAATATACAATTTTATTTTATCTTTCGAATGCCGTCAAAAGATATGTTTTATGTTTGCCCCAATCAGAGGTATTCTCAATCAAAGTAGGCATGTTTTTGAGAGTAAAACAACAATAACTCCCAAACGGAAGGAGATAGAGAGATTCTTCACTCACCAAATTACGCATTTTTCAAAGCTCTAAAAGTGTTTCATAGACTACTTTGATGAGAAATTTGAATTGAAAACTCTAGAGCCAGAAAACCAGTTTTGTTCGGACCACCCTATGTCACCGTAGGAAAATAGCTTTAAATCGGTCAATTTAAGAGATACAAAAAAATTTGTTTTGGCAAAGTTGCTTGAAATTTAATGGTCTACAATTTTGCTGAAGCATGTATAATATAATTTCTACAAATAAGAAAGTTAGTTACACAATTTCCATGAAAATGTGGTCCACCCTAATTTTCAATAACTTCAAACAAAGGGCCTCACTAATACAAACAACTTTGTAGAAGACCGTTTTTGTCTAATGTTTCATTCTAAAGCTCAAAATGCATCTTTCCGCGTAAAACTGATTTCTGGACCATAGTGCATTGTAATGGAAAATGTTGCTCATATAATACATTTTTGGGAATAAATTCTCGGTATCTCCTAGTGGTGACAGCTTGAGGACCCCAAAGGCAACGGTTATCCCAATGCATAAAGGTCCGAAACGACAATTTAGAAGGAAAAAAGTGTTTACTCATGAAATAATAATGAATAAATCAAATAAAAAAGGACATTTATTTACAATGGCGGACCCCCTAAAAATTATTAAATAGAATGAAGGACAAAACCTAATACACAAAACTAGTCTGCTGAACCGACACAAAAACAAAACGCTCGCGAGCATATACAATTTATATGTCTGTTAAAATCACAAACAATCTCACCTTTTTCAGTTACTCGCTAGTTCGTTAACTTTTTACTTTTTTTCGGTATCACTCATACCAAGCCTGTTCGCGAGAAACAACTCTTTCATCAGTTGGTCGTATTCCGGTTTGCCTAAGACCATCTCAACCACCTCCTTAGGTGGATCCATCCCAGTTCGCTCGCTCGTCATCGATGCTTGTTTGTTGCACCAAGTTGGTCGTAATTTAAATTATTATTAAAATTGAAGGTTCGTCGCGGTCTCGCCTTCGACATCGCCGGGTTTCTATGCGAGATGAAGATCTACCTACATCGCCGTCATCGTCATCTCTTCACTCGAAACATGACTTTTGCTGGTGTTGCGTGTTGCATTTCAGCAAAATCGATGTCAATTCAATTACCGACAGACCTGCAGCGCACGCGCCGATTTTGAAGATGCTGCCGTTTTTTTTTTTGAGGTCTCTTTCAAACACAGCAGGGTAGGCGCACAACTTTACAAGAGCCGACTGACTAACCAGTACTTGGCGCCGTATTTGTGACCGCGTTGCATAACTACGTCGTAGCGCCGCAAATCAAAATATAAATTTAATAAATAATATGCATCGGAGCAAATTGGATCGCGGTCAATTGAACAGTTTGGCAAAAGGTCTGGCACGATCCAAGGCGGTGCGCGATCGTTGTCAGTCAGGGCCCCGATACCGAGGGACGACCAAAGGTAGCGCACGCAAATCGACAAGTGGTTGTCCAAAAAGTGAATATAAACTCGATTTGCAACTTTAATGGACTATGGGTCATGATGATTTGATACGAAATGACCATTATGTACCATGCACTACGACTACGTGGTCTTCCTTAGCCTAGTGGTAAGGTTCGCGGTTACAAGGCAAAACCATGCTGGGTTCAATTCCCGGTCACACGAAATTCGATAAGGTAGCATAGTAAGCTCTTATTTAATAACTCATTAGAACACGAAGCTGAGAAACAGGCTCTATCCTAGTTGTGACGTAATGCTAAGAAGAAGGAAAACTACGAATTATGAGCGAATCTCGATCCCGTATCGGCCCACTGTTCAGCAAAGCGCGTGATTCAGGTGTCCTCTTCGTCGCATTGAAATTCACCGGTACAAATTACTACGCGCCTCACAAATGCTCTGTGGTCTGTTTTTCCTCCTCGTGGTACTATTTTGGAGCACACGATCACGGCTCGGTACAAACTGGCAAGTAGTTGTCGGTAATCGTTAACATAAATTATAGACCTTGCCGGTAGTGTGGGGAAGGTGCCCACCAGCGCAGAGGGGTTTGGACGATGGTGGATCGGTGAACAGGAGCAGAAAACGACGAAATCAAAACAGAGTCGAAGATTACATTTAAGCACCATACATACCTACCTACCAGAGGGGGGAAACCGTCTCGACTGGTGATGCGTTTTTTTCGCGAAACGAAAACGAAATGGACATAAAACAGAGCAGTGATTTCGTTTTACTCGCCAATGGTGATTCTAGGAGGATGAAGAGTTCACGTGTTGGTAGGCTTCATCTAGACTACTTTTTTTGTTAATTGTCTTGTTCTTAAGGCAAACCTTCAATTTTTATTTAAAAAAGTGGATACAGACATTTAACATATTTGTTACATTTGGCTTGAATGCCCTAGATGTGTTTTTTGAAAGTTAAATTTTTATATAGCATGAATAATTGCTTTGCGAATTATTCCATGAGCGACGTTTGACATAAAAATCATAAATAACAAAAAAAAATGACTTGTTGCGAGTCAGATTGTAGCAAATGAACTTACTACTCGGTGCCTTAAAAAGAAAAATAGGCAGTTATGAAAGTTCAGAAAGTTCACAAATGTAATGTAATTTAATTACAATTTTATTAGTATTGCTGTGTGCATTTGAAATGCAAATATCAAATGCGGGAACACCAAATGCGGTAAGATTTTTAACAAGGAAGGCGAAGTCAAAGTTTAGTTTTCTTTGCTAGGTTGGCGGTGATATGGATCATGGTTGCTTAGTATCCTTTGGTTGCTTTGTGTTACCGCGTTTGAAGCGCAGTTAGACTGGATTTGCACGTCAAATGCAAACAACAATAAAGTTCACTTCATAGCTGCAATTTTGAAAATTAACTTATTGATAACGATAATTTAAGTTTACTCGGTGCTGGGCATAATTGTTGATCAAGCGATCAAGTATACAGATCAACTCAAATCCCTAGTGACGCCTCTGTTGCTCGATTTTGCTCGCGTTCCGCGATACAAGAATTACGGTAATAAGTTCAAGGCCAGCGACGTGAATTGGTTGGTCGTTGGTTCGTAACGATTTTCGGCTTGTTGACCACACTTGCATCCATTCTTCCTCTGCTTGCACCGGCCGTCTTCGTCATCGTCTTCCGTCCATTGTCCACCAAGTCAGTGATGACTGCCGTTGCATTGATCTTGAAAACGTTGAATGCATACCTTGGCAATCGCAACGGCGGACGGCTCGGCGGTTGATGTCTGAGAGCTGAGGAATCGTCTCATCATAAAGTAGGAAGCGACTAGCGCGAGTCGAGTGTGAGTTATGGCAAAGGTCATGACGAATCGTGGCCGGGAATTGGATGGCTTCCTCGGGGGCGGGAAAGTTTGAGGTCGTAAAATTTGATTTATGGAAGCGAGGGCTTCGGGAAGAACTTGCTGCGCTTAATTCGTTGAGTGACTACAAATTGATCACAAAATGACCGTTTTCCGATCGGATTCTTTGTCAGTTGATGCGCGAACAAAAGCCCACTTACTCACTGCCTAGGAATCCGCAGCTCTTCCCAGTCCCATAGAGCAAAACTAAATGAAATTAATAAATCATTTCTGCCATAACTGTAGCGCGAGGTTGATCCTGCTCATCGTCGGTCTTTGTTTCAGCCGCGAATCTCCTTCCACACACATTATTTTGATTAATAACTTCGTCAAAACCGCATCAAATACCGGCGTCATAAATGCGGACCAGCAGAGCGCGTTCACTCGGTCGGAAAATATATATATCAACGACCCGATGAAAAATAGAAAACCCCTGCGCCAGCCAGCATCCAGCGGCCGCAGTAAAATGTAGCTACTTTGTCGTCCCAGAAGGGAAAATCAATCCTTCTTCATCAGCAGCAGAACGAACAGCTGAAGCGTCCGCGAGTGCGCAACCTATAAGACAATTGCACTGGTAAATATGAAATATCTCTCAATTACTGGTCCGGCGCTCTGCTGGCTGCCTGCCTGCCTAACCGTCACTAGATAGCGCAGTTGCCTGGGCGGTCATTTATCTTCTGGACGAGATCAACCGGAGCCACGGATAGCTGTGCCGACGACGACGCGCAGAGAACATCCTTCCTCTATGAGATGTGCTCTAAACTGATTGATCTGTTTCAAGACAACCCGGCAGAAAGTGGATATTTGCATACGGCTGCTCAGAGGGCTCATCACAGGGCGCGCAGAGAAAATGCTCGAGATGAAAACTAATTTCTTTTAAATTGAGTTGCATTTGCATGCAACTTAGAGTGCGGAGATGAGCGTTACATTTCTTCTAGGTGAGGGTGTATTTATGGACAGGAGTCGGGCGAACAGTTTTACAGTTTACACATTCCAATCAGCATGCATGCAAAGAGCTTAAGAAAAATTGAGATAACTTATGTTGGACTTTCTTTGTATTTTTTTCAGGTGAGATGAAAACCCAACCATAATCGACTGTAAGAAACAACAAAAGGTTTGTAACACAACAAGGAGTTAATTAATCTACGCTTCGGATGAGCAAATAATCTCTCTCAAATATGATCGTATCTGACCTGAGATTTGAACAGAATCTGCCTAAGAATCAAACAGAATCTGTCTCAGATTTAAACAAAATCTGTCTCAGATTCGAATACAATCTGTCTCAGATGCAAACAGATAATGTCTCAGGCATGATCAGATGCCGCCTGAGATTCGAACAGAATCTGTCTTAGATTCGAACAGAATCTGTCTCAGATTCGACCAGAATCTGTCTCAAATTCAATCAGAATCTGTCTCAAATTCGAACAGATTCTGTCTCAGATTCGAACAGAATCTGTCTCAGATTCGAACAGAATCTGTCGCAGATTCTAATAGAATCTGTTCCAGATTCTAGCAGAATCTGTCTCAGATGTTAGCAGCATCTGTCTCAGATACGAACAGAATCTGTGTCAGATTCGAGCAGAATCTGTTTCATATTCAAGTAGAACCTGTCTCAGATACGAGCAGAATCTGTCTTAGATTCGAGCAGAATCTGTCTCAGATTCGAGCAGAATCTGTCTCAGATTTGAACAGAATCTGCCTCAAATCGAACAGAATCTGTCTCACATTCGATCAAAATCTGTCTCAGATTCGAACAGAATCTGTTTCAAATTTGGACAGAATCTGTTTCAGATTCGGAATGAATCTGTCTCAGATTCGGACAGAATCTGTCCCAGATTTGGACAGAATCTGTCTCAGATTCGGATAGAATCTGTCTCAGATTCGGACAGAATCTGTCTCAGATCCGGATAGCATCTGTCTCAGATTCTTACAGAATCTGTCTCAGACTCAAACATTATCTGTCTCAGATTTGCTTAGAATCAGTCTCAGATTTGAACAGAATCTTTCTCAAATTCGAACAGAAACTGGTTCAGATTCTAGCAGCATCTGGCTCAGATTCGAACAGAATCTGTCTCAGATTCAAGCAGAATCTGTTTCATATTCAAGTGAAATCTGACTCAGACACGAGCATAATCTGTCTTAGATTCGAGCAGAATCTCTCTCAGATTTGAACAAAACCTGTCTAAGATTCGAACAGAATCTTTCTCAGATTCGAACAGAAACTGGCTCAGATTCTAGTAGCATATGTCTCAGATTCTAGCAGAATCTGTCTCAGATACAAGCAGAATCTGTCTTAGATTCGATCAGAATCTGTCTCAGATTCGATCAGAATCTGTTTCAGATTCGAACAGAGTCTGCCTCAAATTCGAACAGAATCTGTCTCACATTCGATCAAAATCTGTCTCAGATTTGGACAGAATCTGTTTCAAATATGGACAGATTCTGTTTCAGATTCGGAATGAATCTGTCTCAGATTCGGACAGAATCTGTCCCAGATTTGGACAAAATCTGTCTCAGATTTGATCGGTCTGAGACAGATTCTGCTAGAAGCTGAGACAGACTCTGCTAGAATCTGTGACAGATTCTGCTAGTATCTGAGACAGATTTCACTAGTATCTGAGACAGATTCTGCTAGAATCTGAGCTAAATTCTGACAGAATATGAGACAGATGCTGCTAGCTTCTGAGACAGATTCTGCTAGAATATGAGACATATTCTGGTAGAATATGAGACAGATTCTGCTAGAATCCGAGACAAACTCTGCTTGAATCTGAAAGAGATCCTGCTAGAATCTCAGTCAGTTTCTGCTGAAATCTGAGTCAGATTATGCTTGAATCTGAGACATATTCTGCCAGAATCTGAGACAGATTCTGCAAGAATCTGAGAAAGATTCTGCTAGAAACTGAGACAGATTCGAACAGAATCTGAAACAGATTCTGATAGAGGCTGAGACAGATGCTGGTAGAATCTGAGACAGATTCTGATAAAGGCTGAGACGAATTCTGCTAGAATCTGAGACAGATTCTACTAGAACCTGCGACAGATTCTGCTAGAATCTGAAACAGATTTTGCTAGGATCTGAGGCAGATTCTGCTAGAAATAGAGCCAGATTTTGTTAGAATCTGGGATATATTTTGCTAGAATCTGAGACAGATTTTGATAGAGGCTGAGACAGATTCTGCTAGAATTTGAGACAGATTCTGCTATAATCTGTAACATATTCTGCTAGAATCTTAAGACAGATACTGTTCAAATCTGCTACAATCTGAGACGGATTATGCCAGGATCTAAGACAGATTATGCCCGAATCTGAGACAGACTCTGCTAGAATCTGAGACAGATTCTGCTAGAATCGGAGACAGATTATGCTAGAATCTGAGTCAGTTCCTGCTAGAATCTGAGACAGATCCTACTAGAATCTGAGACAGATTCTGCTAGAATCTGAGTTGGTTTCTGCTAGATTCTGAGACAGATCCTACTAGAATCTCAGACAGATTCTGCTAGAATCTCAGACAGATTTTGTTAGGATCTGAGACAGATTCGGATAGAATCTGAGACAGATTCGGATAGAATCTGAGACAGATTTCAATAGAATTTGAGACAGATTCTGCTCGAATCTAAGACAAATTATGCTAGAATCTGAGACAAATTCTGCTACAATCTGAGACAGATTCTGCTAGAAGCTGAGACAGATTCTGCTAGAAAATAAGACAGATTCTGCAGTAATCTGAGACATGTGTAAAAATCTGAGATAGATTGTGTTAAAATCTGAGACAGATTCTGCTAGAATATGAAACAGATTCTGTTAGAATTGAAAGCAGATTCTGCTCGTATTTGAGACAGATTCCAATTTCACTCTAAGTTGCGTTAGATTCTGCTAGTTAGGCAGCTTTTGTTAGAATCTGATATAGGGGCTCTTTGAATTTAAGATATATTACTTTTGATCCTGAGACAGATTTCACTTAAAACTTGAAAGACAGATTTTGTTCAAATCTAAGACAGATATGTATGTTATTTCATATTGTAGTTTGCTTTCCCAGTAGGGACGTTAATGCCATGAAAAAAAAAATGTAGTTTGTGAACGGACGGAAATTCCTTCTAATACGGAGTGTTCTGAAGATGTTAATCTATTTTCGCAATAAAATGCCATAGAACTTCAAGAACCATCTGAACTGAAGCAACTTGATCCTGAAATCACCATGCAGTAGTTATCTGACAAATCTAACCATCAATTTGAAAGCCATCTTAAATCCTCCGCTAACAAATCGCAACCTCTCAAAAAGACCGGGACGTGTTGATTGAAGTCACTCGACTGTCTCCGCCCGCCTCGCCAGTTTCAAAGATAAGCCTCCCCCTATGAAGCACCCTTTAGTCATAGAGAAATCAACCAATTACCTACGATATTATCACCCGGAAAAACTGGCGTCTGGGTGCCATCACCCTCGACGCAAACAGAACCGGATTTCACGCACTAATGAGGCAACTGACCGCTCCCAAGGAAGCAATGGCAAGGGTTAGGGCCTGGGCGAGCACTCAGAGTTCGCTAAAATCAATTGAGCACATTTTGCTGCCTTTCAAACGGCTTCTTCGGTGACCATCCCGAACGACGCGAGATGTAAAGTCGCAGATAAGCCGAAACAAGTGACATGGAAAATGTGTGTATGCGTCGTAGTTGTCGTCTTCGCAGTTCGAGCGACTAGATCCAGTCTACAGCCTGGACGAAGGCAAGCGGTGCTCTACTGGATTTGTTACGGGATTTGCAGCTGAAGAGTCACCACTGCCAACTAGTCAGCAGCTCAAGTCCTTAAAGTTTTATAGCCTTGTAATGGCAGCAGTCCCCTCCTGCCGCCATGCTCCGTCAACTCGATCAATAAATTATTATCTCGTTCGGACGTTCAGGCAAACCGAACAGAAAGACTTATTGGAAAGTGTAGTCACAATATTGAGAGCTGCAGCTTTGAATTAATTAAAACAAAACGCTTAGAGTTGCCACTGCTTTTCATCGCATCAACGCAGGGGAACCTTGCAGCCGTATTACCGGTATCTTCTTGGCGGGAGCTCACTTCTGCCGGCACCCGATCGTAAAAAGTAAAGAAGCTTTTATTAGAATTTTATGGTTCCCGATACCAGCGCCGAAACAAAAGCAGTCTAGTTCTTGCCGCGATCGAGATTCGGCCCGGATCGAAATGGTTCGCATCTGAAATTAATTTGTTTTCAAAGAACTCGCTGGGGTCGTAAAAGTGAGGGACGCTGGGTAATTTGATCGCTCATTAGATTGATTTATTCCCGAAAATAGTCGTTGCTTTGAGACGGGCTTAGTGCTTCCAACCCATTACGTCATCGGAGGCGGTGATGATCACCACGGGTGAAGGGATTAATCATCACTTGGTGGTAATGGATATTCTCAGCTTCACATCTGACTAGCTAAGTGATGATCAACTCTTCAGTTCACGTTTGCGCTAGAAGTGGGGCAAACGAACAGCCACCAGTTCCGGGTGCTTGTTAGCTAAAAACCCGTCACGACATTGGCTGGTGGACAATAGGCTGCTGAGGGAACGACCTAATCCAGGTGATGTCAGACCTTGGCGATTATAGATTATGACATAATGTGCAATGCCGCATTGCTAAACCTGTTCATCGTCGTATCCTAGATCAGAAGCGCAACTTCGCCGAGAAAGACTTCAATCCGTCAATAAGAGACGAACCTTGTCACCTTCGCCGGAAGATTAATGATCTGAACGCGTTCCGAGGTGACAAACTCCTTCATCCCCGCGATTCACTTTGCGTCTGAAAAGCATTCCACACATTCAGCGTGACATTCTTGGGCAACTCCACATCTGTCACCATAAGTTCGCAAGCGCTACCGTACTACTCGCTTCAAGTCGTTCAATGGCGCGTCGAATCGGTTCCAATTCAATCACAACTCGACAACAATTAGTCCCCAACCACTACTAGACTGGTGGATGATTAAAATATTGAGCCCTAATAATCCGCAAGGTGTACTAGAGTCTCGTTGAGGGGCGCAGGGAGCCATCAATTTGTCAATTAGTATGGAAACAATGTTGTGCACTGCCGACTGCCGACCGCCGCCCGCATTATGTCGCACAGGCGAGCGCGCGTTCAGCTCGCGTCCATGAACAACCAGTGCGGCTCTCAAGCTAAGCCATTGTTTAGTTCGCCGGAGTTCTGTATCGCCGGCGGGCTGACGGAGGTTTTCTTTCGCTCTTTTGCGGCTTGAAGAATGATTTCGCAGCTTTTCGACCTTGATACAGTTTAGATTGCTTCCACGGGTTAAGGTGAAGATGAATCGAAGCCAAACTTCAAATTTTCAAGAGCACGGATCTGGAGAACCAAACATCCGTTTAAGCTGAAAACTTAATCGATTGGTCACTAGCTGGAGGTGACCAATCGATTAGGTTTTCAGCTCAAACGGATGTTTGGTTCTCCAGATCCGTGCTCTTGAAATTTTGATCTTTGGCTTCGATTCATCTTCACCTTAATTGTTTTGCGCCGCGCTGCCAACGACGACGACGACGACGACGACTGCCGTGCACCGGTGAGCAGCTACTGGAAAGGTGGATGAGGTGGATTAAGGTGGAAATGCAGTGCGGGTGGTCGTGGTCGTAGATGACGGAGTAATATCACCGTAGACAGCTTGGCTAGGTCAGGAGTACGGAACGTGCGAGTTTGCTGATCTTGTTTAGAAATCAGAGTTGATGGATTAGAGGTTATTCGCAGTTATGGGCAATCTTTGATAAATGGAAGGTCAAGCCTTGCCAGAGACTTTGATGTACCACAGACAATGCAATGTAACATTTTATGTAGTGGAGATGGTATTAATGGGTGTGTTCACCGTGCCCACGAATATCTACCTAATTTATAATTTGAATTTATTAAGCCTAACAGTGAATTAAAACTTACAGCTAGGATTAAAAGGGATAAAACTGTTATACACACGATTGAACTACACAACACTGAACACATGCATCTACTGATAACACACATAAAATGAATACATAACACACATTTAAAACTCGCTTATAGGTGTAGATAAGAAAACGAATCCATATGTAGATGCGATTAAGATTACTTTTGCTCGTCAGTAGCCAACAGATTGTCAGGCAATAAAGATCGGTAGCGTGTGTTAAATAAATAGTTTATTTCGAATAAATTGGTAGTTGCGTATAAGTTCGGAGTTTTAGTGGATTTTAGAAGAATAAAGAAGTGCCTACAAATATCTAACAACTAGGTTTGAAGAATTCGTTCGGTATTTTGTGTGGTGGACAGATTTCTCCAACGCTGAATAGCTTGGAAGGCGTTTTGAGGAACGATCGAAGATTTAGTGAAGTTGGGAAAGACTGAATCCAACCAACGAACCGAGGAGTATTGTGAACATTTAATGGTGCCGTGACCAGGATTTGTGGTTGGAGAAAGTCTTTATTCGGCCAAGTACATTGTTCTCAAAAAGAATACCCGTTCGGAGGCCATCTTTGGGACAACGGATCTTCTGTTACCGTACTCATCAACGGGCGGAGAACTTGCTCTCCCAAGTACTGCACTCACATCCACCCATCGTGCTTCATACGTTGGAGGCCTTCCGTACTGTGTCACGCGACGAACACTGCAGTAAAAGTAAATACAAGGCCTATATCGCTTAGGCCACAGGTGAGTGGCTTTCCATCTCTATCTTGCTGGCTTGCGGGTGCTTTTGAGAGTTTTGTTTGGTTCCATGTACCCTGGGTTCAACTGCTGCTTGTAAGTCGCGCGACTTGGTTTGCAACATCGAATTAGCTGTTTCATCATCGCACACGACGACTTGTGGTAGAGCTTCATTCAACCCCTGGACGGATCGGGTAGTACTTTCGTTCGTCGTGTGAAACTGCATCTGGAGTGTGATTTGGAAATTTTTGTTATTCAAGGCCTATTGTCGACAGGCCTCAGGTGAGTGCCTGTCCAATAACTATACGCATATTTGGGGGTGCTATAAGATACTTTTTAACCCTTTTTTGGTGCGCGTGATCTTTGGCTACGATTGGAGGAGTTTCACCCACGGATCGGTTCATACTAGAGTGTTCAACAGCCGGACTAGTACCTCTGAGGAGTGATTCGGTCCAACTGCTGGGAAGCTTGACATCACACGTTAAGTGCAGTGGGTATTACGAGACGAGCCAGATTCAACGGGACGATTTACGCTAGAGGATTCGATCATCAAAAACATAAGGTCAGTGGTATCGAACCATTGCTATTTCCTGGGGAATTGCATTCGCTGCAGGCGAATTTCATTGAACATACAAGGCCTGTTGTAGACAGGTATAAGGTTAGTACCTGTCCAAACTGCTATTACTTTATAGCCAGTGCTATTTTGGATTTTTTCTCCCTTTTTGGAATTTTGCTGGGTTTCTTGGAGCTTCTTGCATCAAAAGGAGTTTTGCTGCAACACGGTCTGCATTGCTGGTTGCACTCTTCAAGATTTTTCGACAAGCCTCAATTCGAAGTACGACAACGATCATTCCAAGTTGCGCCATAATACGGGGGCCGACGAAAGCTGCATTAGTTTGAATACAAGGCCTATTTAAGACAGGCCTCAGGTGAGTACCTGTCCAGCAGCCTCATTTGGAGTTTTGCAGTGCTTCTTGGCTCGTTTCCATTCTCATTTCCGGTCGTCATCGTTCGTACTTCGATTTGCTGTGCTGGTAGTGGTTGTGGGAAATGACTGAGAAGAAGATTAGAGAAAAAATCAAGAAGCGGGAGCGCATTGTTGCGTCATTAAAACGACATGCGCAATTTCTGGGTAGTTTCAACCCAGATATTCATACGGGGGAAGTTCAGTCTCGACTGGACAAAATTGAGGCAAAATTTGAGGAATTTGAGGAGGTTCAGGAGGAAATTTCGGAGTTGGACGTGGAAGGCATCTATGAGGAAGACTGCACCGTAGCCTACGAGGAGTTTGAGAAACTATACTATCGTTTACGAGCGGCTTTGCTGGCGAAACTACCAACGGAGGGGACTGCTGCTGATTTGAACAACACGTTAGCGCGGAATGGTCCACCTTTGGGTGCGCACACTGGAGTTCGCCTACCTCAAATTTCTTTACCGGAGTTCGACGGCGACTACAAAGGATGGCTATCTTTCAAATCGACGTACGTGTCGCTGATTCATGACTCCGGGGAGCTTAGCGACGTTCAAAAGTTTCATTATTTGAAATCAGCTCTAAAGGGGGAAGCGGCCAAACTTATCGAATCGCTTACGCTCACCAATGACAACTATTCGATCGCTTGGAACACGATCACGAAGCGGTATTCCAACGAATACCTGCTGAAGAAGAGGCATCTACAGGCGCTGATGGAGTACCCGAAAGTGGAGAAGGAGTCGTCTACGGCAATTCATGCTCTGGTGGACGAGTTTGAACAGCGTTTGAAAATATTGAAGCAGCTAGGAGAGAAGACTGACGATTGGGGTGCTATGGTCGTCCATTGGATGTGTTCCAAGTTGGATGCAAATACACTGCAACTTTGGGAAGACCACGCAGCGTCTACGAAGGACCCGACATTCACAATTTTGGTGAATTTTCTCGAGAAGCGGACTAGGGTATTGGAAGCGGTTTCATCGAACGTCGAATTGAAGAGCAGTATGCAGAAGGGGGAAGTCAAGAGACAGAAGGTAGTCGTTCATTCCGCTACTGAGGGCGAGAAAAGTGGTTCGGTTTGCTGTTGTTGCGGAGAGTCGCATTTCTTGGGACGATGCAGCAGGTTTTCGAAAATGACGCTGAAGGAGAAATTGCAGTTCGTCAACAGTAAACGGCTTTGCAGTAATTGTCTGAAGTCTGGCCACTGGGTACGCGACTGCACATCAAAGTTTAGCTGTCGTGACTGTGGGAAAAAGCATAATACGCTGATTCATCCAGGGTTTCCGTTGAGCAGCAGCGGTGCTGTACACAACGATCATACTGTAGGCAAACCGGAGAAGACACGGAACGAAAAACCGGTAGCAACCAACGTAGCTACTAACGAGATGGAATCTGAAGACGAAAGCGATCAAGGAGCAGTTGGATCATACAACGTAGGGACCAAGAGTGGCAGAATTTCACATGTTCTATTATCTACGGTCGTACTAGTCATTCGAGACCAGCATGGAGGAAAACAGATGGCTCGAGCATTGCTAGACAACGGATCGCAAGCTAACATCATGAGTGAGCGATTATGTCAGATGCTGAGCCTCAAACGGAGGACGATAAATGTGCCAATAAGTGGTGTTGGTGAAGCGGAAACACGAGCTAGATTCCTGGTAAACACTACCGTCAGCTCTCGGGTCCAAGACTTTTCCGTCGGGATGGAATTTCTAGTTCTTCAGAAGGTAACGTCGGAATTGCCATCAGTGCATATACCCGTGGGACACTGGAAGATTCCAACTGACATTCAATTGGCTGACCCGAGCTTCAACGTTAGCAACCGAATCGATCTTTTGATTGGAGCAGAGCATTTCTACCGGTTCTTGTTTGAAAGAGATACGAAAAGGATTACGCTAGGTCCGGGGCTGCCGATGCTGATCAATACAGTATTCGGTTGGATTGTTACGGGGAAAGTTTCCGAAGTAAAGAGCAAAGCAGTTAGCTGTTTCGTAGCGTCTGCTCCAGATAGTTTGGAAGCCCAATTACACAAATTTTGGGAGATCGAGAGCAATGAGGATCGGCCTGCTTGGTCTAAAGAGGAACAAGATAGCGAAAATCATTTTCTACGGACGTTCAGTCGCACGGAGGAGGGTCGGTACGTCGTACGTTTACCGAAACACGTGAATTTCGATCAGATGCTTGGAGACTCACGCGCGATGGCTCTATCGCGATTCAAAAAATTGGAACGGCAACTAGGATGGAATACGGATAAGCGCCTTCAGTACAATGCATTTATGCAAGAATATCTGGATCTGGGACACATGAGGCAGGTCAGCGAAGATGAGCTTCTAGAAGAGGCAAAAAGCCCCAGAAAGGGCTACTACTTACCCCATCACGCAGTGCTGAAGGAATCCAGCACTACAACAAAGGTTCGTGTTGTTTTCGACGGTTCAGCCAGCACGGATAGTGGCTACTCGTTGAACGACGCTCTTCTAAAAGGCCCAGTCATCCAAGATGAGCTTCTTAGCCTGCTACTTCGGTTCCGAAAGCACGAAGTTGCGCTAGTCGGGGATGTTGAAAAGATGTACCGGCAGGTGCAGGTGCACTCCGAGGACACCAATTTACAGCGCATTTTCTTTCGATTCTCCCCAGAAGAACCCGTAAAGGTATTTGAATTAACGACGGTCACCTATGGCTTAAAATCTTCTTCATTCTTAGCGATTCGCGCTCTGCATCAGCTGGCAACAGATGAAGGATTTGAATATGCGGACGCTACTGAGGCAATAGTGCACGATTTTTACGTAGATGATTACATCGGCGGTGCATCCAGCGTAGAAAAGGCCATCCAGCTACAGAACAATCTCGATACGCTTATGAAGAAGGGTGGTTTTGCTTTACGCAAGTGGTGTTCCAATCGGCCGGAAGTTTTAAAGGGTATACCATCCGATCAACTTGGCACCAATTTATCCATTTCCTTTGAGATGAATCCGGACGAAAAGGTAAAAACCTTGGGAATTACCTGGGAACCCGGGACAGATCAGTTGCGATTCTTCTACGATACAACAGATAGCGAGCAAGCTTGGACGAAAAGAAACATCCTGTCGTCGATAGCGAAACTTTTCGATCCTTTAGGATTGATATCACCAGTAATTGTTACGGCCAAAATGCTGATGCAAGAGCTTGCTTTGCTCAATACAGGATGGGATACGCCTGTTCCCGTCGACATCGAAAAGAAGTGGAAAGAGTTCCACTCCCAAATGTTCAAAATTTCCGAATTGCGAATCAGCAGATTCGCCTTCGTTTCCAACTGGGTTAGTGTTCAGTTCCACTGCTTCGCTGACGCTTCCACACTGGCTTATGGTGCGTGCTTATATGTGCGGACGACGGATGCAGTTGGAAATGTTCGGATAGAGCTGCTCGCTTCGAAATCGCGCGTTGCGCCGCTCAAGAGATTGACGCTACCGCGGCTCGAACTATGTGCAGCCAAAGAAGCTGCGCTTCTACACTCGAAAGTGACTAAATCTCTCTCCATGGGAAATGTACAATCTATTTTCTGGTCCGACAGTACGATCGTTCTGCATTGGCTACGATCACCGCCTAATACTTGGCAAACCTTTGTCGCCAATAGAGTCTCGACAATTCAAATCACCACTCACGCCCATTCTTGGCGTCACGTAGCAGGGAAGGAAAATCCTGCTGATTTAGTATCGCGAGGAATGGCAGTAGATGATTTTTTGAATAGTCAACTATGGAAAGAAGGACCTCCGTGGCTGCGTGACAGCGAGGATGTATGGCCCTGTTCCGATGGAGATCGTACTCCCTGCGAAGAACACTTGGAAATTCGTAAGAATGTAAACACGGTCAGAGTCGCCGAACCTCCCAACGAACTTTTCTGCCTGCGTTCATCATTGCCTTCTTTAATTCGTATCGTCGCTTATTGCCGTCGGTTTGCCCACAACAGTCGATACCCGAATAACAGAATGGCTTCTGTTGATTTGACTGCTGAAGACATCAAATCGGCGAAGATGGCACTAACCCGCATGGCACAATCTGAGCGATTTCCAGAAGAGCTCAAAAGTTTACAACGACAACAGCGAGTTGATAATAAATCGAGCTTAAAACGACTCTGTCCATTCCTCGATGAAGATGGAGTCATTAGAGTTGGAGGTCGTCTGCGTCTTTCAAATGAAAGCTACACGGTAAAGCATCCCGCTGTTTTGCCAAATCATCACCCATTCACGGATCTTGTGATACAGTTCTTCCACTCTCAGAACTTCCACAGCGGTCCTCAGTTAACATTGGCTGAAATACGGCAGGAATTTTGGCCCATACACGGTAAACGCGTTGTCAATGCTGTGCTTCATAAGTGCGTTCGATGTTTTCGAACTAACCCAACGCCTATTCAACAACCGATGGGGCAGCTGCCGGTTGGTCGAGTTCGCCCAGGACGACCCTTCCTGATCACTGGTGTCGATTACTGCGGGCCGTTCTATTTGAAGCCTCCACGTCGAAATACCGCACCTTCTAAGGTGTATATTGCAGTGTTTGTCTGCTTTTCAACAAAAGCGATGCACCTCGAGATTTCCAGCGATTTATCTACTGCGAGCTTCCTCTCCGTCCTGCGAAGGTTCATCGGCTACCGAGGAATCCCTGCCGAAATACACTCGGATAATGCTAAAAATTTCTCAGGTGCCCACAACGAACTAAAAGCGCTATACGACCTACTGCATGATCCACTCCGTTACTCCGTAATTGGCAAGGAGCTGTCCCAGCAAGGTATCAAATGGCGCTTCATACCTCCACGGGCTCCCAACTTTGGAGGCTTATGGGAGGCTGCCGTACGCTCTGTGAAAACTGCGCTGAAGAAAGAAGTTGGCTTGACACAATTGAGTTACGACCAGTTCACCACACTTCTAGTGCAAATCACCGCTGCACTGAATTCTAGACCTCTGTCGCCTCTATCAGATGACCCCACTGAATTTGAAGCCCTCACCCCCGCGCATTTCTTGATTGGCTCAGCCATGAAAGCTCTCCCTGAGCCCAATCTAACGACCATTCCCACAAACCGTCTGGACCACTACCAGCAAGTACAGCAAATGTTCCAACGCCTTTGGCATCGATGGAGTAAACAATACCTAACGCAGCTGCAGGTTACAACGAAGAACTTGCCAGTCAACCCCATTCAAGTTGGAAAAATCGCTGTATTACGAGAGGACAACCTACCACCGCTATGTTGGCCACTAGCTAGAATCGTCAGCTTACACCCAGGTTTGGACGGAATTGTGCGAGTTGTAACAGTGAAAACGGCGACGGGAGTTTACAAGAGGGCAGTCAACCGTATCTGTCCATTGCCCACCGACGATTTGTATTTCCCAACTCTAAGATCTTCGCATAATCGAGAATTTTGAATTCGTAGAAATAAGATTTTGCTATTTTCAATTTAGTTATTGAAGCTAGTTCAAGGGGGCCGGTAATGTTCACCGTGCCCACGAATATCTACCTAATTTATAATTTGAATTTATTAAGCCTAACAGTGAATTAAAACTTACAGCTAGGATTAAAAGGGATAAAACTGTTATACACACGATTGAACTACACAACACTGAACACATGCATCTACTGATAACACACATAAAATGAATACATAACACACATTTAAAACTCGCTTATAGGTGTAGATAAGAAAACGAATCCATATGTAGATGCGATTAAGATTACTTTTGCTCGTCAGTAGCCAACAGATTGTCAGGCAATAAAGATCGGTAGCGTGTGTTAAATAAATAGTTTATTTCGAATAAATTGGTAGTTGCGTATAAGTTCGGAGTTTTAGTGGATTTTAGAAGAATAAAGAAGTGCCTACAAATATCTAACAACTAGGTTTGAAGAATTCGTTCGGTATTTTGTGTGGTGGACAGATTTCTCCAACGCTGAATAGCTTGGAAGGCGTTTTGAGGAACGATCGAAGATTTAGTGAAGTTGGGAAAGACTGAATCCAACCAACGAACCGAGGAGTATTGTGAACAGGGTGTAAGAAACAAAAACTTCCAGATTGATTAGTTAGCTGAGAAGCGAGCTTTCTCCAGTGCTAACGTTATGTCCAGAAGAAGATATAGAAGAACTCAAATTTTAAGCGTAAAAAGGTTTATCAGAACTGCACACAGATTTAATGTGACCTCCACGGGAGTTCACAGGGTGTTTATGATGGTCTTATTATCCAGAACTAGTATTATCACAAATGGTGTATCTGGTGTAGCAGTAAATTTTCCATGGGTCTCCACAATAATCTCTCCAAAGTCTCCAATGAAATTTATACAAAATTGCCCACAATAGTGTACACAAAGGACTCAACGGAATTCATCACATATATCTACACAGATGTCCTCTCACAGAAATTTTAACAGGGGTATCTAAAGAGGTCTTCACAGACGTATCCAAAGTTTGTGGGCAGATTCTGGTCTCAGATTCTAGAAGAACCTATCTAAAATTCTAGCAGAATCTGTCTCACATTTCTGCAGAATCTGTCTCAGATTTAAGCAGAATATGACTCACATTCAGGCAAAATCTGCCTCAGATTCTAGCAGAATCTGTCCGAAATTCTAGCAGAATCTGGAACAGTTCCTGCTAGAATTTGGAACAGACTCTGCTATAATCTGGAACAGACTCTGCTAGAATCTGGAAAAGATTCTGCTAGAATCTGGAATAAATTTTAGCAGAATCTGTCCAAGATTCTAGCAGAATCTGTCCCAGATTCTAGCAGAATTTGTCCCAGATTCTAGCAAAAACTTTCCAGATTCTAGCAGAATCTTTCCCAGATTCTAGCAGAATCTGTCCCAGATTCTAGCAGAATCTGTCCCAGATTCTAGCAGAATCTGTCCCAGATTCTAGCAGAATCTGTCCCAGATTCTAGCAGAATCTGTCCCAGATTCTAGCAAAATCTGTCCCAGATTCTAGAAGAATCTGTCCCAGATTCTAGAAGAATCTGTCCCAGATTCTAGAAGAATCTGTCTCAGATTCTAGAAGAATCTGTCCCAGATTCTAGAAGAATCTGTCCCAGATTCTAGAAGAATCTGTCTCAGATTCTAGAAGAATCTGTCCCAGATTCTAGCAGAATCTGTTCCAGATTCCAGCAGAATCTGTCCCAGATTCTAGCAGAATCTGTTCCAGATTCTAACAGAATCTGTCCCAGATTCTAGCAAAATCTGTCTCAGATTCTAGCAGAATCTATCCCAGATTCTAGCAGAATCTATCCCAGATTCTAGCAGAATCTATCTCAGATTCGAACAGAATCTATCTCAGAATTTAGAAGAGTCTGTCTCAGGTTCTAGCAAAATCTGTCTTGAATTCTATCAAAATCTATCGCAGATTCTAGCAGAATCTGTCTCAGATTCTAGCAGAATCTGTCTCAGATGCTCAGATGCTGCAGATTTGAACAGAATTTGTTTCAGATTCGAACAGAATCTGTTTCAGATTCGAACAGAAGCTGTTTCAGATTCGAACAGAATCTGTTTCAGATTCGAACAGAATCTGTTTCAGATTGGAACAGAATCTGTTTCAGATTCGAACAGAATCTGTTTCAGATTCGAACAGAATCTGTTTCAGATTCGAACAGAATCTGTTTCAGATTCGAACAGAATCTGTTTCAGATTCGAACAGAATCTGCTTCAGATTCGAACAGAATCTGTTTCAGATTCGAACAGAATCTGCCTCAGATTCGAACAGAATCTGCCTCAGATTCGAACAGAATCTGTCTCACATTCGAACAGAATCTGCTTCACATTCGAACAGAATCTGCTTCAGATGTGAACAGAATCTGTCTCAGATTTTCTTAGAATCTGTCTCGATTCGAACAGAAGCCGTTTCAGATTCTAGCAAAATCTGTCTCAGATTTGCTTAGAATTTGTTCAGATTCATACAAAATCTGTCTCAGATTTGAACAGGATCTGTCTCAGATTCTAGCAGAATCTGTCTCACATTCTAGCAGAATCTGTCTCACTTTCTAGCAGAACCTGTCTCACATTCTAGCAGATCTCAGATCTGGCAAAATCTGTCTCAGATTCTGCTAGAATCTGCTGGAAACTTTGATAGATTTGCTAGAATCGGAGACAAATTTGCGAGAATCTGAAACAGTGGAATCTAATTCTAGTTAGAATGTGTGTCAGATTTTGCTAGAATCAGAGGCAGATTCTGCAATAATCTAGGACAGATTCTGCTAGAAACTGAGACAGATTCTGCTGAAATCGGATTTTAGCAGAATCTGACTTAGTTTCTAGCAGAATCTGTCTCAGATTCTAGAAAAATCTTTCTCAGGCTCTGGCAGAATTTTTCTCAGGTTCTGGTAGAATCTTCCTTGGATTCTAGCAGAATTTGACGCAGTCTCTAGCAGATCTGTTAGTATTAGTAGTAGAGCTACAACAGCTCCGCTTCCACTTTCAAAGCCCACCCACTACTTACAAGTCGCGATCACAAAAAAACCGAAGAGGAAATGAAGCAACACCCAACTGGGCCGTCGTCATGGGTCTAGGTCTACCCCCGCGACAACCGGCGCCTTCGCAGTAAATAGAGCGTGCAAAAGTGCGGGCTATTGTGCGTTTCGGTTTCATGTCATTCCATGCTGCAAATCTAAACGACCACTTGATATTGCGCGATCCAGCGATCCAGCTAGCTAGCTAGAATTGCAAACCATTGGCTAAGATGAGTTGCGCGATGCGTTGCACGCAGTCGTCGAGATCTAGACTTGATTTGGAAAGGTTCTCTCCGTCGGAAGAGCCATCGATCCGAATCTGGTCAAATCGCGTGCCTGATTGATTTTCGCAATCATCGTCGACGACGACGAGGTTCTAGAGCACTAGAGCTGTAGGTAGTACAAAGTCGCGCGTGACACCAACAGAAACACTGAAATTAGTGCAATTCGTCATGGCTGATTTGCATTGAAAGTATAAGCTCAACGAGAGCGCGATCGACGTGCGACGGGTTCGCGAGTGGGTCTCAAAGAGTGCGTGCGGCAGAAGCAATGACAACAGCAGCAGGTGTGTCGCTAGGCTAGATGAAACGGTACAAATGTTCCTAGGTTTTGCGAGGCGCCTTCTTCGCGCCTGATTCGTGCCGCTTCGCTGGGAAACCGAGTGACTTCGATTAATGATCGACGGTTGCTGAATGTGTTGCTATTTTCCTTGCAAAAGAGCCGCTCTCGGGCGCTGCTGGCGGTGGCGGCACTCGCGCGCTAATCTGTGTAGACATTAGGGCATTAATTATGCAATTAACCTGCTATTGTTGGATGTAAATCAAAGCGACAAAACGAAAGTGAAACACGATGCCGAGAGCCACTCCTAGGAGGAGCATGGATGTGACCCGGTAGTCACCCGATTGTCGAGCAGAAGAATGTGGAGCTTAATTAAATAATTGAGCCAATTTGAGCACGATCGTCACGCTCTGGCACACTCACACACGCGAGCAAGGAAACGGGGGAGAGCTTTGATCCAATTTAGCATCGATTGTCTAATGGGTGGCAGCAGCACTTGAGCTCTCTACACTCGCTGGGGTCCGTACGGGGAGGTCTAATAAATCGTTCGCTCACCACGCTTACCATCAATAAACTCGATAAAATATTGATCCAAACCGAACTCGTCAGTTGAATGGGAAAGTTAATCTAGTTCCGAGACGGAGCACAATAGCGCGGGCGCCCGAGCCGGGACTGATTTACTGGGAGAGCATTCATCATTCGGCTCCAGCAGGGACTGTCGTCGTCGTCGTCGTCTTTGCCGGTCTTAAATGCCATCATCTTCTCAAAACCAGATTGCAGATATGCCCTTGTAACTGCATTCAATTCCGATGGTATTGTTCACATCGTGGCTACTGACTGACAAGACGACCCCGGCGCCCCTCTCGGGAAAGCCTTGCTCCGCGGAGAGCATGGCTGACGTAAATAAATCTTTCCACATCATTTCAGTTCGATCTGGAAAGTAATTGCACACTAGTCTTGGTGGCCGGTTACTTCTTTCTTTTGCGGAACTTTGGTTTCGATTTGGATTTGGAATTCAATATTTCTCTGGTAGACCTGAGCGCCGTTGCCGCCAATTCTTTGTACGTCACGTTGAAGCCGAATGACCTATCAGTGGCGAGCATTACGCCGATCATAATCGCGCTGCCCATTTTTTCGATTTTCATGCCGATTAATAATTAAGCTAGAAAATGTGCAGAATACTACCAGCAAAATATTTGGGAAATCTTTAACACATTGCTTTAGAATATCAAAAACTCTAACAGAAATTCACCGAAGGGTTTCTTCGCAAATGTCTTTATTAATTTATTCAGGGTTTTATTAGGGTATAACTTTACGGATTACAATTCACGCTTGAGCTTGATTGGCCGCCCGTAGTTGCTACTCAAGTATCGTCAGATGTACTTACACAAGGAATCAACCAAATGACAACTTGGTTATAACAGACACTTAAGTGCTGGTGATCTTCTATTTTTAGACAACAATGGCGCCTGCCTCGTCAGAATGCAGACTAATTGCCTATATATCAGGCGTAAGGAAAGGCGTGCTATGATGGAAGAATGGAAGCGCAAGGAAACGGTTTTTTCGTCTCTAGTTCTAGCGATTACTATGAATGAATAATTCAAGTGTGATAGATTAAGAGTGGAATATGGAAGCAAGTTAAAGAAGCAACTACAAAGTACGAAGAAAGGGACAGGCCTGGCGTTGAACCCATGACATTCTGCTTATGAAGCACAAGTGAAAGCCATAAGATCATCAACCCGATCGCATATCAAAAAAGTTTGTAATACTTTTTGATGTTTGGAAAAGTTTTGTACACGACAACATGAATGAAACGAAGAATTTTGTAGTGAGGATACAGGAATATCTAAAACTTCGATTCAGTCGATATTAAATATAGAATCAAACTTTGTCTCATACATGAATTTAAGCCCTATTTTGCATGCTCGGTGGGTTGAATTAAAAAAAAAAAAATAATTAAACAAAGCCTAAGTTTTATTTGTACATCAATAAAACCAGTATTTTGTGCAATTTTGACAACCTTTAATGCAAAATTGTAACGTGCTGATTTCTGAAAGCGGCAACAGATTTAGATTCAATAAACCCAAGTTTACCCCAAATACAGTGATTTATCTTGGAATATCATCAAAAATTCCTCCATTATCTTCAGAGCTTTCACCAGATATTTTTTCCGGAATATTGCTAAGTCTTCGGTCAGGTGTTCCTATACAGCTCTGCCATAGATTTCTACAAAACCTTCAGTAGGCATTCCTCGAAAATTGCTTCAGGTATTTCCAAGCATTTTCTAATAATTCTTCCAAACGTTATTTCAGAGATTCCACCAAGAATGTTGCTGAAGATTATATTAACCCTTCTATTGATTTCTCTTGACATTTGTCAGGGATCCCACAAGAGTTTCTTCAGATTCCTCTCATGAATTACTACAGGTAATATTTCATGAATTCTTAGTGTTCCTATCAGAACAGAATTACTAAAAAAAAAAAAAATAGCAATAAAAATCCTCCATGGATTTCGCCATTTTTGGGATTCTTAAAAAATCTTTCCAATGATTATGTTAAGAGTTTCCCAGGGAATACATTATGAATGTTTCAAGTGTTTCTTCCAAGAATTTCATTGAAAATTCCTTCAAGGACTTCTGTAGTGGATTCTCCAATTCTTTCTGCTATTTTTTTTGCAATTTCTCCAATGATTTCAGTAAATGAGTGAACCTTATTATAAATTCAAGTGGTCCCTATAAGAAATTCTCTAGATATTTCTTAAAAATTTCCTTCTAGGATCTTGTTTATTTTCTTTTATTTCACGTTTTCGTCCAAAAACTGTACCAGGTCTATGAGGGGATTTGTACAAGAATTCCTCCGTTGTTTGTTGGAGAAACAATTAGTGATTTTTTCATGAATTCTTCAGTGATATATCTTATAATTCCTGTTGGAGTTTTTTTTTGTTATGAACTCTGTCAACACATTTCTGAGGCATTTTATATGGATGCTATTACGAGTGTATCGAAAAATTTCTTTTAAAATTTGTCAGGGTTCCTACAGTAGTTTATTTAGAGATTCCTATCACGAATTACTCCAAGGATTATTTCATTAGTTCTAAAAGTTTTTCTTTTAGAGGACAATTCAGGAATATCAGCAAAGCATTTTTAGCATTATTTTCTCTCGATATTTCCCTAAAAATTCATTAGTTCACGAGCTGCACCAGATATTTTTTCAAGATTACCCAAGGATTTCTTCGAGGATTGTCCGTATACTTATCTAGGCTAATGTTAAGGAATCCTGCTAGGGATTCTTCTCTTTCAATTTCTTATAGGATTCGTCTAAAAATTCCTCCAGGGAATACAACTTAATTTCCTCTAGTGGTTTCCCAAAAAAAAAACAAATATTTTTCGGATTATTAATAAATATTATTTCTGTAAAAAGTTTTCTAGGGAATAAATTTTGAATGTTTCAAGCTTTTTTTCCCAAACGAACCAACGTGCAGGCCGTTTCGTACTCTCCTTGTACTCTGTTCTCGTGTCCAAACCGAAACCATCATCGGTTGCATCCGAAGCTCAGAACGATGGCACAAAACGGACAGACAGAAAATGGTTGAAATCCACGCTTATCAATTTCTACTTATCGTGTCTTGTTGATTGATATTGCAAAATCCTTGTTTTTTCATAAAGTTATCGCTAAATGCTTCCTAAATATTGATCTTAGTTGATCTGCTCAAAGAAAACATTTATTCAAACGCAAGCGACTTGCGATTTGCACCAAAAAAGTTCCATATATGAACGTAGAAATTTATCCGCGTGGATTTCAACCGTTCTCTGTCTGTCTGCTTTGTGCCATTATTTGAACCTAAGTTTGAACCGAAGTACACATGTACCGGGTTTGGCGTGCTATACTGGTACAGAGACGAAGCGCATGTGCGGTTCAACACAAGTTGCAAGATTCAAACCAAAGTTGAACATCCGTTTTGTTCATGCGAGGACTGGTTTCAAGTGGTTCTTTTAAGAACTACACTGAAAATTCCTTCTGTAGTGGATCCTCCAGTTTTTTTCTGCTGTTTTTTGCCAGGCTCTACTTAAAGTTCTTCAAGGACCTTGTGAGGAATTTTTTTTTCCATAAGTTCCTCCAAACCACAGAATATTTCTAAAGGATTCTTCCGTGGATTTTATTACAATTTCCAAAAACGATTCTTCCTTGAATTTCATTCAGGAACTCTCCCAAGAAAAAATCTTAAGGGACTATCTAGTTGAATTCTCATACAGATAATTCTCAAAATCCGCCAAACATTTCTTCATGGGTCATTCGAAGAAACTTCTAAAGAATCACTTTCAATTATTCGACCTTTGAACTTCAATTGCTCCTTCAGAATCGTTGCAAGTACTCCTACAGCAATTTCTCGATAGATGACATCACCTTTCAAACACGTTGGAAAAATATCACTTGAATGAATTCTTCTAGATTTTTCTCTAGAAATGTCACTTAGTCTTTTTACAAGGATTCTTCCAGAGATTACCTTAAGGAATCCTACCAGTAGTTTTTTTTTTGCAATTTCCCCAGAAATACATTCAAGCATTATTCCAGGTGATCCTCAGTATTTTTCAGGTGATATTTACATACATTTTTTTTAGCTGAAAATTGAAAAGGTCTTAAAACTGTCTTCGTAAATTTAAATCGCCAAAAAAAGCTTCTGAAAAACCGCTAAGATCGGACTATCAGGCTACAGAAATATAGCATTATGAATCCATACAGATTTTTTTTAAACAATCTGCCCAAAACTTCGAAAGAGACCATACAAAAAAAAAATGTTCGGCTAGTGTCTTGTATTGTCTCTTCCGATAGCTCCGATATGAATTCGTCAAAGCATTACCTGTGCAAAGACTCGAGTGGAAACAGTCAAAAACCACAGAAGAAAAATGCAAAGAATTTTAGTCTGCCTAGGAACTCTACAAGACTTTTCAAATATTTCACCAACACTTAGGATTTTGAAGAAATGCAAAGAGAACAGCACTGTTCGGAAGAAAGAATTTCAATTTGCATTTCTTATTACCAGTAGGTAAATTCCGGCGCACATTTTCTTCGAAGAGAAGAATCTCTCTTCCATAACTCAGTGGCAAGGATTTTTTTTTTCTTAGAAGAAAATACGCGCCGAAATCGATCTTCATCAAAAATTGCTTTTGGCTACTGAAAGAGAAGTTGGTGTGAATATCAGTAAGTTTAAATATGTTAAAAATAATCAAAATTCGATGCCTTTGTTGAGTTCATAACTATTTTTAAATTTTCATCAATATCAATTCTTTTTGTTGCAATGGCTTAGCGGACCCCTTGAGAGATCGTCACGGACCCCTAAGGGTCAGCGGACCCCCGATTGAGAAACGCTGCTCTGTACATTCCTTCAGGATTCTTCCAAAAAATTCTCTTGCAGTTGCGTCACTAATTTCTTTAGGTTTAGAGAATGCTCTCAAGGATAATCTCAGATTTTTTTCAATTATTCTCTTAATAATTTACTAACAAGAGTTTTCCTTAGATCCATTCTACGATTTCTCCAAAAGTTCTTTCATGGAGTCATGACAGGGTTCTTCCATATATTCTAGTTAGAACATTTTTGATATTAATCAAATCCCTTGAAAGGTTCCATTGGGAATATTTCCGTTAATTTCTTCAAAAAATCTCTCCAGGAAATCTTGTAAATATTTGTTTTCCAATCGAATAGAATGGATTCCGCTTTTACAATTTCCACATATTCCGAGGAATAATTCATATTTTAAGGGGATCTTTGTAGGAACTATTAACAGACGATGTTCATCTTTTTTTAAAGGAATTAATCAATAAACCACCAAGAAATGTTTCGAATAATTATTTCATGGTTTCATTCAAGGATTCCTTAATAATTTCCTCAAACAAATTGTGAAGTTATTCCTTTATAAGATACCCTAGAGTGCCCTTATTGAACGCATTGCCGGATATTTTTCCGTTTTGATATCGTTTTATAATAGTCATACACCAGTATTTTACAAGAAAATCAATGTTTAATTACGTAAGTTTATTTTAAATGCGTTGAATACTGCCAAATTAGGGTCGGTGATTCCTTGGTTGACAGTTGCCTGTAAAGGTGCTAGTGGCTTTTAACGTTCTTCTTGCTTGTTGGCATGAAGGTCTGGAGTACCATTGATTGACGGCTCGATTTTATTCAAAAAATGATTGAAAAAAATAGCTTCGCTTAAAATTTAAGCTCTCATGCAGCTAGAGAAGCATTTTTTTACATTATACAACACAATCGAAGGATTAGGAATATTTTACATCAATCGAAATCTTTAGACCCATTCTTCGAAGGTAAAATATAAAAGTTGAAGCTAGGGCTACTATAGGAACAGCAATTATAAATAGTGCTACTATAGGCATATGTGTCCCTATAGCGGCACAAGCGATAGTAAAAAATGAGTTTTCGTAGTTTTCATATTTTTTCTACAAAACCAAGATAAAAAGCTTACGGTGACGTAAAAATAAGGCCGCTGGCTCTATTTTATACGAATATTTGTTCTTAGCTATACAGCTATACGACCCTACCGGGGCGCGGTGCCGATGATGCCGCCGCCGATTAAAACTATGTCGGCGCACAGGTCTATTCTCGGGTCCCCTCGGTTCGATTTGAAGTGGAGGAACCTCCGGTTACCACGGTGCTAATCACAGCCTCTAATGTGCTATGGCTATTGATTAGAGAGCACGTTGCAACTTCGCCGTATTTCTCTACCGCAGCCAAGTGGAAGCAATTAACTCCCTTGAAAGCTTCCTCCTTCTCTAGCCAGCCAGCCAGGCAATCTTTTCCAACTCCAACGACACTTGAATGCCATTAGGAGAGGATGTGCATCTAAGCGATCAACCGAAGGGCCCAGCAGCGCGCTATTTACCCTTCCATTCTTTCAATAACCGTTCTAATCTAAATAAATTCAAGAGTAATGGATTTCAAACAAAGAGCAAAGTGCATTAAGACAAACATTAGAATACGACACCGCTGGCTGCTGCGGTCTCGGTTTGTTTGTTCGCTCATGGCCTAGAAGCTGTCAGCGGCTGGCTCTAATGCACATCCCTCAGTCGTCGCTTCCCAAAGGTCTCTCGATGGACGGACGACTGTTTGAAACTGACCGCCCGCCGCCGCAATCGATCGGAACAAATGTGTTAAAATGTTTTGCACTTCCTGACTCCCTGATTCGATGTGCTAGAATCTAGATAGTGTCATCCGATGGGGTCGTGATGTCCACCCGGAAAGGTGCTAATTAATCAATCGCTAGCAACGCCCTATACCGCAGTTACGCGAGAGCCTTGCTCAGCTTTTAGAATACAGCATCGGTAGCTGCTGAGTAGTGTTTGATCCTTTGCTCGTGTCGCTTGCTCCTGCGGGGGCGGGTGATGTGAGCAGGATCAATCGTGTTGCGCGTCGCTCGCGCGGCATGAATAAATAGTGGCGTGATTCGCGGATAGGGTTAGTAGTGTTTGATCCTTTGCTCGCGTCGCTTGCTCCTGCGGGGGCGGGTGATGTGAGCAGGATCAATCGTGTTGCGCGTCGCTCGCGCGGCATGAATAAATAGTGGCGTGATTCGCGGATAGGGTCAGTAGTGTTTGATCCTTTGCTCGTGTCGCTTGCTCCTGCGGGGGCGGGTGATGTGAGCAGGATCAATCGTGTTGCGCGTCGCTCGCGCGGCATGAATAAATAGTGGCGTGATTCGCGGATAGGGTTAGTAGTGTTTGATCCTTTGCTCGCGTCGCTTGCTCCTGCGGGGGCGGGTGATGTGAGCAGGATCAATCGTGTTGCGCGTCGCTCGCGCGGCATGAATAAATAGTGGCGTGATTCGCGGATAGGGTCAGTAGTGTTTGATCCTTTGCTCGTGTCGCTTGCTCCTGCGGGGGCGGGTGATGTGAGCAGGATCAATCGTGTTGCGCGTCGCTCGCGCGGCATGAATAAATAGTGGCGTGATTCGCGGATAGGGTCAGTAGTGTTTGATCCTTTGCTCGTGTCGCTTGCTCCTGCGGGGGCGGGTGATGTGAGCAGGATCAATCGTGTTGCGCGTCGCTCGCGCGGCATGAATAAATAGTGGCGTGATTCGCGGATAGGGTCAGTAGTGTTTGATCCTTTGCTCGTGTCGCTTGCTCCTGCGGGGGCGGGTGATGTGAGCAGGATCAATCGTGTTGCGCGTCGCTCGCGCGGCATGAATAAATAGTGGCGTGATTCGCGGATAGGGTCAGTAGTGTTTGATCCTTTGCTCGTGTCGCTTGCTCCTGCGGGGGCGGGTGATGTGAGCAGGATCAATCGTGTTGCGCGTCGCTCGCGCGGCATGAATAAATAGTGGCGTGATTCGCGGATAGGGTCAGTAGTGTTTGATCCTTTGCTCGTGTCGCTTGCTCCTGCGGGGGCGGGTGATGTGAGCAGGATCAATCGTGTTGCGCGTCGCTCGCGCGGCATGAATAAATAGTGGCGTGATTCGCGGATAGGGTTAGTAGTGTTTGATCCTTTGCTCGCGTCGCTTGCTCCTGCGGGGGCGGGTGATGTGAGCAGGATCAATCGTGTTGCGCGTCGCTCGCGCGGCATGAATAAATAGTGGCGTGATTCGCGGATAGGGTCAGTAGTGTTTGATCCTTTGCTCGTGTCGCTTGCTCCTGCGGGGGCGGGTGATGTGAGCAGGATCAATCGTGTTGCGCGTCGCTCGCGCGGCATGAATAAATAGTGGCGTGATTCGCGGATAGGGTCAGTAGTGTTTGATCCTTTGCTCGTGTCGCTTGCTCCTGCGGGGGCGGGTGATGTGAGCAGGATCAATCGTGTTGCGCGTCGCTCGCGCGGCATGAATAAATAGTGGCGTGATTCGCGGATAGGGTTAGTAGTGTTTGATCCTTTGCTCGCGTCGCTTGCTCCTGCGGGGGCGGGTGATGTGAGCAGGATCAATCGTGTTGCGCGTCGCTCGCGCGGCATGAATAAATAGTGGCGTGATTCGCGGATAGGGTTAGTAGTGTTTGATCCTTTGCTCGCGTCGCTTGCTCCTGCGGGGGCGGGTGATGTGAGCAGGATCAATCGTGTTGCGCGTCGCTCGCGCGGCATGAATAAATAGTGGCGTGATTCGCGGATAGGGTCAGTAGTGTTTGATCCTTTGCTCGTGTCGCTTGCTCCTGCGGGGGCGGGTGATGTGAGCAGGATCAATCGTATTGCGCGTCGCTCGCGCGGCATGAATAAATAGTGGCGTTAAACGGGTTAGGCGTGAATGTATCATGGATCGCATCACCAATCGCTGGTGACTCCCAGATCTTTACCTTATCCCACTAACCCAATATCCCTTCCATGACAACTGTGGAGATGCAGAAGATTCTTCGGTCTCTAGTAACAACGGTTGTCTAGCTAACATTCCTTCCCTTCCCCGATGACCGTAAGGACGTGGCCGGCGCCGTTATTGACTTTTAAAATTTGAGCTCTCGATTTGTGCACATTGAAGAATGGTTAGCTAATCCCAAGCCCCATTCATTGATTCCCTGTGCAACTTCGATTGCTCTAGTCAATCACGGAGTAGCAACTACGAATTGTACGGTCATATATGCTCATGCTCATGCTCTACAGCATCGGTAGCTGCTGCTACCGAGTCTTCACAGCTGCCTTCAGGTAGCGACACCATTCGGGGCATCAAACCACCCCCTGTTTAGTTAATCGTTCGTAAACCGTAAACCACCGCTGCAACCGCGCACTGCAAATTGATTAATCGATTAAGGCAGATTATGAAGCACTTTAATTAATTACCATCATCGGTCGGTGCTAATGAAAGTTTAATTTTCCTTCCGATGATGCACCACCGAGCTGAGTAGTGCACGGTAGCTCCGCTATCGCGCTGTTGAACAATCAGCGGCGAAGATCCCGTGCTCTCGGCCATAATTTATAATCTGCTCGACTTAGAGTCGAGAGCTTGAAAGCGCAGTCAACTCGCCAAAGCTCTGTGAACGAGAAGAGCTAAAGAAGCAGAGCAGCATCGTTTAACCTTTTGCTGTGCTCGGCCGCGGAGTAAGTACTTCACATAATTATGATCTTTTTATGCGCCCTGGTCTCCGGGTCTGGTGTGCTGGCTGCCCGGTAGAGTCGTCGTTTCGGTTCTCACAAGGAGGAGACTAGAGCCAGAGCAAAAGCAAGTGCATGTAAATCATTATTTAGATTAAAATAAATAAACATAAATAAAGCGGAGGAACACATTTTTTTTTTTTGAGCGAGCGAGTGAGCAGAGCAACGAAGCTAACGATAATGGTTATAAAATGGTTTAGGGTATGGGCTTCCGAAGGGACGTTGGTGTACTGTTTTGGGACCTTTCTTCCGGGGCGAGATGTGGGTGCAGGGCAAAAGAAAGTAAAACAAACACGAACAGGTTAGTCGTGAGTTACCTGGTTTAATTCTGCTGGGATGTTGCTCCCGTGTGGGAGCGGAAAAAAATGGTATGTGGATGCCGGTGGATGAGGGGTACTTGATGGTGACGAATAGCTTACAGTGGTGAACTGTCAGGTGGAACGGAAAAATTGATTTTAACCTCAAAAACCAAGGTTTATAAACCAGATTTAATGAATATAGAAACCTGATTTAAGGAATATAGAAACCTTGAAAAAGTTCCTCTCAAAGTATTATGGGAGATATTTTAAACTTGAATTGAAGCTCTTGGAAGCTTTCCATAGAATTACTTGAAAGCTTCTTCTAAAACTTTTCGGAAGCTTTCTATAAAAGCTCTCCAAGACTATCCATATAAGCTCTCGGAAGCTTCTTATGAAAGCTGATAAAAAGTTTCCTCTAAAAACTCACAGTAAGCTCCACACAGAAGCTGACCAAAACTTCACATGGAAGTTTTAAAGCTTTCTTATGATACTCGTTAAAAGCTTCCCATAGAAACTCTTGGAAGATTCCCATAGAAGCTTTCAGAAGCATCCTATAGAAGCTGTGGGAGCTTTACATACAAGCTCTCGGCAGCTTCCCAGAGTGGCTTTTGGAACCTTCCTATAGAAGCTAGCTGAAGCCTTTCAGAAGCATCCTATAGCATAGGAGCTCTTGAAAGCTTTCCATAGGAGCTCTCGGAAGCTTATCATAGAAATGCTCGTAAGATTTTTATAGGAGTTCTCCAATGCTTCGAGTAAAATCTCTACAAAGTCTCGTAGAAGGTCTCTGAAGCTTATTACAAGAAGCTTCCTCTAGAAGCTCACAAGAAACTCCACGCAAAAGCTATCCTCAAAGAAGGAAACACCAAAGCTTCCCGTTGAGCTCCCTGAAGCTTATTATAAAAGCTTAGGAAAAGCTTCTTAAGAAGCTCATCGGAAACTTCAGCCAGAAGCTACCCGAAACATAACATAGAAGTTTTGAAGGTTTCTCCAGAAACTTGTTAAACGCTTCTCATAGAAGCTCTCGGAAGGTTCCCATAGAAGCTTTCAGAATCATCTCATAGAAGCACTTGAGAGCTTTCCGCACAAGCTCTCGACAACTTCCAATATTAGCTCTCGCAAGCTTCTTTTAGAAGTTCTTTAAAGCTTAGAATATAGAATAATAGAAGGTTTCAAAAACCCCTTTTAGAAGCTTCCTGAAGCTTCTTGCTGCAGTTCTCCGAAGCCTCCCATTTTTTTCGTTCACTGAAATTTTCCACAATAGTTCATCCGAGCCTTTTCATGGGAGATCTTTTAAACCTTCCATAGAAGCTCTTGGAAGCTTTCCATCGAAGCTCTTCTCATAGAAGTGCTCGGAAGCTTTCTATGGGAGTTCTTATAAGTTTCCAGTAGAATCTCTACAAATTCTCGAATAAGCTATCCAAAGCTTCCCGTATAAGGTCTCTTAAGCTTATTATAGGAACTTACAAGAAGGTTCTTCTAGAAGCTCATAAGAATTCCACGCAAAGGCTATCCAAAATTTCACATATAAGTTTTGAAGTTTCAGAAACTTGCAACAAATTTTTCAAATAAGCTTTCATAGAAGCATCAGAAGCTCTCGGGAGCTTTCTACACAAGCTCCCAGCAGCTTCCCAGAGAAGCTCTCGAAAACATCGTATAGAAAACTGAAGCTTTTTATAGAACGTCCCGAAAATTTTGAACAAAAGATCTCGGAAGCCTCCAATTCAAGCCCGCAGGAAAATTATCAAAAAACCCTTCTCTAAATCTTTCTATAGAAGCTCATAGCTCCTTATAGAAGCTTCCTGAAATTTCTTGCTGTAGCTCTCCGAAGCTTCCCAATTAAGCTCTCTGAAACTTCGTCTTGAAGCTCGCAGAAAACTTTGCATGGATGTTCTCGGAATCCTTCCACAGAAGCACTCTGAAGTTACCCATAGAATCTCTAGAAAGCTTCCCATAGAAGCTCGCAGAAATTTTTTATAGAGGTTCCTTCAAATTTTGAGCATGGAGCTCGCTGAAACGTCTCGTAAAAGCTTTTTGATGATCCTCAAAAGGGTTCTCTGAAACTGGCCATAGAAGGTCTCTGAGCATTTGAATATTTATTTGAGATCGCTGGGACCGCGGTTCGCAAGTAAGCTGAGGCGAAACTCTTTTTCGGTAGTCGTGTTCTTCGTAAGCTGTTGTGGCCAGCTAGTTTGTAGCTAATCTCTGCACAGAACTGGTGAAATTTCCCTTTTGTTCAACTGCCTCAGGGTCGACGTACGCAATTAGCTATATCTCCTCACTTAGCTTCTTACAGAAGCTAACAGGAAGCTTCAAATGAAACTATCAGAAAGCTTCACTGAGAAGATTGCAGAACAACTTCGAAAGCTTCCAGAACATGCTTTCAAAGAAGATCAATTGTAGTACCTGTTTCGTTTTAGGTGAAATCATTGTAATATTGTAAAAGGTGGAAATATCAGTAATCAAAAAATATCAAAATACCCAAGTCAACAAAATTTTTAAAAATCCAGTTTCGTTCATCACTTACAGAATATCCACTTCTTCAATGCAAAGTCAGTCATCGCTAGCAATACACCACTTTAACGCCCGAACCCAGCGTCACCATCTCATTAGATCACCCCACAATGGGATGCACTTTATTGCAAAACGTTCACCCCGGCCCAATCGACCCCCAGCTGGGTACATCCCCGTCCCGGCTCCGTCACCTCACGAGCACTTCGTATGGCGTAGCAAATCAATTTATTGGTACTTGTTTCTTCGCCCATCAACACACGCCTTAATTCCGCAAGCAAAGTCATAGCAGCACCACACCGTCGTACAGTCTCTCGACGGAGACGAAAACTCGTCTTATTAATTATCGTCAGCTTACGGAGGATCCGGGGTCCACCGGGGAGGGGCTCATCTAGTTGGTCGTAACCGCAGACCAACAAAGTTGTGGAATCTAGTTTTATTAGCAGAATTTCTGCGAATAAATGCAACCATGTAATTAAGGAGGCTCCTCGCAGTGTGCCCCTGTAAACGATATTGCACAAAGTGTTCCGCCCACTTCTAAAAACGACCAGAGGTCATTCGACTGACCATAAACTAGCGATCCCAAGCCGTCAGGTAGCTGCTAATCGCTTTGCATGTTGACATTTTAATGAGCACCATTTAGGCTTAGAAGCCCGTAGTAATCTTCGTGATCTCCACCTTCTTTCTCGGCCATCGATTTCACCATCGTACAGATCCGGTCACCTCAGATGTCCCGATTCATGAACCGAACTCACGGTGCTTACCCAGCAATTGAATAATCCCATTGTCATCCGACCGTCGTCGTTGTCTTGGCCGGGCACGAGAAATTCCATGACTTTCAGACAAAAAGACTTAGCCCCGCTAATGAAACATCTTTTATTGCACTTTTGGCACATTATCATAATGCATTTAAATTTTATTCCAACCGGCTGCTGCTGATTCTGCATTCGCGCACTGACTGACTGCTGCACGGCTATTTATCATATACGCGAAACACCTTTCGTCCCCGCGGATTACCTCTGAGCAATTCGACTTCCTCCAACTCCACAACGCGATCAATGCAAGATTCAGGCCACCACGTTGCCATACCTCGCTTCCCCTCGAGCTCAGCGCCGGTCGACTGCAGCGCGTGATAAACGATTTATGGGAAAAGTCATAAACCGTGCTAAATAATTCATTTTCGTGTGCGCATGAGAGACCATCTTGACGGTTTATTCCGCGAATTCGGCGCACAGTCGCGATTCTAATATTCCGCGGTTGGCCGATTCCGCATACATTAGATGCAGCCTAGCAGTTGCAGCACTGCATCAACCAAAAACCCACAGAGTTCAATATTCGGACACACGGTTTTTGGGGAGGGAGTTCGATGATAGATGTGCTGCTGCCACTTTGCGCCGCCGGTTGAGCTGACGTTAAAGTGTTGTTAAAACGCATTTTAATTGCCATTTTTATTGGCTTTATCTGATAGAGAGGGAAATTTCCGACAGGTGGCGGCAGTGCGGCGCAGCCAAGAGCCCGAATCGAAGAGGTGTTTGTTTTTGGATAATTTGAAGTCGCTTGCAGGGATTACGGCTTGTACCGGATTTGCATACAAAACAGATTAATGAGGCTGGTGGTTGAGTTGGTGCACACACTCGTTTGAGGAATGATCTTCAAGTGGCGCGTCTGCGGCCGCTTGAGTGATGACAATCTAATCCGGAAGCCCGTCTCGATAGGCGGACAAGTGCTTCAGAACTTGCGCTGAATAATTCAGCGAAGACGGTGGAATTTGAGTTATGACGTTGTTCGAGCGGGCTTTTCGGAGGAGGCCTTGTGAATTCGTATGAAATTGGTTCATAACGAAAATATATGTGGCTGTAGCCTCCGATGACTCCATTCGGATTCCTTCAGAAGTTTTGTGTTAGCAAAGTTCAAACTATGCCCCAATGGGCTTCTGAGAAGAATTAGGTAGGTGTAAGGATCAGTAGATATCTTCATAAGCATCAACTCGCTTAATCTGAAGCTTTCTTTAGAAGATCACTGAAGCTACCCACAGAAGCTTTTGAAGTGTTTCAAAGTTCTAGTTCTCTGAAGCTTCCCGTAGAAGCTCTAAGATGCTTCTCATTGAAACTCTTTGAAACTTCCAATGAAGGCTTCACATAGAAGTTCCGTTAATTTCACCATTTTGTCTTACGACATTGTCTCATATATCAGAATGTATGATTTTATTTCACACAAAGCAAATTGATTGCTACTTCTAGCACATCTTCCACTGACCTTTCCAATAGCATCTTCACCGAATCGGCACATATTATTCAATTGGAGGATTCCCTTTTGCAATCAATCATTTGCTAGATTTTCTCCCTCTCTTCCAACGATCAACCGAATTCGATTGCCCTGAACTGCAAAAGGTCATCCCCAGCAGCAGCAGCAGCAGCAGCCATGAAAATTCTGTCTGCAGCTCATCAGCCTCAATAAACGCCATTACTCTTTATGGAGATCACCCTTCTCGCTCTCCGTCCCATCGCAAGCTGCTCGATTCGCCATTTTCACATACGCCCAGCGCGTTGCATCCACAAATTAATAATTGCCCCTTCTTTATTGGCCAATAATTTCGCATATTCACCCAATAAAATCAGCTGGCCGAAAATTTACAACGGCCTGCTCTGCGGTTTGTGGTGCGATCTCCGAATGAGATCACCTCCGTAACTTTTCAAGATCAGCCTCCGGTTCCTTCAGTTTCCGATTCCCATGACGGATCTTTTCGCATACCTACTAGTGCTCTGAAGTTCTACACGTTTAGACAACACGATTGCCACATTTTGATTTATTTCCTCGTCTGCCGACGGCTTCCATCATCACTTCCCTTCTAGACTAGTGAGGAGATCGGAGTCATCTTCAGCACTACCACACATGAGAACGTACTTGTCTGAGAATTATTCCGTATGCATGAGAGCAACAGTGGTAATTATATTTGAACTAACCACGCGACGAGAATTTCCTGTATTAACCCTTTCAGGGCGGATGGGCTATATTGACAAAGTTTCAATAAAACAGTTTCGCGTGTCTCAAGAATCAAATTATGAGTGTCTAGTAGATTTGGGATTGCTGAATCGGATGCCGTTCTCAGAAATGTTCCAGCACATCACATTTTTTGGCTACAAGTCGCCAAAGTTAAAACACTGATTTAATTGATGTTTACCTGAAATTTAAATTATGATTTATCAAACTTTTTTGTGGTGGATTAGAACCAAGCTTTCAAAATAGGGCTTTAACTTTCATTTCAAATATAATTAAGTTGAAATTGCATGATTAAATTTAGATTAAATCGATTTTTCTAACATACTTGCAGTTTCCATACAAAATTCTTCGTTTCTCTTATATTGCAAAATACTATACTTTTCTAAACCATTAGAACATAACTTTTGGCAATTTAAATTGTTATGAACTTTGTTGACAAGTATTGTTATACACATGAAATTTGAATTTTGTAGCAAATAAAACAAATAAATTGCCACACAAGCTGACAAACTTGCATGCAAGTTGGCTCATATGAATTCTGGACTCGAAAAAAATGAGATCATCAAAAATTCATTTTAAATCAAATACTCCTCAAACATTCATGGATTAAATAACTATACATTAACTATATTTTGGCATAATTTATTTATTGAATTTTCTCCCCCAAGCTGAATGCTCGTATACTTCTTTTAACACTGCTCATGAGATCTTGGGCGAGGATTTGTTCATCTTTTTTACACAATTTCTCCGAGTTTGTCTTCAAAGCTTCATCGGTTTTGAATGTTTGTCCGCCTTTCTTCAACTTCTTCTTCATTATCGCCCAAAACTTTTCGATCGGACAAAGTTCTGGTGTGTTTGGCGGATTTGGCTCCTTCGGGACCACATTAACGCCCTTCGCTTCGTTCCAATCCATGACAAGCTTGGCGTAATGGCACGAAGCGAGATCCGGCCAGGACAGCGTGGGACGATGGTGAGAGCGGAGGAAGGGCAGCAAGCGTTTCTGCAAGCGTTCATCTCGATAAATCTGCCCGTTTATGGTGCCGGTTGTCACAAATTGCTTGCTGTACCGCCCGCACTAGCAGATCGCCTGCCACAACAGGTAACTTTTCGCGAATTTGTCAGTCTTTCTCTTCCGGAACCTCCATGCGGAATGTATCGAAAAAAAAACTTGAGGCCAGGGATTTATTTGGAGTCCGCCTTGATGTCCGTTGACGAGACAGCCTGGCTTGACCAGTCACTCACAGTACAGCTTCCGCGCACGAAATTTGGCCACCTGTTTTGCTTGTAAGTCCGGTTCCTGAAGAAATCTTGGCAACAATCACTGAAGTTATTCCCGAAGGAACTCTCTGTTTGAAATCTGAACGATAATTTTGAAGGAAATTCTAGAAAATCCCTGGAGAAAATAATAGTTCAAATCTCGAAGATGTTGTAAACGAGAATCTTGATGAAAGTTTAAAAAAATATGGCAAAATCATTGGATGCACTCCTTGCGCACTTATGATTTTCTAGTAATTTTTCTGAAAGAATCTTCGAAGAAATTTATGATGATCTCTGAGGTAATTTCTATGGATACCGTTGAATTTTTGAAGGTTTAAAACGAAATCTATAGGTAGTCCTTGAAAATCACAAAATGAACTCCTGATTGAAGTTCATTTGGTAATTTATTTTAAGCAAACCATAGGTAAATTTATCGACCTTTAAGGCATTTATTTCAACAAGAATTTCAAAACAAAGCCCGATTCAAAAACACAAAATTGAGGAAATGTCCAGCCTTTTTTTTAATGCACAATTGAAGCTGTAATGAATCATTGCTTGCTAGTGCTACTTCGCCAGCTAATATTTCCACTTCCATGTCAATTCACTGGAACTCCTCTCGATAATTTTTAGTAAACTAAAGTGTTTCTGAATAAGAATTAAGTAAAGAAGAACTGTAGACTCAATAATTGACATTTTTGCCATTAATCTACTACAAAATATATCAACATAAGTTCCATCTCTTTAGTCATAACATCTTATATTTAGACGGCGTTCACGTTTATTTTGAGGTCCCGTACATCGAACTCCGCACCGAGCCCAAAAACCCCTAGCACTGGCCAGGATTGTTCTCGGCTGGGCCACTGGAGCATGATTGTCCGTTGTCTTGTGTTAAGTTTCAGTCTGTGCAGCTAAATGGCTGAAGACGGTGTCCGTGTTTTTCTAAATCTCTTGATCCATTAACTTCATTACATCAACTTTGCAAAATCATGAAGTTTGATATGTCGTATGCTTAATTTTTCAGGAACCTAATCTCCTTATCGACTTACATTTACATATTAAGGTGAAGATGAATCGAAGCCAAAGTTCAAATTTTCAAAATCTAGAGAACCAAACATCCGTTTTAGCTGAAAACTTAATCGATTGGTCACTAGCTGGTGGTGACCAATCGATTAGGTTTTCAGCTCAAACGGGATGTTTGGTTCTCTAGATCTTGAAAATTTGAACTTTGGCTTCGATTCATCTTCACCTTAAAGTTACTTTCTTCAATCCCACTTGACTGCAAGGACGTACCCAATACCGTTATAATTCTAGAATATATTGGGACACAGAATTATGCACAGTGAAAGCTTTTCATAATATCACTGACTTCGGTCAATCACAATGTAACAAACATGTGAAGTCGATTTAAAGCTTAGTATTGTACTATGGAATGGTAGCCTTTAGAACTAATTGATCTACTTGGACATGCTTTGACTCAATGAAACATTCTTCGAATTTTGGTTGCGCTGGTAGATTGAAGAATTTAAACTCAAGGACAGTTTGAAGTGCCTAGCATATCTCATTTACCAATATTAAGTATCGTAGGTTGTGTTATTGCATAGTTAGGTTACAAGAAATTGTTTTTGCACAAAAAAAAACCGTTTGATTCCTGGTTGATCTGGCAGATTGATAGATTTGAACTCCAAAACAATTTGTAGAACCTACAACATCTTGATTACTTCTTAAGCTTTTGAAATTTAGTTTGTATATTGTGTTTTCTCGATTCGATGGGGCTGCTTGAACGTCCTGAAAGGGTTAATGTTCCGAACATATGCGACAGGATGGGGTACCTTACCGCTTACAACGCTCACGAGCCTCCGCCTCAGGAATAAGATCTAATCGCACACTCCAGTTCCTATTTCGTGAGAAACTATCGTAACAAAAATCGTGTTTATTTCTTCATTACCCCGGTTATTATTGTTCGCTCGAAAGTATTACAGTGTGTGCAAATCCCCCTCTAGGACTGGCCACACTGACTGGCTAGGCTTGCGAAACAGCTCGTCACGCAGGCAGTCCGGAGTGATCTGATCTCAGCACGTCCCGAGAGAGAAAGAGACCGGACCGGTCGTACAATAATAGCCCGTAATAGTTTAATTTTCCATATCGCTCACAGTCAGTTGGTTGTGTGGAAGGGGGTACCGGGGAGGGACGCATCCGCAAATGAATTGTGCACTCATCTCGTTATTTTTGTCTCGCGGTTTGATCTCGAGCGCAATTGTCAACGGGAGACGAGCCATCTTGAAGCCGGGCGCGAGCGAGAGAGCACCTTACCGGATGTGATAAGTGCATCTCTGTCATCGTCAGCGTCGCAGTAGTCTTCGCGTAGCGCACCGCACTTAAATCGGTTACGGTTGCATCCAGATCTAGACGAGAGTTTGAGAGCGGAGCGTTCTAGTCGATCTTGATACGCTAAGTGATTGTTATGAAATGGTCGCTCGGAACGTTCTACGCGTGTCCTTCACGGATCCGTAATCGCCCCTGTGGGGAACGAACAATGGCGAATGTCAACGTTTCACCTTTTAATGAGCCTTCCTTCCACTGCTGGCTGCTGCGGCTTCGAAGCGATGCGAAGTCTGCCCCGGACAACAGGGAACGATGTTTCGCACTTGTACTGACAGCTGTTACTGACACTTTGGCCACATTCTTCCCATCTGGGAGATTGACAGAATCGCAACCGTCGATAAGATGGCTATCAATTTTCTTTCAAATGCCATCTTGCACGGCTTTTCCCTCGAACTGCTGCCACATTCATTTCTCTCTAGGGTGTTTCATTTTGAGTAAAACTAGCTAGAACCTAAGGCGTGAGGAAATTCCAAACAACTTTCAAAATTTTAGCGAAGCTACCTAATATCACACGCTCGAAAAATTGCCAATCAAGGTCTCGAAAAGGTTCCAGCTGATGACGATCTAAGCATTGATCGTCTGCTCCGCTCAAAGTCCGGGCGCATCTGTTTCCGTTGTCGAGGGGGCTGCTAAGCAAACACATCGAAGAATCGTCTGTTTGTGCGTTTCTACCGAAGCATCGCAGCAATGACTCATCAAATCTAATTCAACGAAAACAGAAAATCAGATTAAATCGAGCAGTGAGCTGCTAAATTCCCGCTTGACAAATTGTCGGTAATCTTTTACCACGTGAAATCCGATTTGGATCATCAGCAGCATCGTTTTGGTCGTCGTTGGTAGAGAGGCACAGGTCCCCAGGGTACCGGATAATCATTTTCCCATCCATCTTGGGTCCGCTGCATTACCCGAATAGACAAAAGAAACAAGATTATAACAGAATGTGTTTTTCTTGTATGACTTTTATATCTCCTATTGTTATAAAACAAAAATTCCAAACTTATACCAAATAAAACAAAATTAACTGATAACAAAATTATAACAAATTGTTATTACAAACTGCTGTTGATACAAATGTGTTAGAATCATGTTATGAAATTCTAGTCGGGTAGGGGTTCGATGGTTTGAAACGGTCCGACGGAAATGTACGACATCATCGTACAAACTGTGGCAAATCGACGACGGATGAAGGACCCAGGCGTGAATCGAAAAATCATCGTGTGTCCGCTCGTTTATGATTGATCTGGTTCAGGGGATTGCCGATACCAATTGACAATTGGCATTTTACGGGGCTGGTTACAGCGGGGATAGCACTATTGGAAATCGATGATGTTCAGAAAATATTAATCATTTGTCAACTGATATGGGTTGATTTTGCCGTTTTGTTGATCGATGCTAACGAGGTTTTCCATTTGGCAGTAATCACAGCTGCTTTTGTTGGATGTTTCATTGCATTTATTGTTAGAAATTTGCGAATCATTTTGCGTTGATTATTGTAAAAAAAATATTATTTTATTTCGAAAAAAGTCAAAATATCATTCCGGAAGATAAATAATCCTGGATATATAAATAAATTTCATAAAAAACTAGTTAACTGGCTAGACTAAAGCTTCCCCATGACAAAAATGACACTCTAGAAACAGCTTCAGTGTCATTTTTAGTTTTATTGATCAACAAAAATAATTGAAGCCGAATGATGAGCACTTCCACAGTTATTAATTGAGAGCTAGTATATCATGTGACAAGTACGCAGATACTCACAGTACGCATCGTATACAGTTAATCTCTGAGTGACAATTTTTTTAAATTGAAATATATGTCGTCTAACACAGCCTAATCGAGCCAATCTCAATCGCACTTTAGTTAACATCATTGAATGCATCTATGTGGAAATACGCTTCTAGTCTCTTACTCGTACTCCTACATAAAAGTAATCAACCAACAAATCTAGCTAATGTACAGCTTCAAACTTCAACTTTAAATGAAACAAGTTTATGAAATTGCAAACATTGCCTTCTTACTAACAGATTACCACCAGCATCCATCTGCCTCCTGAATTTCCTTCCATTAGACCAACAGTCACCAATCTTTCTCGCCGGTCGCCGTCATCTGTCTCCATATCGGAGATATCTCTCCGCAAAATCCTACAAATCTGCACCACAACAGCATCCGTTTCAGTGGTCAGGTCAGCATCAGAGTTGAAAGTAATAAAAATGCAAGTATCGAATCCCCCTTTCTCTCTCCACCCTCGCATATACCCTAAAACGGACTTCAATGCGAAATCGATGCTGCTGCTGCAGAAGACGATCAACGCCAAAGACGACGACAGCGGGTAAAAACAACCATAAAAATCACTGGGTGACGCGCACGCTTCAATGGTACCTGCTTCACCCCCCTCTTACAAATCGCTCTCTCTCGGCAGTAGCCAGCATGTGCCAATGGATTAAAAAAAATGTTAAATTGAATTACAAATAATGACTACAACACACACCGTCTCTGTGCGATGTGCCCATCACCGTATGTTTATACGGATAAATAGTAGTTAATCGGCGTCGCCCCATCTCTCACGTATCACGATAAGCGCACGTGATCCATTCTCGGACTCTGCTGCAGCATCCACACAATACACACGCGCCACCGATCCAAAGTTTGATGGACGACATTCTGGGGATCCACACACGGAGACGATATCCTCCCGGCCCCCATCACCATCCGTCAGCAAATTGGGACAGAGAAAGTGATCATTATCACGCTGGCACGGTGTTTTCGCCGAGCGTTATTATCTGGAAAAAAATCTTCTTCAAATCTGTGCTAACCAGTTGTTTTTAAGCCACAGGCAAAATTGCGACACTATAAACAAGGAAAAAGAGTCATGATTTCGAGAGGAACATGTATATTTATGTTATGAAAATACAACATGGACAAAAGTCATGAAAATAAATCATTTTACCGTAACGCCAGCCGTACGTTACGTTTTCATTTTTTTTTTTTTGCGAAGAACAAGTCAATTTCGATCATGAAATCATGAATTGTGTATGCTGTAACCATGAACAAATTTCACATAAAACATAAGCATGATTCATGGATTTGATTCCTGTCATCTATGATCCCTATTTTTCAGTTCATGAAAACATAATAACTATTCATGAATTTTAATTTCTGCTCTAAAAATTGACTGCTGAGCACAGGTAGTGCTTCGTGAAGCCCAAGCAGGACAGTTCGGTTTTGCGTCGTCCGATTGATTTGGCTGACGGATTCGCGCGTTTTCGTTGCCGGAGAATTTTTCCCCCCTGTTTTGGAGCGTCTTGCTGGGTAGTGCTTCGTGAAGCCCAAGCAGGACAGTTCGGTTTTGCGTCGTCCGATTGATTTTGCTGACGGATTCGCGCGTATTTTCGTTGCCGGAGATTTTTTTCCCCCTGTTTGGGAACGTCTTGCTGGGCAGTGCTTCGTGAAGCCCAAGCAGGAAAGTTCGGTTTTGCGTCGTCCGATTGATTTTGCTGACGGATTCGCGCGTTTTCGTTGCCGGAGAATTTTTTCCCCCCTGTTTTGGAGCGACTTGCTGGGTAGTGCTTCGTGAAGCCCAAGCAGGACAGTTCGGTTTTGCGTCGTCCGATTGATTTGGCTGACGGGTTCGCGCGTGTTTTCGTCACCAGAGTTTTTTTTCCCTGTTTTGGAGCGTCTTGCTGGGTACGTATTTGGGAAGGCCCAAGCAAGACGGTTTATTTACGGGACGCCAAGAAATTTTGCTGTCAGTGTCAGTTTTGTGTTCAGTCGAGAATGGATTACCAACTGGTGTTTCATGCTTATGATAACACATATTTTCTTGAAAGCGTAACTTTTATGTAATATTAAAACAGACTTTGTATGGTTTGTCACTATAGGTGTCGGCATTACGCTCTTTTCTTATACAATTTGACTATACATTTATTTTTCTCTTTTTGACATTATTAAAAATTATCTTTTGAATTGTTCGACATTGTGAATGTTGACGTATTTTCTAAAACTTCTACCATATCGAGACAAAATGCACAGTAATACTCATATGTAATTTTCAAACAAACTATGTATGGTTCGTCACTACAAGTGTCGGCATTATTCCTGTTTCATATAAGTTAAAATATATACATGTAATTTTCAGTTTTCGTCATTAATAAAAACGTCTTTTGAATTGTTCGACATTATAGATGTTGACGTATTTTTTTTTCCAAAAACTTCTCGAGACAAAAATACAAAACTAGCTTTAAATACAAGTCGTATATTTCCCCCTTGTCCATGGATCGCATCACCGACCAGAGGTGACTCCCAGATCTTTTCCTCCCTCACTAATAAACACCCTTCCCGTGGTGATTGTGGAGATGCAGAGGTATTCTCGGTCTCTAGAAGCAACAATCATTACACCCTAACATTCCTTCCCCATCCCAACTGACTGTAAGGACTTGGCCGGCGCCGTTATTGATCAATAATATTAGATCTGCTAAAATTGCACTTCGAGAGTAAGCGGAAACTCCCATCCCTTATTCATTTGGATCGTAGTGCAATTCTTACCAGTTCCGATCAATCACGGAGTAGCAACCATTGACATGTACAGTCAGTCTATGCTATGCTATGCTAAAAATTGACTGCTGAGCACAGTATTGATAGATTTTTTTTTATGATAACGATCTGTGAACCACCGCGACAAACACACACTCGCGCTAGAAGATGAAGAAGCAGACGAAGACGAGCGCCATATCGGGACTTGCTGCGATGTGAGGACCCGCAGCAGCCATCTTGCTTCGCGTTGTGGTTGTCACCCCGGCTGCCTGCCTTCGCGAACGCGAACAATATTGAATATTATTACCAGCCTTAAATTATCGGTAATAAATTATCGACCGTTTTGTGTGAGTGTGTTGGGGTGCTGGACCGCCATCGGCCATCTTCTTCGCCAACCAATCGATCGTTACACACTTTGCGACATCTCGCTAAACATGTCACAGTCGTTTGGATGGACGGTCCTGCGTGGTCCCTTCCTACGACGATGGCTGCGCACAGTGGTATCGACCATAGGGAAAAAATCGAAAAATGAGTTGTCTTGTTTTTCGCCCCCATCCCTCTTCATGGATCAACTTTGATCTAAAGAATGTAGAAAGGAGTCTTCCTAAGGCTAGTGTTAAGGTCCGCAGCTACCAAGCAAATCCACGCCGAAGGTGCCTGGGTTCGATTTCCGGTCGGGCCAGGATCTTTTCGTAATGAAAATTTCCTGATTTTCCCTGGGCATAAAGTATCATCGTGCCTGTCACACGATATACGAATGCGATAATTGCAAATTTGTCAAACAAAGCTCCCAGTTAATAACTGTGAAAGTGCTCTTAGAACATTACGCTGAGAAGCTGGCTCTGTGTCCCTGTAGGGACGTAAGCTTAGTGTCCAATGAACACTTCTACAGTTATAACTAAGGAAATTTCCATTACGAAAAGATCCTGGACCGACCGGGAATCGAACCCAGACACCTTCAGCGTGGCTTTGCATTGTAGCCGCAGACTCTAATCACTCGGCTAAGGAAAACCCCGATCAGATGTCGTGTAAGCTCATGTTTGACCACTTCGTAACCCAAATGGAACCACTGTGCGGTGTGTTGAGCAGAGCTCGCGCCTCACTAATGAATGGTCATTTTTAACGACAGCAGCAGCAGCAGCAGCTCCATCGCGCCACCACCGAAGCGTGGCGTAACGTTTAGCAAACTAAAACAAACTTGCACGTCCACTCTAACTAAATTAGAAAAATAGCCACTCCACTCCATGATGAGGAAGGGGGGAACGGGGTTTAACCGGGACCTGGACAGTGCGGGGTGACAGTTCATTTGGAGACATCCATCAATATATGGACGTGTGCAATTGAGAGAGAAAGAGGGTGATGGGTTGGATGAGCAAAAGCCCCTCCGATTTATGTTGCCTCGCACTTTCCAGTCTTGGGCAGGGCCAGATTTGGGGCCCGGATAAGATCTCATGAAAGGGGCTTCAGCGTATTTCCCATCCCACAAAACTTACTAGTTCAATTTCAACAGTTGTTAGATGTTAATATATAGATATAGAAAATCGCACCTCTTTTGTTCTTCTTATTATTCTCAATAAATCCAGAAATGAACAAATTCACATGTTAAGACAATGGCAAACAGGTGTTCTTAAGTTGCATGCAGAACAGAGCTATTTAATTTGAAAATTTTCTGCAATTGGTAAGTGTAGGATTCCTTCAATCTGTACTGTATTTGGCAATCTTAGCATCTTTTTATTTGCAATTTATCGAGTGCCATGAGTAGGTTCTGTTTTTGATAGAAATGAAGATATGTTAGATTGAAATTAGATATTTCTGATAGAAAACTCAATATTTTTCTTCATATTTTGAAAGCTTTTCAAAGCTTCAGTACACTATCGTTGAAATTTTCTATAGAGCTCCAATAGTTTTAAAAATCTATGTTAAGGCAAATTTTGGAGTCAAACATGATATTTTTTTTTTATAAATTGATATTAATTTTGATTGTTCATTCCGTGCTGTGAGGTTCAGATACAAAAATACAAAAAAATAATCTAATTTAATGATTATTTTTTACTATTAATATTGATTTTGAAAAATCTTATTATTAGTAACACAAAGATTGTTTCAAATTTTGGATCCTTTGAGGCCCCTTAAATCCGAGCCTGTTCATGGGTGTCTCGGATGGGGTGTCAGAAGTGCAATATATTTCACTCCGATGTGTGCCAGTTGTTGGTTGGTGCAAGGATTTCGACTTTTTGTTTTACGACGTTGGACTTCTCTTGGCATATCTTCGAATGGGGTGGATCCCGGAGGGCTCTAAATCATGCCACTTATGTACATACGTGGGAAAGATGGGATCCGCCTGAAGTGTGCTCCTCTGGGCAGGATTTGCTACATTGTTAGGATTGTGGGTGAGCTTTAGGTGCTTTTGGGAGGAAATGGGATGGGAGGCGTTTGATTGCAAATTTTACCGGAACCATTCCAATCTAATGAGATTTTCTCTCCTCTTGTTCTCGTTTCAGATGAATCAACAGTGCAAAGTGTGCGGAGAACCGGCGGCCGGTTTTCACTTCGGGGCGTTCACCTGTGAAGGATGCAAGGTAGTTTGAGTTAGATGGATATAGGGATTTGAGAACTTGTTTCCGAGACAGATTTTGCGCTTTGTCATTTGTCATATTTGTTTTAATAAACTACACTGACTAAATTAATATATAACAAAGCTGATCAAATTTATAATTCTAGTAAAGCGAGTCACTATTCAATCAAACGTCAAACTTCGCGTCCTAATAAATTTCGTGATTTTTTAAATTCAGTAGAGTTTGTAATATGATCTTGAAATATATTTCAAGTTTCAAATTGAAAGGTGTGAGTTCCCGCATTCTATTTTGATGCAATTTCAGATCACATTGCAGATGAATTGCGATGTTATATCTGTGTCATGAATCTGGAAGGATCCACAGGAAAGTCTCTGGTTTTCATCCTCCCAAATCTCACCATAACCATTTCCACAGGAATAGAATCAGATAAAACTGCAAAATCTTTAAAGCATGGTCCATTAAATAATGGAAGAACATCATTTGGGTCTATATTGGGAATTGAATTGACGGATTTGAAAACGGTTTTCACTCCACTACAGACAGTTCCTTATATTTTGAAAGACCTTCAGCTTCCTCTACATAATAGCCCAATAGATTTCTATGGACCTGAGCTAGGGACAATTTTCGAAACAAACTGAACTCCGTAGTCAGAATACCATTGTTACTCTCCCCGACTAAATTGAAATCTCGCACTAGTTCTACCTTCGGTATTCTGTTTGAGTGATCGATTGGATTTCTTGCTGACATGGTATGCCTGTAAGCAAGCCTGTAAGCCTCCACTGCGACTGTACAACGGGCGGCACCATACTTTTTACTCAATTCGCGGATGGACACATCTGAGTTGCTTCTGATCCACCCTACGACCTTTATGTGGTGCTGGCGGTTCCACTCTGGCTTTTACTTTGAGGTTGCCGAGTTATCGTTAAAGTTTCCCTTACATTTTGAGCACGCGCCATTTGGTGTTTCTAGGTAAATTTAAATCTTTAGCCAGCTTTAAAGCGGACCATGGATTTTCCAGGTGACTGTGCACTGTTTAATTTCAACGCTTCTCTTGAGTGATTCCAAGCAACAGCACCAAAATTTGGTAAATTTTTTAATTCATTTTTTTCTATTGAGCTGAAACTTTGCACAGTTTTCCAGTTCCATCTAAATCGTCATTTTCCGATATCAAATCTTCAAGTTGAGTCACGACTAACTTTTCAAAAGGGTGTATGTGGAAATGGTTCAAAAATATTCAAAAAGCTGCACAGCAAAAACGGTTCGTTCGATTGTTAGACAACTAAAGAAACAAAGTTAGACAACTAAATAAAGATTCCAAAAAAAAATACACACAGTAAAAATAATATTTTTTTTGCATTAAAAAACATCATTTTTGACACAAAAACTCAAATATCTCAAAACCCTATCGGAATACCAACGTAATTTTTTGAGGGAAAACGGTCCATTATATTAGCTATCTACCATAAAAATTTGGTGGTGGTAAACCAATAAACAAAAAAGTTATGACATTTCAAACATGTCACAATTTTCACATTTAGTAGAAAAAAAATTTTTTTTCGGTGTAAATTATTACGGGAACCGCAGTTTGTTGCTGATTTTATTGTTAAGGGCCTTGCGTGAATTAAACAAGTCGTTTTCATGTATTCATTAGTATTGTGTATATTATATGTATAAATATTATGTATATGTATAAATATTATATGTATATGTATATATGTATAAATTAAAATGAATTAACAGATTACACGAAAATAATTTTTTTTTTACCAGGATATTTTTTTTAGAGTATGATTGATGAGTTTCTAAATGTTATATATAAACTTTAAAAGTTTTGGATTTAGGTATGCGATCATGAAAACATTTTATTATTACTTTTTTATTTATTTATTGTTATTCAATTTTTTTACAATATCGAACACTTTTACATCATTATCAGTACAGTTCGAGTATAGTATTTAGTTGTCTAACTTTGTTTCTTTAGTTGTCTAACAATCGAACGAACCGTTTTTGCTGTGCAGCTTTTTGAATATTTTTGAACCATTTTCACATACACCCTTTTGAAAAGTTAGTCGTGACTCAACTTGAAGATTTGATATCGGAAAATGACGATTTAGATGGAACTGAAAAACTGTGCAAAGTTTCAGATATTTTTGAAATGGTCGATCAGAATCGACTTGCATGCCTCCGTGGAATCCCTCTCTTGCATGATAGTTGCCTCAGAAACAAGCGCTTTGTTAAAAATACTCTGTTATTGCTATTGTTATTGTCCACGAATAAACGTCAAAAGTTTTCAAATCCGTACACTATAAGCGCTGCAATAAGCAAAAAAGTTTGTTTCATAACTAAATGGGCTATGCTTTAATTTAAATGAGATTAATAAATAGTACAATTTCCATGCAATTTCTAGTAAGATATCAGAAGTAGTTCTGTTGAGACTCTCGTGTAAATATATTCGAGTTTTGTTGTTAACTTGCAGTGAGAATTCAATTAATTCGAAATGCAAATGATTCTTGATGAATATTTTTTAAAAACATAAGGAAATTAACTAAGGTTCCGTTTGATATCGAGAAGAAATTGTAACGGGATATCTCAAGTGAAATTGAAGGGGGAGAAAACGGAAATTCTACTAGTATTCTGTTACATGGTCTTTTGGAATTCCAAGAAAGGTTCTTTATTTTTTATGAGAATTTTAGCTTTACCTTTCGTGGTTTCCAGTTGGAATTCTGATTGGTGTTTAGTAAGATTCCATCATAAATTAAGGTGGATAACGATGAGCTCAAATCAAATAAAGAATAAAGAATATTGATTACGTAATAATTGAGGGGCCCAAACTCAGAGGGGTGAAAGTGGCATTTTGGTCGGTTTTGAGTACACCATAATAATGCCAGAAAAAAAGGTGAAATAACGTGCCATTATAATGCAAACATAGACTTGTACTTCTTTCCATCACTACACGGAAATGTATGCTTAATTTTTAAGTTTACTGTATTCAGAATTAAGTCTATCGATTATTCTTTCAACCCTAAATATATCGGTATTCTCTCTCTTCCCCACTAATGTTGTCAAAAAAAGAGACCCAGACATCCAAATTTACGTACAATAGAATCACCTATTGCGTTATGCGATGCTTATATGTGCAGAGTTTCCAGACAAGATGTTGTCAAAAGCCCTTACACACACAAAAATGGAGACGATATATGTGCATATTTTATATGATTAATGCTGGCATGCGAGTGTAAAGATTTCATTGCAAACTGTTCTGTAATCTAATGCGACTTAATTCATAATAACAAAGTGTATTTGACGGCTGCTACGGATTGATTAGACTTGCTTTGTACATGAACGAAACAAAATGCACTAATGGACTCAGGAAATAACGTTTTATGCGAGAAAACTCGTCACTCAAACGATTTCCGTCACCATTTTGTGCAGATGTGATGTTATTAGTACAAGTAAACGAGTTTAACGATAATTCTTACGAGATTTCTGGTTGTTTGGGAAGAGCTGCAACCACTAAATTGCAGTACTTTGGTCCAATATGCCAAATTTAGATAAATCCATTATTCTTAAGCTTTGGTTTAATGAACTCAATTTTATGCTGAAGCAACCCAAATTTAAGTGATTATTTTTCTTATGGCTTCAAAAGCAAACTATCTAAGGCAGGCCTTGGAAATTTAGACGATTTTGAGTTATTAGGCTCAACTACGCTTTTGCGTCGACACAACTCAGTTTTGAGTCGATCCTGGTTTCTGTGTAATACCAATATTAAACCATGTGAGAAACTTGAGCTGCTTTTGTTCGAATAAGGTAACGACTGTTTGCATCGTTCTAAAATGCTAACAGTTGGCGTTAGCGGAAAAAAAAAGTACAGCCAACAGTCTTTCGAACACTGGATTCGATTTTTTATATTCAAATCCTTTTTCATAGTGAACAATAAAAAGTAAATATGATTTTGACCAAAATAAATTCATCTGACCGTTGTGCACAACCAAAGAATTAAAAAAAGAAGTTAAAGAAGGCAAGAAAACATGCCAACTGTCAGTGAGCTGTCTTCTTTCTCTCAGGTCAAAACTACAGTCACTCTATTCACAGTCTGGCGAACAGAAAATCGCATGAACTGGCAACGTGATAATCTCACTAAAATCGCTGGCAACTGAGCAAAAAGTTTAAGCCTTCAAGTGACCTTCTTCGTGATTAAACGTCATCATCCCACCGCCAAAATTGCTAGTGTTTGGAGGTAATGTTTTCTTCCAAAATGCGGATACATCATCTCCAACTTAGTTCTTTTACCCGCCACCGCATGAATGATGGAGGCGCGACGATCGTCGCAAGTTTCTCGTTAAACAGTCAATAATATTGTTTCTCGATCAACCAATGAGTTTCATAAAGGTCAACTTTCGCCGAAAATTTTCGAGCTGCACTTTGTTTAAAAGCAATAATTTTTCATTAATTTGTCCTTTAATGGTCAAAATACTGCCCATCGATTCAAGCATGACAGGTAGAGAGTGTCATGTTCGATTGGCTCCGATAGTCCTATCCGCCAGACTGTGAATAGAGTGACTGTAGGCAAAACGTGTAGAGCATAATGAAAGACGTGCAATTATGAAACTGGACCGAAAAAGTATTGATAAGAAATCAAGCGTAGTGTGGATAGATAACATTTTGTGTTTAGTCTATCTTCCGTAGTGCTTTCTTTGATAGAGGATTTCGTTTTTTTTAAACTAGCACTGAAAAAAAACATATATTGACTGTTTAACGAGAAACTTGCGATGATCGACGCGCCACCATATTTCATATAACGGCGGGTATTAGAACTAACTTGGAGGTGATGATTTCGCAATTTGGAGGTTAACATCACCTTCAAACACTAGCGATTTTGCGGTGGGATGTTGACGTTTGATCACGAATTGCTTTTTAGGTTTTGAATACTTATCGTCATATTTAGGAGAAAGACTTTATGCTTTAGCAAACGCAATCGGAGAGTTTCGCGTACGCGGACAAGCAGCTGGATCACGAGATAAAAGAATAAATGAATGAAAATAGATTTATCAAAAAGCAAACAAAAATGAAATAATTCAGAGTACTTCTCTGTAACATATTTATTACTTCTAACAAGTTTCGTCTTAATTACGATGATTATCACACTTTCATCTTTGAATTTCCTCATTTGCGTCTCAAACCTGCTCCTTTGCTTCTTCGGATTTGGAACCAATTTAAATCATCACTTTTCCCCGTTATGAAATCTGCGATTGTGATAGTGAGAAGATTTATGTTTTTCTCCTTCTTACCATTAAATACGAACATTAAGCAGAGCCAATAAAGTGCTTATTCCATACATGTATGCATCAGGCTTAGAAGCATAAATGATGCAGTAATTAGGTTTCCATACGATTGAAGTGCTGTTATTAGGAGTGTCAGCATTCGTGGTACTGTTATAATGCTTGTTTGCATCTATGACGCTGATTTAGGGCTTATTATTAGTGCTCACTGTTACTTGGGGACTTATGCAGTTGTTAGTGAGATTTCTTACGGGATGGAATAAAACCATCATACTGATCATGCAAGTAAAAGTACTTCGCAATCCTCAATTGAGTGTTCATTTATATATCATTTTAATGAAAATAATTTGAAATTGAGGAAAATGACTAGAATCTTCATCTGCCACATCCACGCGTCCTAAAATCACACAAGATCCATCAACTAGACCCATTAAGCGCCCATCCCAAAAACCATTCGCAACCTCCATCTTGCCTACATCCTGATCCAGACGACAACAAGCGCAACACTTTCCATCTCATTATTTATTATAATGATGGGAACCCGACCGGCGTCGATGTGGGACACCTTTGCTCCATTTGTGGCAAAACATCGTCGTTCGTCGCTGTACGAGGGAGCGCCCGCGCCATCAATCGAAGGGCCTTCTCTATTCTGCATCCTTCTGGGTCTGGAGGATGAATCATCGTCACACGTTCTTAGCGACGATTCTACCGCAACCAGCCAGCCAGCCAGTCTACGGCCCACACACACGTGTGAGGAGACCCACTAAACGAGCCCCAGATTGAGCAAGCCCCGACAATGAACAACACGACACAATCGAAATGATGAGTTCATTTAAATCGCTAATTAACATATAAATCGCGACTGTTCGGCTTGTGCATGCATGCATATGTTGCTGCCGCCGCTGCCGATTGCACTTTCGGTGTCAGAAAGCGTTTTTGTCACCACCATCGCGAGTAGTCGGGCCGACAAGATCGATCGTTTGGAAGCAGCACCCATCGGTGAGCGTGAGTTCCCATAAATCAACGTTCTAATTAACATTTGTCTTGTTCCGCGAGTACGCGACGGTGTGACATCCCAAAACAAGGACGACGTCAGCGGGTTATAGAATGTATATTTGGGGTAAGAATAGAACGCAACAAACTTCAAACGGGTGGACAATGTATCTATAAATCATAACAGATCGTAAAAGGTAACGGCGGATGACGACGAGTGCTCAGAGAACCAGTCAGTGGAAACCGACCTTTATCCGATCGAATCTGGTGCACGGAGGAACGCGCTTCGGGTTGGTTGCGTTGAGGGTCTCGGTCGTCGGGAACAATTGCGGATCCACAAATATCAAGTTCGACCCGGATGAGCGGGACAGCGCTGCACCGGCGTGGTAGAAGAAGAATGCCAACCTGAAGGTCGTTCCATCGACGGCGTCGTCTAGCTGGGCACGATCTACGGAAAAACACTCGCGCGCGTGTTAGGAGTGATTCCGATTCAACAGCTGGTGCACTAGTCCTAGCTCTTCTACGCGCTTCTTTAGAAGGCTTTGTTTCGATCTTTGGATTTGATATTTCTCGATTCAATCTTCTACTGCAGTGGTTTTTATATCGCGCTCTCCGAAGTCACTTCCCGGACAACCATAATGTAGGTATAACTAATTTATCTACAGCAAATATGCGAATATATTACCAAAATCCAAGTTGCGAACGCGCCTGTCTAGAGAATTGGAAGTCATGAGTTCAATTCTCTTTGAGAAATGCATTTCTTCGCATCTCTCACTTTAATTTATCCATTTGATACAATGGAAAAGTATATGTAATGGCTAGATTTTCAACAGCGCCTGTTGTTAATTTTATTGATTTATGAAGTGCTACGCAAGCCAGAAAGTCTGAAAACCCCTGTTCTATTGTACCGCCAGATAGCATTAATTCTCGTTCGATCTGGTAACATTTCCCATAGCCTTCGGCACGACCCGGATTTGATCGGGGTGCACAAAACAATAAACGGCACCTTAAAAATTTGAAAGGCTGCTGCAAGGGATCGCGTGTCGCTTTTTATAATTAAATTAAAATGACACAAGCCAAATTGAACGGTGCTGAAGATGCACGAATCTTGGCCCCCCTCGTAGAACGGCTCCTGGCGGGTGGGTTGCTGTATGACAGATTGGTCATGCCCTGCTGCTGCTGCTGCTACAGTCAGGTCCTTGTGTTGCACCAATCCGTATGTCATCGTCGTAGTCTACCGACGAAGGAAGCTGTATAGTGCCCCTTCTAAACAATATAATTTACTAACTGACAAGAGTAGCATTAGGTGCTATGGCGAACCATCACGGTGGAGGTCGCAAAACTAAGTTTCATTCATAGGCGTAGCCAGGATTTCCATAAAAGAAGAGGGGCGTGCGACCTCTGCAGGTCTACAAGCATCCTGCAAAGAGTTTTTCTACGGATTATTCCAAGAATCCGTCAGTTATTCTTCAGGATTTTTTCTGAAGACTCCTGTAGAGATTTCTCCAGTAACTTGAGGACTTCTTGGGCTCTCACCCGACTCTGGCTACGCCCGCTGCCACATATGAGTCGTGGTTGACTTGTGCTGCCTGTCTGCCCTACTGAAGTTCATACCACACACAATGCCGGGACGACGGTCGCGACTTTGACGAAGTTGCATAAGAACTACCGACCGTGCGCTGGATTTGTCCACGAGCTCTGGCAGTTGTCAACGTATGTATCATAAACGAAGACGATGGAAACTGCCGCGCGCCGAAGTAGCGTGCCTAGCTGCAACCACACACATATGACGAAAAAGAAAAATGACAACCTTATTACCATTATACTTATTGTTGTTGCGCGGTTTTGTCACCGCCTCCGCCCTCCGTTCTCCGTTTCCCGAACAGCCCGAACAATACCGCCCGACTTGCAGGGCGGCTTGATAGTCGTCGTCTCGTCAATGCAAGCGTAATTGCACGATACCCATATTGTGCTACTGTTTACCCAACAGTCGAGATCCGATTTGGATTCTAGACGCACGGAGGTGCAAATTTTCAAAAAGCTGGCAAAAACACAATATTCAAACATAGTTTTAACTTGATCTTGATTGGCCGCCCATGGTTGCTACTCCATTATCCCAGATAAGCTGCAATTATACAAGAAACCAACGAAATGAATGTTTGGGACTAACAGACAGTATATAAGAGCTGGTGATCGCCTATTTTTAGTCGACAAAAGGCCTTTTCAGGTGACAGCTTCGTGTATGCATTTGTTTACATTGTTAGAGGACCGGTGTATACACGGGGCTGTCATTTCCATATATGAACTGTCAAACAGCTTGATTTGGAAAAGTCTCGTGAAAAGGTCTTTGGCGCCTGTCACGTCAGAATGCTGACCAATAAGGAGAAGAGAGAGGAATTTATAACGTATTTGAAACTGGTCCACAGTAGACCGGATATACCCCTGCATCTATGCCAGCTCATGCGGGAAGGTGTAGAAGTAGTAATTTTATGGCAGAGAGGCTTGCTGTTTGGTTAGCAGGCTGCCTATGTATCAGGCGTAAGAAAAGGCGTGCTATAATGATGAAAGAATGGAAGCGTAGGGAAACGATTTTTTTGTTCGTCTCTGGTCCTAGCATATAAATAGCTGCATATCTCCAAAACCCTTAATTTATTCTTCAGAACTCGATTATTTCTCACTGAACTTCACTAAAGGACCTTATGTTCCAATGAGTGCCTCTCTCGATCTCTTCCGATTATAACAAAGCAATAGCTTTTAGCAAGTTTTTCAATATAGACAATGTCTTTGGCTAGCGTATCATACAATAAACCCCAACCGGAAAGGTTAATGTTAATGGCACAGTTCTTAAAGAGGAAGTAAATAAAGAGAGTTGGAATGGTCCTTTTGAAAAGTTACACGAGGCTTTTAATTGCTGAAAATAACCATTTTTGCCATGATTTTCCAAATCTCGACCACTGCGAGGAACGGTAGGGGAAAATCGGTGAAATTAATGCCGGCATATCACGACATGTGTGCCCGCGCGCGACCTGATAGCGTTCACGTTTGTGTCGCTAAACTGCTTATTTTCCGCTAGAAACGGTACGAAATCTTCGACCAGTTTCCTAAGTGATGTTGCGCCAACTGGACTTACTTGCAAGGGGTGCAGTTTGTGCAGTTTCATTGTTCGCCTTAGATTGCTCAATTGCTGCAATATGGTCAGGGCACACGCGCGCACACGATGGCGACGCACCGGGCGGCAATTTGGAGAATCAAGGTGGACCTTACATTAGACAAATTGCGGATAAGGAGGGCGTATAATCACGGGAAGTGGTCGTAATGATGAAATATCGGTGTAGCGGCAGCAGTCGTTGTGGGAAGGTTGTTAGAACTCTGGATTTCGAGCGTTCTAGAGCCTTTGGAAATTAAGATTGCGTGTGTGGAAAGTTCCGATCTTTTATGAATGCAATTGGCTTGTTTAGGGGTATCAATTTTCTTACATATTCCGAATCTACGCTAAAAATTGAACTAGAATCCAAAGTTTCACAATTTTCCGTTACCTGGAACTATTTTTAAAACACGTTTGAAATTAGTATGGAAATCACTTTTGAATCACCCCTCGGCAAATTTTACTTCGGGACGAACTGTCATTATGTAAATTGAAACGTCATTGAGTCAACGGATTGAAATTTTTGTTAATCATTTATAATATCAACATTGAGAAATTGGAGTGCAATAAAATCGTGTTATACTTAGAATGATGTGCTCTTTCGATCAAGCTGCAACAAACTGTGAATTTTTCTTCACTAAACAACCCAATTCCTTAGATTTTTCTAGAAAAATGCAAAAGTATGTTTCACTAGATATTCAATATTTTTTTTAAACCAAAGCCAATTCAAAACCAATTGTTCCACCAATAACAAACGGTAATGTAGAACTCCTGCATACAAGTTGTGTAATTCAAACTTGCATGCAAGTTACCTGTTGTGTGTTAAGACGAAACGTCCAATGTATGTTGTGTTTGTAGATTATTGTTTTGTACTAATACTTTGTTGGCGTCTGTACGAAACTGTAAAAAAAACGACTCAAAGTAATTTCCCAATATCAGCCATTCCAAATCCAATCTAAAGCCAGTTTGAATTATTTTATTGTAAATTTTTTTTGACTTTGACCCACAGCCATGTTAAAACCAATTCAAAGCTAGTCAAAAGCTATAACGATGTAAATCTGTGCCAGTTCATAAACAATCTAAAGCCATTCCAATGCCAAATCACAGCTAATTCGAAGCCAATCTAAAATCATTTCTTATGCTTTCCAAAGTCAATCTAGGCCATTCCAATGCCAATCCTAAGGCAATCTAATTGCAATTCAATTCTAAAACATAGCCAATTTAAAGACAATTGAAATCTAATATGTAACCAACCTAAAACTGCCTCAAATTAAAGCCTTTCGACTGATAATTCAATCAAAAGCTAAGTCGAAGATAATCCAAAAGACATCCGTAGCCAATTAAAATCCATGTCATTTCAATGAAAATTCAAAGCCAATCAAGATTCAATTTAAAACTATTCTGCCAAACTAGAGCCATTGAAAAACTGAACAAGGGCTCATCCAAAGTATTTTGCAAGTTAGGGCAACTTCATCGGTAGTCCAAATCACTGGTTTGGTCCAAATTGTTGCATCATGTTGAAAATTGGAGCTTTCACCAGTGTTGCAAATATTGTTCCAATTTTATTTTATACCAGTTTTAATGTCTATTTTTTTGGAACAGGTTAACCATTTTTAGTTGGATTTGGACCAAGATAGAAGCTGTCCCAAATAAGGTTCGGATTTTTCTTCCTGAAACAGCCAAGTCGGGGGCAGCTTGATAGATTACGAAGTGAAAGAGAGTGATTTGAGAAGGAAGGTGAGAAAACAATCCTACAAAGACACCTCCAGAAATCATCAGATGATTTCTCCGGGGATTCCTCCGGGGATTCCTCCGGGGAAGTCCGCCGAAAGCAATCTCCAGGAGCTCTTCCAGGAATTCTACCAAAATTACTTCGATGTGCATAGTAATTTTAATTACAAATTCCTCCTTTGATTCCTTCCAGAAATTTCTCCGTGGATTTGCTCCAAGAATTACTCTTAGGATTGCCTATTATTAGAATATTAGGATATTAGGATATTAGGATTATTCGCCAGGAATTCCTCCGAGGAGCTGCCCCAGGAATTTCTCCAGAGATATCCTCCAAAAATCCCTCCGTTGATTTCCTCCAGGAATTTCTTCGGAGATTTTGTACACAAATTCCTTCTGAGATCTCAGGCATTTTCTCCCGAAATTCTTTCTTGGATTCCTGGAAAGTTCTTCCGGAGATCCATTGGGAATTCTTTCGAATATTTTCGAAATTCTCCGGAGTTCCTCAAGCAATAACCCTGGAGTTCTTCCAGAAACGCCTCCGGGATTCTTTAAGCAACGCATCCGGAGTTTCTTCAAGCATTGCTTCTGAGTTCCTCCTAGATTTCTTTAGAAGTTTCTCTAGGATTCTGTACAAAGTTCCTCTAAGAACTCCTTCAAAAATTTTTTGGAAATTCCTTCAGAGTTCCTCCGAGAATGTTTTTGGACCTTCCTGAGTTGATCCAGATAATCATTCGGAGTTCTTGCAGCAATACTTTTTGTTTTTATCTTTCATTTCCTCAGGAGTTCCTCCAGAGCTTCATCAGGATTCTTTTTAGATTTCCTTCGTAGTTGCTTTTGGATTTTTTCTGTTGTTCTTTCAGGAATTCCTCCAGCAATTCTTCCGAAGTTCCTTGAGCAGTTTCTCCGGAGTTCCTCCAGGAATTCCTTAAGTGTTCTTTTAGGGATTCTTTCAGAGTTCCTCCGGAAATTCCGTCAGAGTTGTCTTGGGCATTCCTCCAAGAATATTTTCAGAGTTCCTCCAGAAATTCCTACCGAGTTCATCCAGAAATTCTTCCAGACTTCCTTTGGGAAATCCTCCAGAGCTCTGCCAGGAATTTCTTCCGGAGCCCTATTAGTAATTCATTGGGATTTCATCCATAGATCCTGCAGGAATTCTTCGGAGTTACTTCAGAATTTCCTTTGAGTTCCTCCAGAAATTCCTTGAAGTTCTTTCAGAAATTCCTCGGAGTTCTTCCAGGAATCAAAATCCAATCCAAATCCCAATCCAATCCAATCCAAATTCCAATCCAATCCAATCCAAATCCAATCCAAATCCAATCCAAATCCAATCCAAATCCAATCCAAATCCAATCCAAATCCAATCCAAATCCAAATCCAAATCCAATCCAAATCCAATCCAAATCCAATCCAAATCCAATCCAATCCAAATCCAATCCAAATCCAATCCAAATCCAATCCAAAATCCAATCCAAATCCAATCCAAATCCAATCCAAATCCAATCCAAATCCAATCCAATCCAATCCAAATCCAATCCAAATCCAATCCAAATCCAATCCAAATCCAATCCAAATCCAATCCAAATCCAATCCAAATCCAATCCAAATCCAATCCAAATCCAATCCAAATCCAATCCAAATCCAATCCAAATCCAATCCAAATCCAATCCAAATCCAATCCAAATCCAATCCAAATCCAATCCAAATCCAATCCAAATCCAATCCAAATCCAATCCAAATCCAATCCAAATCCAATCCAAATCCAATCCAAATCCAATCCAAATCCAATCCAAATCCAATCCAAATCCAATCCAAATCCAATCCAAATCCAATCCAAATCCAATCCAAATCCAATCCAATCCAATCCAAATCCAATCCAAATCCAATCCAAATCCAATCCAAATCCAATCCAAATCCAATCCAAATCCAATCCAAATCCAATCCAAATCCAATCCAAATCCAATCCAAATCCAATCCAAATCCAAATCCAATCCAAATCCAATCCAAATCCAATCCAAATCCAATCCAAATCCAATCCAAATCCAATCCAAATCCAATCCAAATCCAATCCAATCCAATCCAAATCCAATCCAAATCCAATCCAAATCCAATCCAAATCCAATCCAAATCCAATCCAATCCAAATCCAATCCAAATCCAATCCAAATCCAATCCAAATCCAATCCAAATCCAATCCAAATCCAATCCAAATCCAATCCAAATCCAAATCCAATCCAAATCCAATCCAAATCCAATCCAAATCCAATCCAAATCCAATCCAAATCCAATCCAAATCCAATCCAAATCCAATCCAAATCCAATCAAATCCAATCCAAATCCAATCCAAATCCAATCCAAATCCAATCCAAATCCAATCCAAATCCAATCCAAATCCAATCCAATCCAATCCAAATCCCAATTCCAAATCCAATCCAATCCAATCCAAATCCAATCCAAATCCATCCAATCCAATCCAAATCCAATCCAAATCCATCAAATCCAATCCAAATCCCAATCCAAATCCAATCCAAATCCAATCCAAATCCAATCCAAATCCAATCCAAATCCAATCCAAATCCAATCCAAATCCAATCCAAATCCAATCCAAATCCAATCCAAATCCAATCCAAATCCAATCCAAATCCAATCCAAATCCAATCCAAATCCAATCCAAATCCAATCCAAACCAATCCAAATCCAATCCAAATCCAATCCAAATCCAATCCAAATCCAATCCAAATCCAATCCAAATCCAATCCAAATCCAATCCAAATCCAATCCCAAATCCAATCCAAATCCAAATCCAATCCCAATCCAAATCCATCAAATCCAATCCAAAATCCAATCCCAAATCCAATCCAATCCAATCCAAATCCAAATCCAATCCAATCCAATCCAAATCCAATCCAAATCCAATCCAAATCCAATCCAAATCCAATCCAAATCCAATCCAAATCCAATCCAAATCAATCCAAATCCAAATCCAATCCAAATCCAATCCAAATCCAATCAAATCAAATTCAAATCCAATCCAAATCCAATTGAATTTCAATCAAAATCCAATTCAAATTCTTCAAACGCCATAACTTAACCTTTCGCTTCGCAACCTTTCCACAAACGACATCTCCGGGGAACAACACTTCAACTGGTTTCTTGTTCTGATGCTTCCCACACGCCGCCATCATCCGCGCAAGCCATCAGCGATTACAAATTTGTCAGAATGATTTATAAATTCACCAAACTGCACCATTTCATCCCTCATCCATTTCTTGCTGTTCTCGCTGGAAGGAGACAGAGGCTGATGTAAGACGAGCGGCGAATGTGACTTTGCACCATTTGTTGTGAAGTACATTTAATATATGCTGCGCTGTTTTCCACCACCACCGCCGCGCCGGCAGGGAGTGATCGTAAAAGATCGTAATTTATTATAATTTTTGCACTCGTTATACTTCCTTTGCGGGCCTTTCTTAGCCAAGTGGTGAAGTTTGCGGCTACAAATCAATTCCACGCTGAAGGTGTCTAGGTTCGATTCTGGGACGATCCAGGATCTTTTTGCAATGGAAATCTCCTTGACTTCCCTGGGTGTAATTTATCACCTTATTTGGCATATAATAAGAATTAGAATATGGTTATTTCAGTAAAGAAAGCTTAGCTAAGAAGCAGGCTCTGTCTCAGCGGGGACGTAATGCCAAGAAGAGTAAATACTTCTCTTGACTGTCTGACGACCACCGATTCGATTCGATGACTTCTCGCGAATCTGTTCCTTCTTTTGACTGACGATCGAGATCGGCTCTTGACGCTGAGTTGCGTCTTTTGGGCTGTGGGTAGGATCGGATCATGAATGATTGTGAAATATTTTCAACGGATCTCCAGTACAGATCTAATTCATGGGTGCCACCGCCGTAAACGAAAAACGCATATGGGTTTTGTCAAATTTCGAAACCGAAGTCGGCAGTCAGTGTTCTGATCTGAGTATAATTAAGTTCGCACCGTTTAGTTGCAATTTACCGCACTTTTGGCATCTTCTCGGGGTTCCAAGAAGTCGAGGGGGTGTATTTCCGATTCAGTGCTCTCGATATATTTGCCGGGGAGGGTTGGGTAGACCCCAACATCTCAGAGCGTGACTTGGGACAAAAGAGCTGTTCGTGGAGCAACAATAGGGCCGTCGTCCGATCAGGCGCGCTCGATATCTTCCGTGGCTCTTCTAGCATAATTACAGATTTGTGTAATTTAGCTTCTGTCTAGCGGACAGAGTGACTGGCAAAAGAAGACGAAGAAGCCTCGGCAGAGCATTGAAACACGCTTGAGTGATTGATTGATTCGGTATTTAGTGCGCGCTCTCTTCGTCTCTATTCAACAGCTGGGTCTTTTGTAGTTACCGTAGGCCTCATCTGGGGATGGAACGGATTTCTTCAGAACGTGGCGTTCCATGAAAGCGAAATTGAGCGATATGTAGTACTTGAGGCTGAAGGAAGAGGGCTTCATCAATAGTCGATCGGGTGAGTGCAAATGAGCAGCACCATGATCGGCAATTAATTATGAAAGCTGCTGCTCGTATTTTCGATCGTGAAGCTCCTGAACGGTGGTGCGGAACGCAGCAGCTCAAGTGGTGATAAATTAGAGACACTTTATAAACTGTAAGATTTCACTCCTTTTGCTGTGTTTGACGGCACTTCTGGGAGCACCGTGCACTTCTTCGGATATGGCAGATGATGGCTTCTGGCGTGGGTAATTAATAGCGTGCACTGCACGAGTAGGTTGATTAGGAAAGGTACTTGGAACGGTATGGTTCAAGCAGCGGGAGTCCCTGCTGAGAATGCTTGGGCGTCTGACAAATGACTCAATTGCGCAAATCAGGATGAGCTCGGTACTGTTCTCTACCATAGTTCAGAGATATTTCGCTAATCCGGAAAACTAATTTTGCATTTTTCTTCTTTTTTCTTTTGCAGTCCTTCTTCGGTCGCTCGTACAATAATCTTTCGTCGATATCCGAGTGCAAGAACAACGGTGAATGCATCATCAACAAGAAGAACCGAACGGCATGCAAGGCCTGTCGGTTACGCAAGTGCCTTATGGTGGGGATGTCAAAAAGTGGCTCCCGATATGGACGCCGGTCCAATTGGTTCAAGATTCATTGCCTTTTACAAGAGCAGCAGCAAGCCGCCCAACAGCAGGCGGCCAATCATAAGGCGGGGGCTCCTCCAGTTCACGGGATGTTCGGACCACCTGGTGCCTATCCACATGCGATGTACTCAAGACCGCCTTGCACCAAGGAAGAACTGATGCTCCTCGGCCTGGAAGAATACAGCAAACATCCATCAGCATCACCATCAGTGAGCTCCCCCGACAGCCACAATTCGGACAGCTCCAACGAAATCAACGACCGGCGGAACGCCTTACTCCGGCAAGGAAAACTCCACGACTCACCAACGATCAACAAGGAATTGTTCCTACCTCTCCCCTTCGGAGGACTACCCCTGATGCCACCACCAGGCTTCCTTCCCCCATCACACCTTATGTTCCCCGGATTCCACCCGGCCTTATACCCGCACCATCAAGGTCTCCTGAAACCTGCTGACTCCCCAATCATCAGCAGTTCCCCACTTGCCAACAACAACAGCCGCTACACACCAAATCACAATACTAGCAGCGCAAATACCAACTCCACACCCGTGGAAACTAAATCACCGGATTCTTTCACGAAGCGCTTCTACCTGGATGCCGTCCTCGAATCCCAGCGGTGTCCTAGTAACGAAACGGCTGGCAGTGCCAAAGAAGAACCCGAACCGGAAGAAGTTGTCCCAGCGACAATGACTCCTCCTCGATCACCTGCCGCCGTGGCAGGTCCTCAGCAAGACAACCCCATCGATTTGAGCATGAAAACCGGTAGTAGTTGCTCCTCGGAAGACCATCGGACTTCCGTTTCCGGTGCCGATAGCGATGACGAACAACTTGTCGTCGTTACCAACGATCGCAACTCACCGCTCGCCAAATACACCAACAACAACTCCCTCCCAAACCACCATCACAACCATCTCAACAACAATCATCATCACAATCACCACAACCACCAGCGGCATCAAAGTTCCTCATCGGCTGGTCATGGGAGCGCGAGCGACTCCGACATTGAAGACCGAGAAACCGAATACGAGCGGGAGGTCAAGCGGATGAAACTGCAAGGAACCACTCCGTTGGATCTGACCACCAAGGTTTGAACACAAGTCATCTAGACGTTCCACACAAGACCCACCAAAATCGCTGATCTCGCTTGTGACGAGATGCGCGCACCGCTGTACAGAATCCTCCAAGGTGGGGTTAAACCCGAATCGATTAAATCAGTTGTACATAATAGCGACTAGATGTATAATTAAGCAAAACAGTTGTTAATTAGAATGGAAAAAGAGAGAGTGCCTCATGACAACCGAAGTAGGGCCAGTTAGTGAACACAATCGAATAACATGTGCCAGTAGCGTTTTTACCCTTTTGAGTTATAAATGATATTTTTTTTTATTTTGTAAAAATGTAACAACTATTCTGTGACATACCGGCTGCGCGTGACAGCGCACGGTTAGCATCTAGGAGTATCAATTTGTAAGGACAACGAGGTCAGTAAGAAACCGAATCGGTTCCAACTTCCGGCATTGCTCGGATGGATTCGAAGTAAACCAAATTTATCGTTTGTATGGTATAAGTTAGGGACATTTGAAACAATCAGTAGAGAAGATGGTGCATGGGAATTGTGTAAAATATTGAATGGGTGTCTACGAGGTTAGGAGATATATTGATTGAATTTGTCCACCGAATGTTTTCTGTTGAATTTGTTGAGAAACAAACATAATCAAATGTTTTATTTTTGGGACGAACTCAATCAATATTTTACTGTTTCATCTTATGCCAAAAACATACAGATCATATTATTATCAATACTTGACCCGTGTTATAAACTCAAATATTTATTTAGTTTCCTCCTTAGCAACATGAATCACTCCTCGAGAAAGATTCCAATCGCTCCTTTCTACTCTTGCCATGACGTCAACCATGAAGACCGACCGGGTCTTCATTTCTGAAGACTTGTTCAAACACTCAAGAAAATGCTCTGAATCATTCCCCCTGCCACACACTGTATCTAAAGTGCATTCATCATCCAAACGCATACATTCCGCCCGAGTGCAGTCATTAATGCCACCTCAATAGGCACTCTGTCCGTCTGGACATTCTTGTAAACCAAGTGCGCGATATTATGGTTGGCTCATCCAGATCTGCTACTGGATTTTCCCTCCGCTAGCTACATCCAGTCCAAACCACATCATCCAATGCGAATGATCCCATTTCCCAAGCCACCAAATGCTACAACAAATTATACCGTCACCTAAAGGTGTGAACTCGATGCAAAACGTCTGGTGGGAAACGCATAAAAATCTTGATATATATTGCAGAGCGTAAATCCCAGAATCGCCCGAGGGCATCCATTTCAATAAATCTGCATGGAAGTAACAGTCCCAGCTCAACCCACAGACGAGCCGAGAGCGTCTTTCTTTCGTAATATCTCTCATCATAAACCTGCAAACTTCCCTGGCTTCCACTACAGTAGTGGTACTCCGATTCCGACTCAGATCCAGTTCATCTCATAAGACACCACAGCACCCTTCCCTCCCCACGCCCCACCATTTTCGGTGAGAAAAGTTTCTCTCAGCTGCGAACGACTTCGACTTGAGCGGATCACAAATCATTCCTTCCCTTGGCACCGCGCGAAACCTCAACCCAACCCCCGAACCCACCACCCAAACCACCTCTTCCTTAATAGACCAATTTCTCATCATGTGATGAAAATAAAATTAAGCTTTCGGAGCAAAACACTCACGAACATACTCACAAAAACCTCCTGTTCAACGTAGCACTCCTCTGTTGCTAGTTAGTTCAGTCACCGGCCGGCAGCCTTATTGGCGCTTGGTTGGCCTAACGCAACTACTGCAAACACACAAATGACACAAACACAAGACGAGATAGACGCGAGAGAAGCAAAAAAAAAAGTTGTAAAATTAAGGTTAGTTAGTCCAATGTGTAGTTTAATTTCGTTTTTAAGTGGAACCCATAAAACACAGTGAAATAGACAAACATGGGCACAAACGCGCACACAAACTCGACAATACATTCGTGCGTCCTTTGGCGCGGTCCTGCAATACATAGAATGGATGGCAAAATACAAACATTAGAGGAAGTGGTTCAGCATCCGAACCCGGGACCACGAACTCGTGGGAATTCGCCTCGTAGACCAATGTTTTTGGGGTACGAAAAAATATCGCGTACCCCGCTTGAACTTGTATGTTGTGTGACATAGTTGATAGGTTATTTAAAAATGAACGACATATCAAGAAGAAAACAATATTATATTTTAAACAAACGGCGGATGTCTTAATATTTTTAGCAAAGCGCAATGGTTTTAGCTAGCAGTAGGTAAATCAAATTGTTGACTAATGTAAAAAGTGTTTAGCGTGTAAGCAATCAGAAAAAGTTTTTGAAAATGTATTTACCTTTTATGCAAAAAGTGAAACTCTATTGAAAAACGAGAATAAATATCCTGCTGAAGGAACTTATTTAATTTAAAACGTGGATATTCTGTTTCAATTCTGAAATGTACCGAAAATCATAAACAATTCTCTGCACAAGGATAATAATTTTAAACCGTGTGTCTTTAACCCAGTTGTTCTCCAACCATTTTGAGACTGCGACCCTCTTTGACGTTCAACAAACATCTCGTGGACCCATGAAAATGGGTGTTCTTGGAATGAAAGTTGTTGTTATGCACTAAGAATATTCTCAGCAATCCAACAAACATCTGTTTATGAGTTCAATAAGAAATTTCTGGAAAGATCTTGCCAAAATTCAACAAAAAGGTAGTTGAGAAGCTACAGACAGAAACTACTGCAAGTAATTTATCAAAAATAGGAGTACGATGAAACTTTCTACGAGCAACATAATCCACGATGTTTTCGCCAAGAAATTGTTCAAGGATAGATTAGACATCCACCAAGTATCACTTCATTTTGAATATGTTGATTAACTTGCACTTTGCATGTTTGATAAAAAAAAATCGGGACTCTTCAAAAACCTTGTCAGTTATCCGTCAAGTTTTGTTTGCTGAAATCTTCCAAAGATCAGCATCAGTCGAAAAGTTCGTCAAAAATCCTGTTAATAGCTTCGAAAATATTCTACCTTAAGTGAAAACAGTAAAGAATTTTGAATTTCTTGAAACCCGTTTATAGTTCACCAAGGAACTTCCAAGAAATGTTTCGATGATCGTTAGCTGGTAAAATCTGTCAATTATTTATTAATTAATTTGACTCTACATCAATTTTCTTGATAAAACCTCGCCAACAATATTTCGCCAATTCACTCGGTTTTTGGCCACTTCTCTCCATCCTCGACTGTGACCCACGCTTTCAGGTCCTGGTGCACCTGGTCAATCCACCTAGCTCGCGGTGCCCCACGCCTTCTTATTCCAACCGGATTCGTAGCGAACACCATCTTTACAGGGTTGTTGTCCGGCATTCTTGCAACATGCCCTGCCTAGCGTATCCTTCCAGCTTAAGCTTCCCCGTAGAGTTGAACGAGCTCGTGGTTCATCCTCCGCCACCACACGCCGTTTTCCTGCACGCCACTGAAGATCGTCCTTAGCACTCGGCGTTCGAAAACCCCAAGAGCTTGCAAGTCTTCCTCAAGCAAGGTTCACGTTTCATGCCCGTAGAGGACTACCGGTCTTATGAGCGTTTTGTACCTCGTGCATTTCGTGGGGGTGAATCTTTCTTGACCGCAGTTTCTTCTGGAGCTTATAGTAGGCACGACTTTCACTGATAATGCGCCTTCGTATTTCCGGACTAACATTGTTGGCAGACGTCAGCAAGGATCCGAGGTAGACAAACTCGTCCAACACCTTGAAGATATCCCCGTCTATCGTGACACTGCTTCCTAGGCGGGCCCTGTCCCGCTCAGTTCCATCTACCAGCATGTGCTTTGCTTTCGACGCATTCACCATTAGCCCGACTCTTGTTGCTTCGCGTTTCAAGGGGGTGAACAAATCTGCCACCGTTTCAAATTTTCTCCCAATAATATCCATGTTGTCCGCGAAGCAAACAAATTGTTTGGATCTCGTGAAAATCGTGAATCGACTGTTGAGTCCGGCTCTCCGCATAACACCTTCAAGCGCAATATTGAACAACAGGCACGAAAGTCCGTCGCCCTGTCGTTGTCCACGCCGAGAATCGAACGAACTGGAGTGTTCGCCTGAGGCCTTCACGCAATTTTGCACACCGTCCATCGTTGCTCTAATCAATCTTGTGAGCTTCCCGGGAAACTTGTTCTCGTTCATGATCTTCCATAGCTCTACACGGTCATTAATGTCGTATGCCGTCTTGAAATCGATAAATAAATGGTGCGTAGGGACCTAGTACTCACGGCATATCTGGAGGATTTGCCGCACGGAAAAGATCTGGTCCGTTGTCGAGCGGCCATCGATGAAACCTGCTTGATGACTTCACACGAACTCGTTTGCTACAGGTGATAGACGACGGAAGAGAATCTGGGATAGCACTTTGTAGGCGGCTTTTAGGATAGTGATTGCACGATAATTTTCACACTCCAGTTTGTCGCCCTTTTTGTAGATGGGGCATATAACGCCTTGCTTCCACTCTTCCGGTAGCTGTTCCCAGATTCTGACTATCAGCCGATGCAGACAAGCGGCCAACCTGTCCGGGCCCATCATGATGAGTTCGGCTCCGATACCATCCTTGCCAGCGGCCTTGTTGTTCTTGAGCTGTTGAATGGTATCCTTAACTTTCCCCATCGTGGGAGCTGTTGGGTTTCCACTGTCCGCTGTGCTGACGTAGCCATTGGCTGTCCTGACCTTCTGTGCCTGTGTTCTCTGCGCCATTCAGGTGTTCATCGTAGTGCTGCTTCCACCTTTCGATCACCTCGCGTCCGTCCGTCAAGATGCTCCCATCCTTATCCCGGCACATTTCAGCTCGCGGCACGAAGCCTTTGAGGGATGTGTTGAGCTTCTGATAGAACTTCCGTGTTTCTTGAGAACGGTACAGCAATTCCACCTCTTCCATGCGGCGCTTTTTGTCCCGGAATAGGCGGGTTTGCTGTATCCGCTTCAATCTGTATCGTTCCACGTTTTGTCGCGTACCATGCTGTGGCATTGCAGCCCGCGCTGCATTCTTCTCCTCTAAACCCTCCTGACACTCTTCGTCGAATCAATTGTTTCTTGAGCTCCGTTCCACATATCCGACAATGCATTCGACAATGGCTGCTTTGACTGTCCTTCAGCAGTCCTCAAGAGGAGCTCGCCCTTATCCGGCAACGTTGCCTCAAGATGCTGCGCGTACGCATTTGCGACATCCGATTGTTTCAATCGCGCTTGATGCTACCGAGGCGGGCGTCGGTATCGTACATCGTTGATGACGGATAGTTTTGGGCGCAGTTTCACCATAAACAGGTAGTGGTCGGAGTCAATGTTAGCGCCACGATAGGTTCTGACGTCGGTTATGTCAGAGAAGTGCCGTCCATCGATCAAAACGTGGTCGATTTGCTATTTTGTCTGCTGAGGTGATCTCCAGGTGTACCGATACGGGAAGCTGTGCTGGAAATAGGTGCTACGAATGGCCTTATTCTTGGAGGCGGCAAAATCTATCAGTCGTAGGCCGTTCTCGTTCGTCAGCTGGTGGGCGCTGAACTTTCCAATCGTCGGCCTGAACTCCTCCTCCTGGCCAACATGAGCGCTCAAATCTCCTTTGATAATCTTGACGTCTTGGCTTGGGCAGCGGTCGTACTCGCATTCGAGCTGCGCGTAAAATGCGTCCTTGTCATCATCGGTGCTTCCGGAGTGAGGGCTATGCACGTTTATGATGCTGGATTGAAGAACCGTCAGCATACGACCAAAGTTCTTACCGGGGGTTGGTTACCCGATCTTCTCCAAGCTTACTCGTACCCCGGCCAGTACCACAAGGAGGTGAGGATAGGAGTTGCTTGGCAAAAGGCTAAGGACCGCACAAAGGGGTCTATTTTATTCCTGCAGGTACGCGAGGTACCAATGGTACGCCATGCCCAGCCATTTACCGTGCCGCTGATAGTTGAATTGAATTGAATTACTTTTTATTGAAGAGATTTTCTGCCGTAAGCAGGTTCATCCCTAGTGCCGCTGAGAGGTTCATGTGTCAAACGAAGACCATCTTCGCGAGTCTCGGCTCAGGATAGAACAATGTTCCAGAAAACCCAAGATTATTCTGTCACATAGATGTTGTAGTGCTACAAAATTTTCAATTTTAAGGTTCTAACAAAATTAACTGTTATAGTGATCTTAAATAGCTGTTGTAGGGCTTACTGAAACTTTTCGATGAAACATTTCAAAGCGTTACTGACAGACAGACAACTCTGGGATTTTTTATGTATGATAGCCACTTTAGTACACATTTGTTGGCCCTGAAAAGGGCCGATTGAACTGTGAGACTCAAGTAACACGGACACACATTTTGACGACGCACATGTTGGAATCCTCCTCGCCCGATGAGGTTTACGGTGGCGATGACGATGGGCGCTTCTACGAGCGGCTTTGGCTGATATTCTTCAGTCATCTCGTACAAATCTTACGTTGGCGCACCGATTCCTGCAGGGCCAATTCTAGAAGCGCGAGTCAATCTACAAATCTTGAGCGATTTCACAAACCGGACGCTGGATTTGCAGCAGCTTGATGTTCAAGAGCTCTGTGGCACAGGTAGCGAGAAGCTGAGCAGGTTCGGCGGACCTCTTATCAGCTCGAAAGCGAAAATCGAATGAGGCCGAATTCGACGAAAAAGATATGCTTTTTACCCTTAGATTAGCAGATGATGCTCCTCCTTTTCGTATTCTTCGCTTTCTGGTCTGGGAAATAGGATATATGAAACTGATGTCTTGGCAAGGAATGTACAAGATGAGCATTATGCTGTTATAGCATCCCGACGAACTGCATCCTCAAATTGCCGTATTGTCGATTATTCGTAATCAATCAGATATTGCTACGAAATGAATTCAGAGATTATAGCAAGTATGCGGTAAAAACACATTACACAAATACCGTAAAACGGGGTAACTTTGATAGTTTTTTAGAAGAAAACTTGAATATTTATCCATGCTGTTTCAAAGAATTATAATTTATATTTTAAAAACAAGTACTGGCATCCTAACTATCAATTACAGTTGATCGATTGCTAAAAGATTTATTCTGAATGGATTTATAATTTTTCATATAATCGAAAGTCGATTTTCTGTCTTGGGGTAACTTCGATAATGGAGTACAAATGGAACAAAGTTAAATGAATTACGGAAAATTTTTATGGTGTTGCATACCTCTAGGCGTTTAACGCTGTATGGAAATTTCTTACTTAGATTACAAAAATGGCCCCAGTTTGTAAAACTGGTTTTCGCTAAGAGTTTTGAAACCGACTACAACTAGGCTGTCAAGAATTAGTGACGAACTCATTATGACTTCTTCAAATTGTGTTCGTACAACAGATTGTTTGGGAGCGTTTCAAAAATGTTACAATTGTACAAATTGTTAAAATTTGCATAAAAATCCTCAGATGTACTTGATTCCGCGGAGACGAACCAGCCACTGGCTGAAAGTCTCCTTAATAAAGATAAAATAAAATAAAATAAATACTTGATTCCAACGAAAATTGCTTTGACATGAAGTGTCATACACGTACTCTTAACTTTTGCATTCGTTTTGCTCAACTGATTAACAGAAACTTCGTTATTACGTTTAGTATGTTGTGGGTCTCGCACTATCAAAATTAGCCACATTATCAAAGTTACCCGCATTATCAAAGCTACCCCATTTTACGGTAACTATTTAGTATACATTTGGTGGCCCTGAAATGGGCCGATTGACCTGTTGAATTCGAGTAACACGGACACATTTTGACGGCGCATAGGTTGAAATCCTCCTCGCCCGATGAGGTTTGCGGTGGCGACTTCTTCGGGGTCTTCTTCATCGCGGCGGTCTTCGAAACTTGGTGGGGTTTTGCTTAGGAACTGCCTTCCTTTTCTCCTCCTCCTTCTCGGATGCCAGCCACAGCCACAGTTTCCCGGGATTTCACTTCACTCTTGCCAATCTTGCCGAATTCGCAATAGGTGTTTCCGCCGATGTATTTCTCGATCACCTGCAGGGAGGACCCGTTCCGTTCGTTTAGGGCTGCGATGGCGGCCATAACCATCAACTCCTTTGGACTGCTTCCTCTTCTTCTTACCTGAGAAGCAAACCGATCTGAGATGCGATCCAAGCGAAGAGCGAAAAGCAAATGACGTCAAATTTTTTCTAGCACCCCTATTTACAGGGTGTCCATAAATTACCTGAACAACAAAATTTGGGAAGACTATATCTCTTATCGAAAACAATAAAAAAATCAATGTCAATGTTTCTCTTTTGGTACTGTAAAACGGGGTATCTTTGATAATGTGGGTAACTTTGATAGTGCGGGACTCATCGCATGCTAAACGAAATAAGATAATATCTGTTAATCAGTTAATGCTAAATGCTTAAGTAAAGAATATAAGAATGACACTTCATGTCAGAGCTGTTTCCATTTGAATCGAAAACATTTGGGACGTATACGTATACCAGCTTACCCCACGTGGCTAGCCACGCTCCAACGGAAAATGGGAGCGAAAAGCGAACTCACCGAGGGCGAAAAGATAAGTAATGAATAATGACCTTTCTGAGATTTATAGTGTACATGTTCGTAGGCAAAATGGCAAACTCAGCTAGAAATTATTGTTAACAAATGTTAAATGTGCTCTAAGAACGCAGATCAGCAGAGGAGTTGTGATGTCATGAAGTAGAAGATAATGATTATACATAATTGTCTTGACATTGCCCGGCATCAACACATGCATGGTATATAATGGGGCACTTGCAACCTTTGTTTAGTGTGCTGGGAAACGTTTCGTAACGTGTTTTCCGTTTCAAACCGTTACCCAGCAAAATTAAAGGGAGCCGTTGGGCACACTTTTGTTTGCTGCAAGCGCCCTATATCGCCTAAATTTAGCCTCTAACCTTGTTCCATTGAACATGATGCCTTAATGATGTTATAAGGTTCTAGAAGCTTTAAATGCAATTGTAATGCTTCTCCTACGAAACATTAAACAAATCATATATATAAAATCCCAGCGTTGTCTGTCTGTCAGTAACGCTTTGAAATGTTTCATCGAAAAGTTTCGTTGAACACTACAACAATAATTTAAGAGCACTACAACGGTCAATTTTAATATCGAAACATTACAATTGCAAATTGTAGAGCACTACAACAGCTTTTGACAGAATATTCTGGAGTTCTTTGGATCTTTGTTCATTCCAATTCATGGAATATTCTCGAACACTTCATCATTGTCGTCTGTATAGGAATTTGGTTGGTGCCTATAACGTGAACAAATCAACTTCAAGCAAATTGTAATTTGGTCGAACTTGAATCGGATTGGAGTTGAAAATGTAAAACGGGTTTCTCCAGTTCCAACTCAGATTCAAAAACGAGTTTGACAAATTTAAAAGCAAGATAAAGATGAATGAGATGAATGTTCGCCAAATATACGATTTTATTAATTTACAGCGAAATCTCCATGATGTTTAATGACTCGATATCGACTCTTAGATGCATACTTAAGGCTAAGTAGCCCGTCATTCATTTTGGCAACGACTTTTCAGCTTGCATTTAAAAGTGATAAAATTCAGTCTTGATAGGTCATATTGACTTGAAAATGTATCACTGTACGCGCTAACATGCATAAAGTATGCTGATACTTTTTCAGCTGTGTCAGTGCTAAACCAACTGATTTTCTTTGATTCGAAATCGTGATATGAATTAGCAACAATCATCAACGACGCGTACAATTTTCAATGACGACCTTCTTCGCCTTAAAACAAATTGTAGGATTCCAAAACATTCCTGTTCCTTGACTCGATATTTTCCCGAGTCGATGGCCTTTTCACCACAACCGTGATTTTGAAAAATATCAATGAATCATACTACTTTGTAGCAGCTATTCGGGAGAATATGCTAGAAGATTCTGTAACTTTTGAAATATTTCACAGCAGAAGAAACACTACAACAGCATATAAGGATATAATTATTTCAGATTAGAACACTACAACAGTATTGAACCCACGTTCTCGATGGAGTATGGCCAGAACATAAATTTAGGCGATTTTGCGGTCATCAGTATCATGCGATTTGAAAGATTATACGTAGCTTTTCGCTTTAAAATTTTGTTGGAACGTGGCTAGCCACGTCGGGTAAGCTAGTTCCAGAATATTCTGCGAATTGAAGAGAAGAATGTTAGGGGCGGTTCATTAATTACGAGCGGTTTATTGATTACATGGACTTTTTCAACCCCCCTCCCCTCAATGCACATTGAACCGAATCGACAATTTAGCCGGAAAAAAGTGTTATCTCTGTTCTCGTCGATTTTAGACGTTCGATGTCTTCAGAGAAGTTATTCGTAATTGAGTTTTGCATCTTTTAAGGAAAAAGTTAAATAGGGTGGCCCATATTTAAGCTAAAATTTTGACTCAATTTTTTTTTTAATTAAATTTGTGGCTGCGTTCTTCTGCAAACTTTTAGAAAATATTATTTTGAACAACTTCGTCGAAGACACTTTTGATCTAACTCTTCATTTGAGCTAAGTTAATTGATTTTGAAAGTATTAACTTAGGGTGGACCCAAAAAATCAGTTATTTTGATCTAACTTTTTTGTTTTCAGTTTTACGTGAATGTGGTCTTTAGAAGAGTTGTAGAGGAGTAAAGATACACATTTTTGCTGAACATCGCAAGTTTGTAATTCTTGTGATTTCGAAGTTATAAGCAAATGTAAGTGAAAAACTATGAAATTTTAAGATGCCCATAACTCATGGAGTTGGTTCGATATTTTGATTCAAACTTTTTTGTTTGATGAAATTTGTGGCTGCAGTTGACCTACATCTGATTCGTATCGTCATTTCTTCATATTTTGTTGCACATTTCTCTAAAAAATGGTGTATGGAAAAGTTGTAGATCTAATGAAATTCTTCAACTTTGCTGAAGACAGCACGCCTTTAACTTGAAAATCTTGTGAGTTACAAGCGAATTTCGAGTTTTTTAAGTATTTTTTTGAAGTGAATTTTCTCAATTTACAAAAAATACGTTCCCACAGTTTTTGCAGCAAAAATTGCCTGTTGCCTTTCTAATGCCACTTAAGGTGAAGATAAATCGAAGCCCAACATCAAATTTTCAAGAGCACGGATCTGAAGAACCAAACATCCGTTTAAGCTGAAAACTTAATCGATTGATCACTAGCTGGTGGTAAGCATTCGATTAGGTTTTCAGCTCAAACGGATGTTTGCTTCACCAGATCCGTGCTTTTGAAAATTTGAACTTTGGCTTCGATTCATCTTCACCTTAAGTGGCATTAGAAAGGCAACAGGCAATTTTTGCTGCAAAAACTGTGGGAACGTATTTTTTGTAAATTGAGAAAATTCACTTCAAAAAAATACTTAAAAAACTCGAAATTCGCTTGTAACTCACAAGATTTTCAAGTTAAAGGCGTGCTGTCTTCAGCAAAGTTGAAGAATTTCATTAGATCTACAACTTTTCCATACACCATTTTTTAGAGAAATGTGCAACAAAATATGAAGAAATGACGATACGAATCAGATGTAGGTCAACTGCAGCCACAAATTTCATCAAACAAAAAAGTTTGAATCAAAATTTTAGCTTAATTATGGGTCACCCTATTCAACATTTTCCTTAAAAGATGCGAAACTCAATTACGAATAACTTCTCTGAAGACATCAAATGTCTAAAATCTACGAGAATAGAGATAACACTTTTTTCCGGCTAAATTGTCGATTCGGTCCATTGTTCAATGGTAAGGCTTTTTGTATGTAAATGAAAAATAAATTGAATGGTATTATTACGTACGTAAAATCTTAATCCCTTACGTAATTAATGGACGGCCTCTTACCGTCATTTCCCGAACATTCTGCTGGATAGCTGTCGTAGTGTTCTGACATTTGAATAATATCTTGAAGTGTTTTAAAATGTATTTAGTAGTACTTACTGAAACATTTCAAAGCGTTACTGACAGACAGGCAACTCTGCGATTTTATATATATGATGATGATGATTAAAAAATGATGCAATTTTAGCAATTTCGAAACGTTTACAAACAAACTGTTCTACAATCACTATTTGAGGTGGTTTTGAAAAGTTCGTCACTTGTATTTGATAGCCTAGTTATAATAGAACTTGAACATGGCCTCAAATGTCTAGATGTAGTGAAGTACATTTGGACAAATTATTAGCGGACATATATGGAATTTAGGTAAAATTATGAGAAATGACAGTTTTTCAATGATTTTTGCTATAAAATTCAATAATTCGAACAAAAACGTTAATTTTTGTCATTGGATCCAATCTATTATTTATATTCGTAAGCTCTGATAGAATCTTAGTTGAAATATATACAGTTTACAGATATCATAAACAGTTGTTATTCCTCTTGAGTTAAGAAAATTGTTATGCCATAATTTCAAAACTCTTCTAAAATAATATGTTTCATTAAGGCAAACCAAATTTCCATTCCAAACAAAGGTAAATTCTGAACTTGTTTGTATAAAGAATTTGAACTACGTACTTCGTTTTACAATAAAGTGCCCTAAACTACGCTGTACATACCTCCACATAATTGATGTTATCGTAATATTCAATTGTCTTTGAATTAATATTCGAATTATATTCAAAACTAGCTTACCCGACGTGGCTAGCCACGTTCCAACGAAATTTTAGAGCAAAATGCTACGTATAATCTTTCAAATCGCATGATACTGATGACCGCAAAATCGCCTAAATTTATGTTCTGGCCATACTCCATCGAGAACGTGGGTTCAATACTGTTGAAGTGTTCTAATCTAAAATTATATCCTTATATGCTGTTGTAGTGTTTCTTCTGCTGTGAAATATTTCAAAAGTTACAGAATCTTCTAGCATATTCTCCCGAATAGCTGCTACAAAGTAGTATGATTCATTGATATTTTTCAAAATCACAGTTGTGGTGAAAAGACCATCGACTCAGGAAAATATCGAGTCAAGGAACAGGAATGTTTTGGAAATCTACAATTTGTTTTAAGGCGAAGTAGGTCGTCATTGAAATTTGTACGCGTCGTTGATGATTGTTGCTAATTCATATCACGATTTCGAATCAAAGAAAATCAGTTGGTTTAGCACTGACACAGCTGAAAAAGTATCAGCATACTTTATGCATGTTAGCGCGTACAGTGATACATTTTCAAGTCAATATGAACTATCAAGACTGAGTTTTATCACTTTGAAATGCAAGCTGAAAAGTCATCATTGTTGCCAAAATAAATGACGGGCTACTTAGCCTTAAATATGCATCTAAGAGTCGATATCGAGTCATTAAACATCATGGAGATTTCGCTGTAAATTAATAAAATCGTATATTTGGCAAACATTCATCTCATTCATCTTTATCTTGCTTTTAAATTTGTAAAACTCGTTTTTGAATCTGAGTTGGAACTGGAGAAACCCGTTTCACATTTTCAACTCCAATCCGATTCAAGTTCGACCAAATTACAATTTGCTTGAAGTTGATTTGTTCACGTTATAGGCACCAATCAAATTCCTATACAGACGACAATGATGAAGTGTTCGAGAATATTCCATGAATTGGAATGAACAAAGTTCCAGAGAACTCCAGAATATTCTGTTAAAAAGCTGTTGTAGTGCTCTACAATTTGCAATTGTAATGTTTCGATATTAAAATTGACCGTTGTAGTGCTCTTAAATTACTGTTGTAGTGTTCAACGAAACTTTTCGATGAAACATTTCAAAGCGTTACTGACAGACAGACAACGCTGGGATTTTATATATATGATAGCACCCTATTTTGCAATTTATTGATTTTATAAGAAAAATACAAAATAACTTTAATGGGCAGAGAGCATTGATATACTTTTACTAGAATATATCCTGCTGTTTTCAACATTTTAAAAAACGTTTGCGTCGCGATATATTTTTTCTATAAATCTCTATAATCATGTTTGATAGTGAAATGTGAATTAAAAATAATAATTACGCAATGTTTTGATAGGAACATTAACTATGGATTATGTATATCCATTTAGGAACCAAACTGAGAGAAATAACCTAAAATTTTCAATTTTGGGTTTGATATAAATGTTATATTACCTAAGATCCAGAAGTATATGTTGTTGATAACCCCTCGTAGCTACTCTAAAACTGATTATATATTTTTGAAACTTGTGCAATATTCGCAGTAATCATTTTTAAAGAAGTGATGTTGAAAAAAAGTAAGAGGTTGTTTCCGAGATACATCCGCCAAGTTGTCGTTGGATAACGTTAGCTTCTTCTATTTCCTGGCTTGAGACCGTCACGAACTTATAAAAGATTTCTACTGAAAAAAATCCAATCAATTTAGATACTTTTTGTTGCATGTCAATTCTGGCCTGTTATGGACATTGTGTGTTATTATTTGGTTGGTTCGGTTAACACTTCAAAAGCGATAGAATCGGTCGATGGAAGAAGAACCATGAGCGGTAACTCTTGTTTCCCAAACAAATATTCCGGTCGAACGTTAGGTCCACGCATGATCCACTAAGATTGCTAAGGTATCGTAAATTCGGGTGAAATTGATCAGTAGGGTGAAATTGATCACCGTGTCACTCGATTTTATTTCTTCCTAATGGGCACAAATATCAATATAACCTGCAGTGAATGAACGTTCTTTGTCGTAACTATTGTTGAACTGTGTGTTGTGGAGTTTTTTGCGTTAAAGAATGTTTATTTTTATGAAAATAATGTAAAACTCCAAAACCATGTGTGGTGCAGTATTAACAAACATTTATAAACTTCTTGTTTTAAACAAGGATTTGAACATGGTATAAACCTGAAAGTTTGTGAGGATACTTGAGATATATCCCCAAACCAGATTTCATAACCAAAACTGGCATCAATTTGCTCATTCGGTGGAAATAATTGAATTTATGTTAGATATCAGGAAATTCCTTAGTAAATTGCATATATCTAGGCGTTTTTTGCATAATTCTTGAAATTTGACTATTCATTATTTCTATAATTATTGTATTGTTAAGAGTTTAGCAAGCATATTCAGATTCAGGGACCTCAAATCTATTATATAGGGTTTGTTTGAAAACTAACAATAATCGTATTGACAAGTGATCAATTTCACCCCGAAATGAGATTCCCCGATTTTTTATTTTAGAGATACTTCTTAGCACTAAAATGACATTTGTTAGAAAACTCCGGTACATGAGTCAATGAGACTCACCTTCGTACTTGTTTTCCTGCATTCAATTGTTTGGCATTGTCAACATTATAGAAAACGGACAAGAAAAACCGTGAAAAATGATCAATTTCACCCGAAATTACGGTACTTCTCCATGAAGTCCGCGAGCTCCATGTTCCCCTCTTTGCTCAAATCGATGTTAAAGTTGCCAGTCACGATACTCGAAGAAGTTCCGCACCATGAAGAATTTCTTCTGCTTCGTCGTGATATCCGGGTAAATGTAGAGGCAAATCTGCGATTCCAGAGCTCGGCGTTCATGGTCCTGCAGGAAGCGAGTGGCCTAAGTGATCGGTTTGTTTGAGGATACCAACCTGTGCGCGATCCACGCCAAGCGTGTTAGCATCATGCCGAAGAACATCCAGCTGACTCGTCGTATCCGTGGAGAACGCGCTTAAATTGAATTGCATTGTCTTCTCTGTGTGCGTATTTCGATTCGATCGACAATTTCTTATCAAATGAAAACATAAACAAAGCTGTTGCTGATTAGTTTTAGCTCTTTGTCTGACACCCTGTATACTCTGATCGCTCTAGCATGCATTTACATGTAGGTAGCGACGACGACAACGGCATTATTCAAAGTAAATAAAGTTTGTAAGGACGCTTAAAATATATCCCCGAGCCCGATTTCATCTTCTAAACTCGTACCAATTAGCTCATACGGTTGAAATAATTAAATTTCTGTTAGATATCAGGGATTTCCTTAGGAAATTGCTTACATTTAGGCGTTTTCATCGCAATTCTTGAGACTATTATCTCTTTAGATATAGCAAGCATATTCGGATTCAGGGAGCTTATATTCATTATATAGAGTCGTTTCAAAAAATAACAACAATCGCATTGACAAGTGATCAATTTCACCCCGATATGGGATTCCTCGATATTTTATATAAGGAATGATTTTTAGCACCGAAAACACATTTGTTAGAAAATTTTGGCACATGAGCCAAAGAGGCTGACCGTTGTACTTGTTTTTCTGCATTCAGTTGTTTGACATTTTCAACATTATTGAAAACAGACAAGAAAAACCATGAAAAATGATCAATTTCACCCGAAATTACGGTACCGTAAACCGGGGGCAATTTGATCACTATTTTACAACTTTTTGTTGTGTTACTCTTCGGAATTCAAATGTTGTCAAATAAATTTCGACAAAATCAGTACTCAATTGATCTTTATCAGTTTATGTAATCGAATTTTCATGATAGAATGTTTAACATATCATAAAAATAGTTTTAATATACAAAAAATTGAAATGACACATTGATCACCATATAACAAAGCAGGAACAAGAATAAAAAAATCCCTATTTACTATATTTGGGTCACCTGAATCTGAAAATGATGTCAAAATTTTTACAACTCGTGTTTTTGATCATTTAATTGCAAAATTAAACTTCAAAAATCTGCCTAATACGCCTAAATGTAGGCAATTTCCCTTGAAATAAGCACATTATTCGAGAATAAACAGTTTTATGAGCAAAAAACTATACTTGCCATGCTGTATGACATCAAAACTGAGTTCAGTATTTCATATTTATGTTTACAAAACATTTTTAGCACTCAAAGTTAATATGTAGGCATAGGACCAGTGGATTGTTTAGTACCGATATTTCCTACTGTATTGCTTACACCTTGAAAAACTGTAAATATTTCTATGCAAAACTGACCCTAATAAAAATGAAATACCGTAAAACGGGGTAACTTTGATAGTTTTTTCGAAGAAAACTTGAATATTTATGCATGCTGTTTCAAATAAATTCAATTCATATTTTTAAAACAAGTACTGGTATCCTAACTATCGATTCCAGTTGTTAGATTTCCAATAGATTTATTCTTAATGGATATATAATTTTTCATATAATCGAAAGTCGGTTTTCTGTTTTGGGGTAACTTTGATAATGGAGCATCACTCGAACAAAATTGAATGAATTACAGAACATTTGTAGGGCGTTGCATATCTGTAGGTGTTTAACGCTATATGGAAATTTCTGACTTAGATTACAAAAATGGTCCTAGTTTGTAAAAATAGTATTCGCTAAGAGTTTTGAGACCGAATTCGAGTTCTACTATAACTAGGCTATCAAGTATAAGTGACGAATTCATTATGACTTCATCAAACAGTGATCGTAGAACAGATTGTTTGAGAGCATTTCAAAATTGCTAAAATCTTATAAATTTTCCATATTTGCATATAAATCCTCAAATGTACTTGATTCCAACGGAAATAGCTTTAACATGAAGTGTCATACTAATACTCTTTACTTTTGCATTCGTTTTGCTTAACAGATTAACAGGAACGTTGTTATTTCGTTTAGTATGTTGAGAGTCTCGCATTATCAAAGTTACCCCGTTTTACGGTAGTTCAAAATCATCATTAGACTAGACTAGTCTAGAAAACATGGAATGTCTGTAGTGCCAGCGAAACCTTCAGCATCTTTGGGAGGAAATATTTTTTGGTACCGACCTGATCAAATTCGTCCCAGTAACCAATTTGCCCCCGGATTACGGTACCGTAAAACGGGGTAACTTTGATAGTTTTTTCGAAGAAAACTTGAATATTGATGCATGGTGTTTCAAAGAATTATAATTTACATTTTTAAAACAAGTACTGGCATCCTAGCTATCGATTGCAGTTGATAGATTTCCAGAAGATTTATTTTCAACGGATATATAATTTATCATACAATCGAAAGTCGGCTTTCTGTTTTGGGGTAACTTTGATAATGGAGTATAAATCGAACCAAATAGAATGAATTACGTAACATTTGTAGGGCATTGCATACCTCTAGGCGTTTAACGTTATATGGAAATTTCTGACTTAGATTACAAAAATGGTCCCAGTTTGTGAAAATGATTTTCGCTAAGAGATTTGATACCGTTTTCAAGTTCTATGATAACTAGGCTGTCAAAGATAAGTGGCCAACTATTTAAAACTACATCAAATAGTGATCGTAGAACAGATTGTTTGTAAGCGTTTCGAAAATGCTAAAATTGTGTCAATTTTTGATATTCGTTTAAAAAGCGTCAAATGTTCTTGATTCAAGTGAAAACCGCTCTTACATGAAGTGTCATACTAATATTCTTTAGTTTTGCATTCGTTTTGCTTAACTGATTAACAGAAATTATGGTATTTCGTTTAGTATGTGGTGGGTAACGCACTATCAAAGTTACCCGCATTATCAAAGATACCCCGTTTTACGGTACATATAAATATTAAAACGTCTAAACCTTATAACAGCAAGAAACATGTGCTTTTCTATGAAACATAAGACATGCCTCGATATTTACCTATTTTTCAATAGTTTAGTCATGAAAATCAATAGTTTTCATTATTGGAGTCGATTCGTAGAAAGATTTCCAATCGATTGGTGCAATGATTTTGAAAATCTATGCGGGTGTTAGTAAGTTATTAATCGTCAAAATCTAACCACTTTTCGTGACGCGAGCGATTTTTAGTTTTTCGAAATTGTACCCCAGTATGTTGCCGTAAGACGTTATCCAACGTCAAAAATCTGGAAGATCCAGATAAAATGTGTGATGAATTTGTAAGGTTCTCCATATACGACAAACAAAATCCAGACTTTTTCAGACAAATTTTCAAAATCTTCCATATTTTTGAAAAAATGACTTGGCATCCCTGGGGTGCGGTGCGCTTTTATAGAGGCAAGCGGAATCCAAAAATGTGCTTGGACGTGATTGGTTAGATAAGAAAGGGGTCAACGTTTTACGATTTTTCAATATTTTGTTGCTAATAATCAATAGTGTCCTCCATTTGAATCGACGCGTAGATAAATTTCCAACCGATTCATGGATAAATATCGAAAATAGAGAAAAATATTTGTAAATCGTACCATAAAACGGGGTAACTTTGATAATGCGGGTAACTTTGATAGTGCGTAACCCACCACAAACTAAACAAAATATCATAATTTCTGTTAATCAGTTTAGCAAAACGAATGCAAAACTAAAGAATATTAGTATGACACTTCATGAAAGAGCGGTTTTCATTTGAATCAAGAACATATTAGCCTTTTTATGCGAATTTAAAAAAGTAAGAGGTTGTTTCCGAGATACAACCGCCAAGTTGACGTTGGATAACGTTAGCTTCATCTATTTCCTGGCTTGAGACCGGCACAAACTTATGAGAGATTTCAACTGATAAAAATCCAATCAATTTTCATATTATTTGTTGCATGTCAATTCCGTCCTATTGTGGACATTGTGTGTTAGCACAGAAAATCTGTCGTGTAAGTTTGGTTCGGATAACACTTCAACACCGATAGACCGTTATACTCGAAGAAGTTCCGCACCATGAAGAACTTTTTCTGCTTCGTAGTGGTATCCGGAGAAATGTAGAGACAAATCTGCGATTCCAAAGCTCGGCCGTCATGGTCCTGCAGGAAGCGAATGGCCTATCTGATCGGTTTGTTTAGGATTACCAACCTGTGCGCGATCCAAGCCAAGCGTGTCAGCATCATACCGAAGGACATCCAACTGACTCGTCGTATCCGTGGAGAACGCGCTTAAATTGAATTGCAGCACAATTTCAAACAAAACGGGTCATTCGATGTAAAAGAGTTACAACCAGAGACACTTCATCTATAACTATTAATTGATTTATTAATTTATTTATCAATTATAATGTTGGTTGATTAGTTTTCTAGTTAGCTGTTGCTGATTAGTTTTAGCTCTTTGTTTGACAAATTGATACTCTGATCGCTCTAGCATGCATTTGCATGTAGGTAGCGACGATGACAACGGAATTTTTCAAAGTACAGTCACCCCACAATTATAGATAGCACACAGGTATGGATCAGAGTTGGAATAAAACGGGAATATCTCATCAAATACAGGTGCAATTTAGCAGAACACATTTTACCTACGTTAACCATAAATCTGTACAGCATCGTAATCAATCATAATATGCTTAAGTATATTTTTTCCGTCCGTATGAAATAAAATGTCAACCGTATTCCCAGAAGCGTTGATTCATATCTTTGGGGCATTGAAACCCATACCACAGTTATGAATCAAAGATAAGACGATTCCGAAAGAAACGCCAAAACGTATGCTTTCACTAACACACCATTCGTTTACTTCGCAGATAAATTGCTGTTATAGTGTTTTGATCCATAATATGAGTCGATTTGATCCATAATGGAATCCTCCTCTCCCACTGATCCACGTCTGTGGGGTGGACATCGTTTGGAATTTCTATTGAAATCGACACTTTTTGGTAAATAACCGAGAATTTTGAGCTGTATTCTCGAAAACAACTATTTTCTGCATGGTCAGGAAGGTAATTTTAATTTGTACAGTATCACCATGTGTTTTAATCATATTTTGTTCTGAAAAATGACCCTTAGTTGATCCATAACTGTGGGGTCACTGTAAGTAAAGTTTGTAAGGATGCTTAAAATATATCCCCGAGCCCGATTTCATCTTCTAAACTGGTACCAATTAGCTCATACGGTTGAAATAATTAAATTTCTGTTGGATATCAGGGTTTTCCTTAAGAAATTGCCTACATCTAGGCGTTTTTATCACAATTCTTGAAATTAACTATTCATTATTTCTTTACATATTGCATTATTAAGCATTTTGCAAGAATATTCGAATTCAGGGAGCTCATATTCATTATGTAGAGTCGTTTCAAAAAATAACAATAATCGCATTGACAAGTGATCAATTTCACCCCGAAATGGGATTCCCCGATTTTCTATTTAAGGGATGATTTTTAGCACTAAAACCACATTTGTTATAACATTTTGGCACATGAGCCAAAGAGGTTGACCGTCGTACTTGTATTCAGTTGTTTGGCATTTTCAACATGATTGAAAACAGACACGAAAAACCATGAAAAATGATCAATTTCACCCGAAATTACGGCACATGTAAACTTCAAAACGTCAAAACCTTATAACAGCAAGAAAAATGTGCTTTTCTATGAAAAATAAGACATGCCTCGATATTTACCTATTTTTCAATAGTTTAGTCATGAAAATCAATAGTTTTCATTATTTGAGTAGATTCGTAGAAAGATTTGCAATCGATTGGTGCAAGAATCTTGAAAATTTATGCGGGCGTTAGTAAGTTATTAACAGTCAAAATCTAACCACTTTTCGTGACGCGAGCGATTTTTCGTTTTTCGAAATTGTACCCCAGTATGTTGCCGTAAGACGTTATCCAACGTCAAAAAATACACAATTTTAGCATTTTCGAAACGCTTACAAACAATCTGTTCTACGATCACTATTTGATGTAGTTTTGAATAGTTGGCCACTTATTTTTGACAGCCTAGTTATCATAGAACTTGCAATCGGTCTCAAATCTCTTAGCGAAAAGCATTTTCACAAACTGGGACCATTTTTGTAATCTAAGTCACAAATTTCCATATAACGTTAAACGCCTAGAGGTATGCAATGCCCTACAAATGTTCGTTATTCATTCAATTTTGTTCGAATCTTACTCCATTATCAAAGTTACCCCAAAACAGAAAAGTAAGAGGTTGTTTCCGAGATACAACCGCCAAGTTGACGTTGGATAACGTTAGCTTCATCTATTTCCTGGCTCGAGACCGGCACAAACTTATGAGAGATTTCTACTGATAAAAATCCAATCAATTTTCATATTATTTGTTGCATGTCAATTCCGTCCTATTGTGGACATTGTGTGTTAGCACAGAAAATCTGTCGTGTAAGTTTGGTTCGGATAACACTTCAACACCGATAGACCGTTATACTCGAAGAAGTTCCGCACCATGAAGAACTTTTTCTGCTTCGTAGTGGTATCCGGAGAAATGTAGAGACAAATCTGCGATTCCAGAGCTCGGCCGTCATGGTCCTGCAGGAAGCGAATGGCCTATCTGATCGGTTTGTTTAGGATTACCAACCTGTGCGCGATCCAAGCCAAGCGTGTCAGCATCATACCGAAGGACATCCAACTGACTCGTCGTATCCGTGGAGAACGCGCTTAAATTGAATTGCAGCACAATTTCAAACAAAACGGGTCATTCAATGTAAAAGAGTTACAACCAGAGACACTTCATCTATAACTATTAATTGATTTATTAATTTATTTATCAATTATAATGTTGGTTGATTAGTTTTCTAGTTAGCTGTTGCTGATTAGTTTTAGCTCTTTGTTTGACAAATTGATACTCTGATCGCTCTAGCATGCATTTGCATGTAGGTAGCGACGATGACAACGGAATTTTTCAAAGTACAGTCACCCCACAATTATGGATAGCACACAGGTATGGATCAGAGTTGGAATAAAACGGGAATATCTCATCAAATACAGGTGCAATTTAGCAGAACACATTTTACCTACGTTAACCATAAATCTGTACAGCATCGTAATCAATCATAATATGCTTAAGTATATTTTTTCCGTCCGTATGAAATAAAATGTCAACCGTATTCCCAGAAGCGTTGATTCATATCTTTGGGGCATTGAAACCCATACCACAGTTATGAATCAAAGATAAAACGATTCCGAAAGAAACGCCAAAACGTATGCTTTCACTAACACACCATTCGTTTACTTCGCAGATAAATTGCTGTTATAGTGTTTTGATCCATAATATGAGTCGATTTGATCCATAATAGAATCCTCCTCTCCCACTGATCCACATCTGTGGGGTGGACATCGTTTGGAATTTTTATTGAAATCGACACTTTTTGGTAAATAACCGAGAATTTTGAGCTGTATTCTCGAAAACAACTATTTTCTGCAT